>NC_057805.1:250742032-251116827 GCF_018294505.1 Triticum aestivum
GCCCCGCCGCCGCGCGCTCCCTCCGGCGCCGCCCCGCCGGCGACCGGCGCCTGCCCTCCTCCGGCTCGCCGCCTCCTCCCTCCGCCAAAGGCCCCGCCGGCCTCTCTCCTCCTCCCGCCGGTGAGCCTCCCGCCGGAGTCCCGAGCCCGTCGAGGAGCTCCCCGATCTGGATCTCGCTCGGCGCGTTGACTTCTCCCGAAACCCTAGTTTTTTTCCGCTAAGTCCTCATTTATTCTCAGCAAGTGCCTATGTTCCCGATGCCGTAACTTCTTGCATGTAGCTCCGATTCACGCGTATAATATGTCTAATTGTTCGCCTCATGATGCTCTTCATTTTGTTCAATTGCATCATGTTCATTAGAGGTCATCCTGATGCCCAAAGCTTCGTTGGAAGAAGGCTAGTTGTTGTTAATCTCTGGTTCTTATCAGAACTTGGAGATTTGTCATTTTTGTATCATTTAATCTGTGCATCTTTTGAGCATGAGCTCTACATGTGTTTTGAAGTATGCCATGCCATCTTTCCAGTGATATAGTCCATGTATTTTTGTGGTCTTTGTGGTGACTAGCACAAGCATGCAAAGTAGGCCCCGTAATATTTCTGATTTCAGGGACTTAGTGATTTCTCTAAGTCCTTGTCTGCTGTAATTTTGTTGCCATGTTAACTTGATGCTAGAGAGAGATCCATGCATATTTTGGAGATGTTCAGTAAGGATGTTTTGTAGCTATAGTTGTAATTAATCCATTACTGCAATTGTTTGCAATTTTAGAGTACCATAGCATGACTCAATCTTGCTCTACTTTTGCAACAAAATATTTCCGGCAGATTCTTAACATGACATGCATTTTTGCCAAGCTTATTGTAGTTGATCCATACATGCTATGCAATTGTTCTTGCCATGGATAGCTTCATAAACATGCCATCTTGCTGTAGGTATGCTTGGTTTTTCATGCATTGCTCTGTAGTGAGTGCATCAAGCTCATAAAGAGGCCTACATATTAATATTTATGCCATGCTCTGTTTTTCTGCTAAGTCTGAAACCTGATAACGAAACTTGCTATGTTTACATGCTTGCCATCATTTCTTCTGATCCTTTTTGGCTTATGGTCAGTAAGGGACTTTTGTCATGTGCATTTAGTAGAACACTAACATGCCTTGTTTTGCTATGTTAAGTTCCTGTAGCATGTTTATTTCGTGCTCTGAACATTGCTACCTGATGCTGATTTCTGCCATGTCCAGTTTTTCACCAAGTCTGTGAACCTGTAATCTTTTGCACTTTTGCCATGCTTGTTTGAGCTTGATATTTTATGAACTAGCAGTAGCTCAGTGTTCATCTTTTGTCAAGCATCTCCTGTAGATTACTGCAATGTGCTTTTTTGCTATGTTGGCGTGCTGTAGCATTGTTGCTTGTTGCATTTTAAGTGCTATCTTGCTGTTTATCGCAGATTATTGCCATTCTTGTTTTGCTTGCCATTTGCAAACCGTGCATCCGATTCCGGTGATCTTTATATCGATTTCGACCGAAATCATCTCATCTTTCCAGTGGCATGCTTGGTTTGTCAAGTTACTGCCATGTTCATCATTTTCCTTCCGGAGCACGCATATGCATCGCATATCATAACTTGCATATCATACATGTCTTGCATCATGTTGCTTGCGCATTTCTCGTTGTTGATTGTGGTTCCGTTTATTTGTGTTCTTGTCTTGGGTAGAGCCGGGAGACGAGTTCGTGAACGAGGAACCTGTCGAGTACACTTACGAGGATCAAGCTTTCGACAACTCTGAGAATCTTGCAGGCAAGATGACCACCCCTCGAAATCACTTCTATCTTTGCTATGCTAGTTGTTCGCTCTATTGCCATGCTCCGCTACCTATCACTTGCTATATCATGTCTCCTATTTTAGCCATGTCAGCCCCTAACCATCCTTTCCTAGCAAACCGTTGTTTGGCTATGTTACCGCTTTTGCTCAGCCCCTCTTATAGCGTTGCTAGTTGCAGGTGAAGTTGAAGTTTGTTCCATGTCGGAACATGGATATGTTGGGATATCACTATATCTCTTATTTAATTAATGCATCTATATATTTTTGGTAAAGGGTGGAAGGCTCGGCCTTATGCCTGGTGTTTTGTTCCACTCTTGCCGCCCTAGTTACTGTTATACCGGGATTATGTTCCTTGAGTTTGCGTTCCTTACACGGTCGGGTGATTTATGGGACCCCCTTGACAGTTCGCCTTGAATAAAACTCCTCCAGCATGGCCCAACTTTGGTTTTACTATTTGCCGCCTAAGCCTTTTCCCCCGGGTTTTCGCGAGCCCGAGGGTCATCTTATTTTAACCCCCCCCGGGCCAGTGCTCCTTCGAGTATTGGTCCGAACCGAGCAGCCTGCGGGGCCACCTCGGGGAAACTCGAGGTCTGGTTTTACTCGTAGGATGTCTCATCCGGTGTGCCCTGAGAACGAGATATGTGCAGCTCCTATCGGGATTTGTCGGCACATTCGGGCGGCTTTGCTGGTCTTGTTTTACCATTGTCGAGATGTCTTGTAAACCGGGATTCCGAGACTGATCGGGTCTTTCCGGGAGAAGGTTTATCCTTCGTTGACCGTGAGAGCTTATGATGGGCTAAGTTGGGACACCCCTGCAGGGTAATATCTTTCGAAAGCCGTGCCCGCGGTTATGAGGCAGATGGGAATTTGTTAATGTCCGGTTGTAGATAACTTGTCACTTGACCCAATTAAAATACACCAAGTGCGTGTGTAGCCGTGATGGTCTCTTCTCGGCGGAGTCCGGGAAGTGAACACGGTCTGTGTTATGTTTGACGTAAGTAGGTGTTCAGGACCTCTTCTTGGTCATTGCTAGATGACGTCCGTTCCATTGCTTCTCTTCTCGCTCTCATTTGCGCAAGTTAGCCACCATATATGCTTTTGCCGCTGCAGCTCCACCTCTTTGCACCTCTTGTCCTACAAGCTTAAATAGTCTTGATCTCGCGGGTGTGAGATTGCTGAGTCCCCGTGACTCACAGATACTTCCAACACCAGTTGCAGGTGCCGACGATGCCAGTGCAGATGATGGCGTCGATCTCAAGTGGGAGTTCGACGAGGAACGTGGTCGTTACTATGTGTCTTTTCCTGATGATCAGTAGTGGAGCCCAGTTGGGACGATCGGGGATCTAGCATTTGGGGTTGTCTTATTTTCATCTGGATTTTGACCGTAGTCGGTCTATATGTTTGTATTTTGGATGATGTATGATGATATGTATGTATTGTGTGAAGTGGCGATTGTAAGCCAACTCTTTATCCCATTCTTGTTCATTACATGGGATTGTGTGAAGATGACCCTTCTTGCGACAAAACCACTATGCGGTTATGCCTCTAAGTCGTGCCTCGACACGTGGGAGATATAGCCGCATCGTGGGCGTTACATGCTTTGTCCCATGACTTGGGGTAAAGCTTCTCTAAGATGGAATGTCATACCTTGGGTAGTGGTGTTGATCTTGATCATGTACTTGAACTTGTGTGGGATGCTCAAGGTCGATGTAGCTCATGAATGAGTTGGGAGCACCACTTGTAGTTTGAGTTCATCTACCTACATGGGTTAGTCTTGCAAGGAAGAGCACTTGTTTATCCAAATTAACAATCATGAAATTTGATATATAGAAATTGTCAACGGATATGTTGAAGGGTTTCATGCTTCCTTGTCTTCAACCACAATATTGTAGAGACTTGGTGATGTCGAGATTGCTCAAAGTATGAGTGAGTTGCAATCTCATAGATTTAGAATCGTCCAAGTACCTACAAGGGTTAGATAGCAGGCAAGGGTGCAAACATATATCCAAGACATATGATCATCATCATAAGAGAAATATCAAGGATTAGTGAAAGGCTCATGCCTTGCATGTATATATCCAAGTGGAGTTTCTACTCCAAGTTTGAAGCATAAATGATGTTCAATTCACCTCTCAAACGAAAAAATAATTTCTCATCAAGCGGTTTGGTGAATATATCCACCAATTGCTTATCGGTACGAACATGCTTAAGATCAATGTCCCCTTTAGCAACATGATCTCGAATGAAATGATGACGAACTTGAATATGCTTAGTTCGAGAATGTTGCACGGGATTATGAGCAATCTTAATAGCACTTTCATTGTCACATGGCAATGGAACATGTTTCACATAGATCCCATAATCTTTAAGAGTTTGGGTCATCCAAAGTAATTGAGCACAACATGAACCGGCGACAATGTATTCCGCTTCGGTGGTGGATAAAGATACCGAGTTTTGTTTCTTGGAGGACCAAGACACAAGAGATGTACCAAGAAATTGACAAGTACCCGAAGTGGACTTTCTATCAACCTTGTCACCGGCATAGTCCGAATCGGAGTAGCCAACAAGATCAAAAGAATACCTCTTAGGATACCAAATGCCAAAATGTGGTGTATGAATTAAGTATGTCACTGTCCTTTTCACAGCCATAAGATGACATTCTTTAGGGGCCGCTTGATATCGTGCACACATGCACACACTTAGCATAATTTCAGGACGGGAGGCACATAGATATTACAATGAACAAATCATGGAGCGGTAAACCTTTTGGTCAGCCGGTTCGCCATCCTTAGTCAAGTCAAGATGTCCACTAGTAGGCATGGGTGTTTTCATACCTTTGCATTCTTTCATGTTGAACTTCTTGAATAAGTCCTTGGTATACTTCATTTGAGAACAAATGTTGCCTCCTTAGTTTGCTTGATTTGCAAACCAAGAAAGAACTTGAGTTCACTCATCATAGATATCTCAAACTTCTTCGACATTAGCCTTCCAAACATTTCACTAAAATGAGGGTTAGTCAAACCAAGTATGATATCATCAACATAAATTTGGCACACAAATAATTCACCATTAACCCTTTTAGTAAAAAGAGTGGAATATATCTTTCCAATCTCAAAGCCTTTTCCAATAAGGAACTTCGTCAAGCATTTATACCATGCCGGGACAGGACACGCGCTCGCACAATTTCATAATAAGGATAATAACAACAAAAGCGTTACAGGCCCTATACACGCCCTAGCAGGGTTCATCTTGATTCGTTGGAGGGAAGAAAAGAAACGAGTTTCTAGGAGCCCTATCTACGCGCGCCAGCACCGCCGACGCCATCATCAACGGTGGCCCCTGGGAGGCCGGCGCCAACCCCATCCAGATCATCAACGGCGACGGCCGGGCGCAATGGCCTTGCTCTGGGTGCGGCGAGAGCTCGGGGGCACGTAGTTGTCGTCGCTCGTCTCCGGAGTCTCATAGGGCTCGGGAGAATCTCTGGACTCCCAAGTGTCGCCGTTGCCGCCATAGGGACTGCTGGCGGGGTAGTCCTGGTGGCCCTGTCCGGGGCAGCACTCCTAGCGGTGGCCTTCCGTGTCGAAGACCTTGAAGAACATCGTGGAGGCGCCGTCGTACCTGAAGTGGACGGCGAGGGCGCATTCTGTGCGGAAAACCCTGGCGACCTCGCCCCAGCCGCGGGTCATCAAGATCTTGCCAGGGGAGACAACTTCCACCTCCGCTCCGGTCGCTGGCGCATCGCAGTCGGCGTGCTGCAGCCATAGTTCAAGGGCCCCCTCGGCGGCATCTCGGCGGAGAAGAAGTGGGGGAGGCGGATCCAAGTGCGCGGAGGCATCGCCGCCCACAACACGAGCTCGCGCGAGGAGTCCATGGCATGGACCCCTGGGGCGACAGAGCGCGCCACGGCGGCGCGGCAACCACGGCCGCGGCATGGGCGGTGCCGATCACCGCCTCTTCCTCCTGAGCCCTCAGCCTGGGTGTATAAAGGTAGCGGATACCCGGGAGGTGGCCGCTCGTACCAAGGCCTTGTCACCTCCTGCCTTGCAACTACACCACGGCGATGGACCGGCCTCTTCTTCGGCGGAAGCGGCCCGGGCTCGTCGCGGGGAGCTTTTCCCTTCTCCGCGGCCGAGAATCTTTGGATCAGCGCCATGAATGATGCTGCTGGCGATGGAGCGAGGAAGAAGAAGCAAGAGGAGGAGGAAGGGATGTGCGACGGGGGCTCTGCCCCCCTTCCACATTTATAGAAGGAGAAGGCCAACCGGCGACCCCCACGATCACAGGTAATGATGATATTTCTTTGCATCCAGCAGGGACTCGTCAAGTCGGGCAGTTCTCGAGGTAGCGTGGGGAAGTGGAGATGCTCATGTCCAATCAATCGCCATGCGTCGACCAAGGTCGCAGGCTGTTGGGGCCCGCGGCGCTCCGCACTTGGCCTTTGGCTTCGCCTCGAAGCCAAGCCCGAGTGCACCTTGGGCCCGGGGGCTACTGTCAGCGTTCTCGGAACGGGGGTCCCCAGAATTGCCTACCTGTGGCCCCCGGCGTGGCTCCACCAGCGAGTCCGTACGGCCCATCTTCGCCAGCAAGCACTCAAGACCCTCGCGAGGGGCCAAGCATCGCGAGGCGGATGACACAAGATCTCCTCAGGAGCGGCCTCACCAGGCTGGCTCACGAGGAGCGGAGAGATCAAGGCAAGGCAAACCTCGCGAGGATCCAATGACGCAAGCCATGACGACCGCAACCAGGCGGGCGCCCGTGCGCGCAGTGTCCTTGTGTCCCACTTTGATGCTAAAGGGGCAAGCGCAGGCACAGAGTCTCGAGGCATCAGGCAAAGGTTTCCATATCGGTGCAACGAGACCAAGACCAGCAGGACGGCAGGATGGAGGTCACTGTGGAGCCCAAGACGGCGTCACCACTAGAGCCTTTGGCAGGCGAAGACCGCTTTTGTCAGGATAAGCTGTACTAGTTGTTCCCCTTCAAACTTGGCCGTTGTGGGATCCCTTCCCGCTCAATATTTGGGAAGAGGACCCGGGCCTCTATAAATAGGACTAGCCACCAAAGAAGAGCGGGACGGACCCTTGTCCAGCTCACCAGCACAAGAACACCTCGCCTCAGGAGGCTGTTCTTCCCCTTGTACTATTTATCCCCAGCCCAAGAGGCAATCCACCACACCACACAGGAGTAAGTTATAACACCACATCGGTGGCCCGAACCAGTATAAATATTATGTCTCTCTGTTCTTTGGGTTCGGCGAGTTAGTTCGCTAGATCATGGAGTGCGAGAGCTTGGGAGAGGAGAGATCTTCGTGCGCACCCTAGTGTTCGAACCTTGAGGGTTTTGCCGGAACCCGTGATCCGACAGTACTCCTACGTACGTACTTGTATCCTGTTTGGGTCTAGGCCTTTCATTGCCATACTTCGCCACACATTTTTGCCAAGCTTGCCTAAAGTTTTCAAAATGAAAAGGAGGTACACTTGCGCACAGCTGTCACGGTCGCACCGCACCCTCACACAGTAGCTCCTGCACACCGCAAACCCAACCAAGGGAACACACCCTCACTGACACGTGCTACCGCATGAGATCAAACCAAACTCAGCCATCGTACAGCTAACACATAATTTTCGTTCATTCAGTGTGTTTATCAAACCGCATGTTGGGGAAGATCCGTACGGCCCGTGCGATGGTCTGTTGGGGAAGAAGACGAGGTGAGGAAGAAGGGTTAGGAGACATAGGATATTCATCCAACCGCCTGAAATGGTCGACTGACCCAAATGATGAATGTCCGGTGACTTGCATAAATATATTTTTTACACAGAAAAAAATCCCTAAAAATAACAACATAAAGAACAACCATCACTGCTCGCGGAACGATACGACCTGGTCGTCTTTGGCTGCCGGCGCGAACCAGCCGTAGCTGCCGACGTGTGTCTCCGCACTGTGGTTGTCATCGGCCTCCATCTACTCATTCACGCGGAGCGTGCGGGCACTCTGCACGGACGCGGGCACCGCTAGGTTCAATTCCAGGATGTTCGGTTCCGCCTGCAGGAGGGCCTCGATGGCAGCGGCATCCGCGCGCTCCGCGTCGAGCTGAGCCTCCGCCGCCCGGTTCAAGTCCAGGACGTCTGGTTCCTCCTGCAGGAGGGTCTCGATGGCAGCGGCATCCACACGCTCCACATCAATTTGAGCCTCTGCCGCCTGGTTCACATCCACGACATCCGGTTCCGCCTGCAGGAGGGCCTTGATGGCAGCGGCATGCGCGCGCTCCCCATCGAGTTGAGCCTCCGCCTCCTGGTCCTCCTTTAGTATCGCCAGGTTGAACCGCTGTTCCGCCTGCACCATGGGGGACCCGGACGCCGGCACGAAGTCGATGTCCATCGTCTCATACGCATCGGTGGCCTTTTGCGCCACGACCTCCGCCATGAACATTGGATCGGCTTCCTCCTCCTCAGAGCTTGGCTCCAACGAACTCAGGGATTGGCCCACCGTAAAGTGAGCTTGGGAACGGAGGTCTGTGGCGCCGACCGCTGCTGCGACTTCTGCGCGGCGCTCCGGCGTCAACATCTTGTAGTATGTGATATTGCGGCACACCATGGCTTTCGGCGAACTAGGGGACGCTTGATTCGGGATATGGGATCGAAAGGTGGGGGAATGGGCTGGAGAGGAGGTGTGGTTTTGGGGCATTGGCTGGTGTAGGTCGAGCAGCGAAGGTTCTAGTGTGAATAGTGGTTCCCGTGACAACCGGTCAATCGTTTTGACTGTACATCACTCTTGTCACGTTCGCGTTGCACCCCAGCACGCTGGACCCTCCACGTCGCTCACCGAATGGAACACGCTTCGCCTTGCATTTTCGCTCGCTTGTGGGACCGTAGTTGAGAGCAATACGACGTCCCTCCCCCTCCCCCGCCCACATCATTTATACTACTACTAGAAGAGAGAGAGGTCGGACGAGTGTTACTAGTACTCCATTCGTTTTATGCGGAGTAAATAAAACAGAGGGAGTATACTACTACTACTACTATGAGCACTGCATTCTATAGTGCAGATGTTGATAGTACTACACTAGTACTATCAGACAGGGAGCTTAAAAAAGTTACTATTGGACTGGCTATACGTGGCGAAATCCTAGTAGGAAGAGCATGCGCGAGAACAAGCACATTCACGTGTTTGAAAACAAATTGGAAACCATCTCTGTTGGAATACAAATCTAGGAGTACGTACGAATCTATCAATATTGATTGGGCGTTGTTGAATGTTGATACTTCTTTCTGTAAGTTTGATCAAATTAGAGACTTTGACTACACATAAAACTTATATGTAAACTAAAAAGGATTGGAGGGAGTATATTGTACATTCAAAAGCGAAATGAACATTGAATACCCTTTATATATGATTTGTTGATTCTATGATCACCGGTTCAAAATTTTGAATCCGCCTTAGGTATCACACATGCACCCACTCGTTCTCTCTCGGTTTAATCCCGGGGTCCGGAGATCGATTGAAATAGGACTAGGGTGGGTATAGTACGTTCGTTTCGCTTTTGAACATACAATATACTCCCTTTGATCCCCACAGACCCCCTGGGTCATTTCTATCATAGAAACACACCAAACCTTAATCTCCTTGCACGAGACGCACTTGATCTATCAACATCAATCGATCTCGTCAAGATGTGCTGGGGCATGAACTGAATGGGATGTCAAAACTAAGATGGGAAGCGACCCGTAGTGGAGGCAAACTGAAAGTTTAAACGAACCATTTGTCTGTATGCATGCCGGAAAAATTACAACATTGAAAATACAATCATGTTCTAGGCCCACATGCGAATGATACTCGGCGGCATGTTCAAATGAGGCATGCGGGATGATGGACTCGGCCGAAGGGCGGCATGTCGATGGAGAAGAGGGTTGGAGAGGAATGGGAAATAAGCAACGCCACATTATTATATTTGAATGGCTCAAATAAACAATAAGTTATCTCGTTTTCCCTTCCGTCTTGGTCACGGAGTAAGATACTCCCTCCGTTTTTATTACTCTGCATATTAGGTTTGACTGATGTCAAACTTCATAAAATTTGACCAAATTTATAGAAAAAATATGAACATTTACAATAGCAAATCTATATGATGTGAAAGTATATTAAATAATGAATCTAATGGTATTGATTTGTTATTATATATGTTATTATTTCTGTCTATAAAATTTGTCAAAGTTTACAAAGTTTGACTTTGAGGAAAGCTAAAATGCGGAGTAAATAGAAACAGAGGGAGTACGCAGGGACTAGTATAGTTACTACTGCCGGAACATGGTAAGTTGGACCCCTAAATGCGGGCACGGACCGGGCACACCTCAATTATTCCTTCAAACAGTCGGACACCTGCATTAGCACACCATCCCGCTACTTAATCAAGTGTTATGCTTCACTAGTTGAAAAGGAAAAGGGTGGTACTGTACCCAAAACCACCACACTTGGGGCTAGGGTAAGAACTTGGTGTTGTACCACATTTGAACCAGGTCACAAAAACCACCTGTTCTGTGCCTAATGCGCAATGCAAAGCACTGATGCTCGAATTTGGCCGGGAAAACAGGGAAACTGACATGTCGGCCACACCTGCCGGGACGATGTGGCGTAGACTAGTCAATGCAGGAGCTGGCCCATGACCTCCTCGCCACCGGCAACCGTACATGTGGGTCATGGGGGCCAGCAACGTGGCGCAGCTCCCGCACCACCTCTGGACATGGCGACCACGGTGAGCGACACGCTCATCGTCGCTGGACATGGTCGGCTTCAGGGTGCCGAGGGTGGCGTTAGAGCTGTGGCACGACCAGGAGATCAACACCCGGCTCGTCGAGGATGCATGGGGCGCCGAAGTGCGCCCGCGCCGCGACGCGTCCGCAGAGTGTTGTAGCGCGGCCAACTGCATCCCCAGGACCTGAGACCATGCCGGGTCATCTTGCTTTTTCACTGACATGTGGGGATCGCATCTGAGCAAAAGGGCATATCCAACGTTGCCACGACCGTAGCTGACTAACCTGGCACAGCAAAAACCCTCGTCCCTCGCACCGTCGCACAGTGCGTTCCCACCCGGCGCCAGCTGCCCGCATTCATGCGGTCCGTCTGTATGGCGTCATTAAGAGGCTCGGTGCCCAAGGAACCAACTTCGGTGACATAATGGCGCACCCGGACGCTTGGCCTCACCGGAATGCGCTACTTAAAGTGGCAACGCCCAGCTAAACTCCAAACCATAGCGCATCGTCCTGCTACCTGGCACCACATCTGCCATGACCGCGAGTGCGAACGCTCTGCGGGAGAGCTTGTCTTCGGGGATGAAGCTCAAGGTCACCGCCCTCGCTCAAGTCGCCACTCGCAACGCAATAGCGGCGTAGCCGGACGCGGACACGACCGCACAAGCGGTGGCCATGCTGGCGGCCGATGAAGGGAGCACCGTCAGCCACGTGTCCTACTTGCCGCCGTCCAACGTTCGGTGGCGCATGTGGCAGGTGAAGTGACGGACCATCCACGTCCATCATCATCGACCTCATGTCCACATGCACTGCCGAGGTTGAGGACTCCTCCAAGGATGAGTAGGGCATGGGAGGCGGCAGGGCATGGTGTGCCAACTGGCCGGTGTGTCTCCCATGTTCTACTCTACCTCGCCGGAGGCCGCACCTTCAGTTCACGGGTCTTGAACCCCGCCCCGTACTTGGAGATCGCAGATGGAGGACGTAGGTCGCCGTAGTAGAGTAGATTTAGGGTCGGGTTTCCTTTATTTTTCTGTCCTATAAAAGTTCGAAATGTAATGAAAATCTGCCATGTTTGCATGAATCTCGTCCGGTGTATATGAACTTTCACAATAATAGTAAGATATATTGTAGGAAGATGAAAATATATGGAATGATGATTCATTTATGTGTGTATAAACTTAGAAGGTTTGATCCGAGACAAAGCTAACATGTGAAGTAAATAAACACATAGGTTCTACATACACAGTTTATCTTAGGTTGTCCAATAGTACGTTCACTACACATTCACGCATTTCACATCTTTCTACATCTACAGGAACCTACGAAAGGGTTAATGTAAATTGCCTCTCTGTCTCCCCCTGATTTTCATGGTGGTGGGCCCCTCCCTCCCCCCAATATCCAATTAAGAGCTCACACATTTCACATTATGTTAATTATGTAACTGGGATTACGTAGGTGTAGCATTACTAGTCCTAAAAAAACCAACTAAGCCAACCACCCAGCATATCGCGCGGGAAAAGACCCGGCCACACCATTTTAGTTAGGATTACCAGATTACTAGTTGTAGTATAGATGGATCGCGTGAAGCACCAAGTTTTTCTTGAGGGGTCGAAGCACCATGTTTAAAAGGAAAAAAGGAGGTACACTCACAACACGCCTGTCGCGGTCACGTTGCAGCCTTCACATGGTCGGTCCTCCACACGGCTCACGGAAATGGAATGCGCTTCGGCTTGCCTCTTCACTAACACGTGGGACTGCACTCGAAGAAACCAACAATGTGCCAAACTCCCCCGCCCATCGCGCAAAAATCCCCCCCCCCAAATCCCAAATTCAACCGCCCTTCGTCCAACTAGCCAATAATATTCCCCAACCCCCCCTCCCCCGCCCCCCTCCACTCCATTCGCTCTGCCAAAGCCGCCCTCCCTGCCGCACTGATACGTCAACGCCGCGGTTCGTCGAGGGGACGCACGGCGATCTTCTCACGCCCACAGTATGCTCTCATAGACTGTCGTCCTCTAGGCGCGCCGCCACCGCTGGCGACGTTCTTGTGGTGATGCACGGCGGTCAGCTTCTCCCATGGTACGCGCATTCTAGACTGAGGCACCGTGCATGCGGAGTAGCGGTGAATGTTAGCTGATAGACTTTGTTTACAGTCAATATGGTTTGCTTAAGAAGGTTCCTTGCCCTGTTCTGCACTCAATATGCTTAGCTGAGATGGCATGCCATGCCCGATTAGTTACTAAAATATCTTGCCATATATTTATTGTGACGTAGATTGCCATGGTCTAGTAGCCAATCTGTTAGGTGAAATAGCTCTACACCGTTTTATACTCGTTCTTTGTTGCTGAGATGGCCTTTGGAGGCTGTGTGCTCGGACTCATTGACTGCTGAAACATCCTACCATAATTTAGCACTCAAATCTATTTGTTGAATTAGCTTTACATATATTTCGTTACTTAGGTCTGCACTTCCAAATATCTTGCCATAGCTTTAGACATCGACCTAGATATATTTTCTGGACTTCATAAAAAAGCATATATATTTTTCATGTAATATCTAGTAGAAGAACTAATCTGTATGTCTAACAGATGGACATAACTTGGATAACTTCTGCTCGAAGATTCTCCGCTGCATATGTCGAGGGGTTGAAAACTTCATGAACTTTATTAGAGCTGAGTACGGTGGTCCGAAATCAGATGTGCTCTGCTCGTGTACCAGTTGTATGAATTCAGCTACAAGACCCAGTCAACTGTGCAAAATCATCTACACGTGTATGGCATGTCGATCACATATACTAGGTGGGTTCATCATGGTGAAGCTATCAACGTTAATGTTACTAACTATGTGGAAGCAGCAGATCACCATCTTGATCTGCCTGATGCTCAGCTGGAAGAGGAGGAGGAGGTGGTGGTGGTGGAGCCAGTGAGTTTGACCAACATTGAAACAATGCTACAAAATGCTCATCCATTTCATGAACTTTCACTTGCAGAAGAAAAATGGTGGGCCTGCATGTTGGAACAATGCAACGTGGTTGTCACCCCAGGAAATAAGTTGTCAGTATTCTCAGCTATGGTCACCTTTCTTCAGGTGAAGACATCTTAGCGGATGACCAACAATTCATTCGATGCGATGTTGGCTGCTTTCCACGAATCTTTCCTAGATGCGTTTAAGCTGCCACCCACCTACAGTAAAATGAAGAATTTCCTTTGTGAAGTTGGAATTGGATATTATATGATCCATGTTTGTAAGAATAATTGTGTTCTATTCCGGAAGGATTATGCCAACTTAAGTGAATGTCCAAAATGCAAATCATCAAGAAGGAAAGATGGCGATGCTGTGAAGAGGATTCCTCATAATGTTCTTAGACATTTTCCAATTATACCAAGATTGTAGAGGTTGTTTCATGATGCTGAAACAAGAGAGGATGTACTATGGTTTTCTATGAACCAGGAGTACAGAGATCAGAATGTAACGAGCCATCCATCTCATGGTAGTGAATGGAAAAGCTTCAATCAGAAACACAAAAAGTTTGTTGATGACCCGAGAAACATTGGACTTGGATTAGCTTCAGATGGATTTGACCCATTTGGCCACCAGAGTGCCACATATAGCATTTGGCCAGTGTTTGTTATCCCTTAAAACATGCCTCCAAATGTCTGCACCAAAGAACCAAACTACATGATGGCCTTGCTCATCCGAGGTCCAAAAACTCCTGGAAAGGATTTTTATTTCTTCATGGAGCCTCTTGTGGAGAAACTTCAACTGCTATGGAGGGGTGTTCTTACTCGAGACCTATATAGCAGCCCACCAGCCGATTTCTTTCTGTGTGCTGTTATAATTTGGTGCATCAATGATTATCCGGCTTTGGGCACTATGTCAGGGCGAATGACACATGGTTACAATGCATGTGTTCGTTGTGACAGGAATCCGTTGTCATACACAATACTTAGCAAGATCTTTTACATTGGACACCGCCGTTTCCTTGCCAAGGACAAGCCGTGTCCTACAAAATATCGAAGATATGTGTTCAATGCAAGGCATGAAAACCGTGATGCGGCAAAGAGGCTCAGCGCCGATGAGTTGCAAGTGGAATTAGAGAAGGTCAGGCATATTACACTAGGAAACCATCCTGATAATGGTAGCGGGAAAAGGAAGCATGGCAGGGCAGAAGAGAGTTTATTGTTTACCCACAGGTCCACTTTGTGGGACTTGGAGTATTGGAAATATTTGGATCTGTGGCATAATCTTGATGTGATGCACATCAAGAAAAATATATGTGATAGAATTATCGGCACACTTCTTAATATTGAAGGAAAGATGAAAGATACCTTAAAATATAGGATTAATTTGACACACCTGGGTATCAGAAATGATTTGCAGGTGGAAGATGAAGGTAAACCATAGGATATGGCACCATCTGTGTACGACTTGGACAAGGTAAAAAGAAAAGAATTGCGCGAGGTCCTGTCACGTGTGAGATTCCGACATGGATTTTCTTCCAACCCTGAAAGGAGAGTCAGTGCAGATGGAAACAAGTTACAAGGGTTGAAAACTCATGACTGCCACGTCCTAGTTCGAAGGGTTTTACCTGTTATCCTTAGAGGATTGCGCCGCCCTGACTTATACAGAGCAGTTGCAGAGTTGGGACAATTCTTCAGGGAACTCTGCAGTAGAAATATCAGGATAGATGCTTTGGAGCATCTTAGAGACAAGATACCAACTGTCCTATGAGACCTTGAGAACATATATCCTCCGGCCTTCTTTGATGTGATGGTGCATTTGGCTGTTCATATACCGGATGAGGCACTACTTAGAGGTCCAGTACAGTATGGCTAGATGTACCCTATTGAAGGGCGGCTAGGCACTTTCAAGGGCTATGTTAGGAACAGAGCTAGACCCGAGGGTTCCATTGCAGAGGCCTACATTGCTACAGAAGCGTTGACATTCTGCTCAAAATACATTGAAACAGCCGATTAGCTTAGCAAAGAGGTGGGTGAAGACAATCCCGGGCTCAATGTTTTTGATAGTTCTGTTCAAGTTACAGGGAAGAATCGACAAGACGACAAACCTAAAGATTTGGAAAAAATGGTTTGGTATGTGTTGAATAACTTCCCTAAGAATCTACCATATATCAAGTAAGTGCTAAGTACCGCAGCTTATACATCGTATTCTACTAAACCCTCAGCATATTCTTATATATTTATATGTTTGACGCGATCACTATGTTGTGCAGCATCTACAAAAAGGAGTTACTGCCACAAAATCCAAGAAACATTGACAAACTGGTTATGGCAGGATTTGCGAAATGGTTCAAAATCTATATAAACTTTTGAATTGCACTGTCAGTTTTTTCAATATATTGAGTACATAAGATGATCATCTTGTCTATTTTCTAACCATAGGTTAAGAAGATGCGGGAGGATGGGCAGGCAGTTAATATTGCCCTTTACGCACTAACAATGGTTCCTGATACTCAGGTAAGACATTATGAATCTTGCGTTGTTGGAGATGTGCGCTACAACACCCTTGCACGCGAGGAAGGCAGGAAGACACAAAATAGTGCCATCATGAGCACGGATATGTACGGCAAAGAGATAACTAAAATGTATGCTAACATAACAGACATTGTTCAGTTGCAGTATATCTCCAGTTTCGAGGTTCATCGGTGTGTGGTTCTGTTGTGTTGTCGTTGGTATAACCTGTTTTCCAGGATCGCAAAATCTAGAGCTGATGATTATTTCAAATCTAGCAATGGCAAGGCGGTGTTCCAGTCCTACGAGCCTTTTATTTTGGCAAATCAAGCAACACGGATATTTTTCTTGGAAGACACACTTGCACGTACCGATGACTGGAGAGTAATGCAAAGGTTTGAGCAGAGCCATTCGTTTAATGAAGTTGCACAACAAGATGACGCTTACACTGCTCCTGATGTAGAAGATTCCACAGATGTTCCTAATATCATTGAGAACCATCACATCAATGATGCTAGCGAAAAGATTGCATGTCGGCTGTGGACATACGAGAGTTGATCAGTAAGAAGCCAATGTTCGTGGACATTGAGGATGAAGAAGAAGATGACACTCGAGGGAATTATGATTTAGACTGATACACATAGTGAAGATGTTGACGCTGCTGCTGCGGATGATGATGATTAGTTTGCTTTTGTCGTATTTGCCTGTCAGAAGACGTTTTTTTATCCACTATGTGAAATTGTGTTTGCTATGACAACTGAAACCTGATGAAGTTGTTGTTTAGTATTTTACTGTGAGAACATCACTTATTATGTATGTTGATTTGTGTGGTGATTGTATGACAACTAAAACATGATGACATTGTTGTTTAGTTGTACTCATATTTGGCGGTGAAACTTGTATTTAATGACATAGTTTGCTGTTGGACTGCAATTTGCTCGACGACTTCGAATGGGAACAAAGCTGACCCGGCAGGGCCTCTACTAATTTATTTATTTGTTAGCAAAAGGGCCTCTACAATTTTTTTTATTTATGAGCAAAAGGGGATACCCCCCAATTTTCGTTAATAGAAATCATTAGATGTTCACAACACTACGTCGAGCCTACTAAACAGGTTTCATTCATTACTAGTTTCAGGAAAGTGCTCATGTCATAGCCACTGAATACATCACGAGTGCAACATACACTGCAAATAAAGAGACAATCGTCCTACAGAGCACATCGATTTTTCCCATTATCTTCACAAGCTCTTTCATCTCCTCATTGTTGTCAAGGTCGTTTAGCAGCTGTTGCTTGGCCATGATTAGAGGAACTGCATCTTCAACCTTCTGCTCCGCATCTTCCTCTTCTGTCGTACCTTCAGTTACTTGTCCAACCCCCAACCTGCTGGTATTGGGATTCCTTGGCTAACCAAATAATCAGCATAGTTGCATTCCCCCGCATTAGCAACTTCCCAGAAATACAAATCACACGAATCTTCCCTTTTCTGCACGAATCAAATTGGAAGATCATCAACCAAACTATTAAAAAAGCAGCAACTAAAAGCAGCAAAACAACACTTAAACATATTATTACCCCATGATTCAGGCATTTGTAGAAGACTCGGCCAGGGTTGGGGATTGTGGTTGAGACGCGACGGATGACTCTGCGTGATTTGCAGCAGTGGCACCACACCAACGGCAGCGGGTTGTGATAAGAAATCGGCTGCGTTGCGTGAGCCGGCGGCGGTGTGATGAGACCCACAGGCGATGGTATGTGTGGTGGCTTGGCGCATATCTCGTTGTTCCCTGCTGAAGAGCAGGTGGACGAGCCGCCAGCGGACATGGTTGTTGCGGCCAGAGCTTCTGCTGATAGGCAGAGTAAGTAGAGAAGAGGAGAAGCGAACGTTGGATATGTCAGTTTCATGACTTGCAAAGTAGCATAGCACCATATATATTCATAGTCCACGTTTGGATTCGAACCAACTACAAGAGCACATCTCTCTTTTTTCTAAAACTCAGCAACGTCTCTTTACTAGTACACTAGCTTGTTCTATATGCCTTCTCAAGTCTTCAATTTTCTTTTTTTTATGCGAGGAAGGAAGGAGGACAAAATTGAGGGTTCCTGGGATTCGAACCCAAGACCTCTAGGTTGAAAACCAAGGGTGCTAGTCACTTATGTGGAGAACATTCCCTGATAGGAGGACGGCAGAGAAACGCATTTTCCTCGCAGTATTAGTTGGGACGCAAGATCGAACGGTCGCAGTTTCGAGAATGTTAGCAGGCGAACGAGCCCAAATTTTCTTTTCTTCCTATATATAAAAAAGTATGCTAGGTGTCAGGTTACTAAACAAACGATTGTGACAACCGTGACCATTGGATTGACATTCAACGTCTGTCGTGTTTCTTCAGTCTCTTCTTCCTCCAGCCTGCAAGGCCAAACCAGCGCTGGAAGGACCGCCTGCTCCCGCCTCCCACGGCTGGCTGTGCTGTCGCGCACGCGTCGTGGCCACATCGCACCCTAAAACTCTACGCATCTTCCCCGTCTCCTGTCTGTTCCTGTCCGAGGCCTCACCATCGTCCTCCGCCTTGGTTCGCTCATCACGGCGCCAGCCTACGGTGTTGTTAACATGGTCAACAATCGAGAGGAATAAGGAGATGATTGTACATGGTGAGGATGACAGTATGGACCCACCAGGATGATGGCAGTAGGCAAGCAAGTGCCTCCTTTATTACAAGAAAAAAGGGTTCCTCCTGATGGTTTCCTAACATCTAGGTCGCACGCCACTATCAACGTAGCCTATAAGCAAGATAACTGCACAAGGCGCGACAGACACCCTGGACCCAGTCAGCGCGCGCAGTATTTTTTTCAGGACGGAGAAGGGTATCAACTGCGTTGTGCTGGAGCTGTGGCCCGTCTAGCCCAAGATTTTATTTCATATGTTTACTACATGACTTTCCCAATTTTTTTCCTTTCTGAAAATGGCTAGCCCAGCTATTTTGTTTTTTGCAGAATAACCAACGTAGGCCTACTTGCTTTTCTACGCCCTGCTAAGCCGGAAATCTTTCAAGGCGAGGAGTGATGCGTTCGGGCTTGCCTACAAAATGGGCTATAAGTAATAAGAAATGGGCTATAAGTAATAATAAATGGGCTGTAAAATGAAAAAATACAACAAACATGCAATTAGTTCCAAAACACCTTTTTCTTTCAGATTTTGATATTATAAATTTCATTGTTTTTGTGCGGGTAAAATTTCATTGGATTTAAATTAAGGTATGTTTAGTTTTTAAATTAGTTTGAATCTGGCTAGAAATTTTGGGTTGTATGCTGTTTGGGACAGATTTGGAGGCTGACTTGTGGGTCTACTTGGTTGACGTGTACGAAAGGCTTTGTCAACTTAGTCCACAAACGATTCTAGCAGCTTGTCTTCGGGGATGAAGCTCAAGGTCACCGCCCTCGCTCAAGTCGCCACTCGCAACGCAATAGCGGCGTAGCCGGACGCGGACACGACCGCACAAGCGGTGGCCATGCTGGCGGCCGATGAAGGGAGCACCGTCAGCCACGTGTCCTACTTGCCGCCGTCCAACATTCGGTGGCGCATGTGGCAGGTGAAGTGACGGACCATCCACGTCCATCATCATCGACCTCATGTCCACATGCACTGCCGAGGTTGAGGACTCCTCCAAGGATGAGTAGGGCATGGGAGGCGGCAGGGCATGGTGTGCCAACTGGCCGGTGTGTCTCCCATGTTCTACTCTACCTCGTCGGAGACCGCACCTTCAGTTCACGGGTCTTGAACCCCGCCCCCGTACTTGGAGATCGCAGATGGAGGACGTAGGTCGCCGTAGTAGAGTAGGTTTAGGGTCGGGTTTCCTTTATTTTTCTGTCCTATAAAAGTTCGAAATGTAATGAAAATCTGCCGTGTTTGCATGAATCTCGTATGGTGTATATGAACTTTCACAATAATAGTAAGATATATTGTTGGAAGATGAAAATATATGGAATGATGATTCATTTATGTGTGTATAAACTTAGAAGGTTTGATACGAGATAAAGCTAACATGTGAAGTAAATAAACACATAGGTTCTACATACACAATTTATCTTAGGTTGTCCAATAGTACGTTCACTACACATTCATGCATTTCACATCTTTCTATATCTACGGGAACCTACGAAAGGGTTAATGTAAATTGCCTCTCTGTCTCCCCCTGATTTTCATGGTGGTGGGCCCCTCTCTCCCCCCAATATCCAATTAAGAGCTCACACATTTCACATTATGTTAATTATGTAACTGGGATTACGTAGGTGTAGCATTACTAGTCCTAAAAAAACCAACTAAGCCAACCACCCAGCATATCGCGCGGGAAAAGACCCGGCCACACCATTTTAGTCAGGATTACCGGATTACTAGTTGTAGTATAGATGGATCGCGCGAAGCACCAAGTTTTTCTTGAGGGGGCGAAGCACCAAGTTTAAAAGGAAAAAAGGAGGTACACTCACAACACCCCTATCGCGGTCACGTTGCAGCCTTCACATGGTCGGTCCTCCACACGGCTGATGCAAACAGAACGCGCTTCGGCTTGCCTCTCCACTAAAACGTGGGACTGCACTTGGAGAAACCGACAATGTGCCAAACTCCCCCGCCCATCGCGCAAAAATCCCCCCCCCCCAAATCCCAAATTCAACCGCCCTTCGTCCAACTAGCCAATAATATTCCCCAAGCCCCCTCCCCCCCCTCCACTCCATTCGCTCCGCCAAAGCCGCCCTCCCTGCCGCGCTGATACGTCAACGCCGCGGTTCGTCGAGGGGACGCACGGCGATCTTCTCACGCCCACAGTATGCTCTCATAGACTGCCGTCCTCTAGGCGCGCCGCCACCGCTGGCGACGTTCTTGTGGTGATGCACGGCAGTCAGCTTCTCCCATGGTACGCGCATTCTAGACTGAGGCACCGTGCATGTCGGAGTAGCGGTGAATGTTAGCTGATAGACTTTGTTTACAGTCAATATGCTTTGCTTAGGAAGGTTCCTTGCCCTGTTCTGCACTCAATATGCTTAGCTGAGATGGCATGCCACGCCCGATTAGTTACTAAAATATCTTGCCATATATTTATTGTGACGTAGATTGCCATGGTCTAGTAGCCAATGTGTTAGGTGAAATAGCTCTACACCGTTTTATACTCGATCTTTGTTGCTGAGATGGCCTTTGGAGGCTGTGTGCTCGGACTCATTGACGACTGAAACATCCTACCATAATTTAGCACTCAAATCTGTTTGTTGAATTAGCTTTACATATATTTCGTTACTTAGGTCTGCTCTTCCAAATATCTTGCCATAGCTTTACACATCGACCTAGATATATTTTCTGGACTTCCTAAAAAAGCATATATGTTTTGCATGTAATATCTAGTAGAAGAACTAATCTGTATGTCTAACAGATGGACATAACTTGGATAACTTCTGCTCGAAGATTCTCCGCTGCATATGTCGAGGGGGTTGAAAACTTCATGAACTTTATTAGAGCTGAGTACGGTGGTCCGAAATCAGATGTGCTCTGCCCGTGTACCAGTTGTATGAATTCAGCTACAAGACCCCAGTCAACTGTGCAAAATCATCTACACGTGTATGGCATGTCGATCACATATACTAGGTGGGTTCATCATGGTGAAGCTGTCAACGTTAATGTTACTAACTATGTGGAAGCAGCAGATCACCATCTTGATCTGCCTGATGCTCAGGTGGAAGAGGAGGAGGAGGTGGTGGTGGCGGAGCCAGTGAGTTTGACCAACATTGAAACAATGCTACAAAATGCTCATCCATTTTCTGAACTTTCACCTGCAGAAGAAAAATGGTGGGCCTGCATGTTGGAACAATGCAACGTGGTTGTCACCCCAGGAAATAAGTTGTCAGTATTCTCAGCTATGGCCACCTTTCTTCAGGTGAAGACATCTTAGGGGATGACCAACAATTCATTCGATGCGATGTTGGCTGCTTTCCACGAATCTTTCCTAGATGCGTTTAAGCTGCACCCACCTACAGTAAAATGAAGAATTTCCTTTGTGAAGTTGGAATTGGATATTATATGATCCATGTTTGTAAGAATAATTGTGTTCTATTCCGGAAGGATTATGCCAACTTAAGTGAATGCCCAAAATGCAAATCATCAAGAAGGAAAGATGGCGATGCTGTGAAGAGGATTCCTCATAATGTTCTTAGACATTTCCAATTATACCAAGATTGTAGAGGTTGTTTCATGATGCTGAAACAAGAGAGGATGTACTATGGTTTTCTATGAACCAGGAGTACAGAGATCAGAATGTAACGAGCCATCCATCTCATGGTAGTGAATGGAAAAGCTTCAATCGGAAACACAAAAAGTTTGTTGCTGACCCAAGAAACATTGGACTTGGATTAGCTTCAGATGGATTTGACCCATTTGGCCACCAGAGTGCCACATATAGCATTTGGCCAGTGTTTGTTATCCCTTAAAACATGCCTCCAAATGTCTGCACCAAAGAACCAAACTACATGATGGCCTTGCTCATCCGAGTTCCAAAAAGTCCTGGAAAGGATTTTGATTTCTTCATGGAGCCTCTTGTGGAGAAACTTCAACTGCTATGGAGGGGTGTTCTTACTCGAGACCTATATAGTAGCCCACCAGCTGATTTCTTTCTATGTGCTGTTATAATTTGGTGCATCAATGATTATTCGGCTTTGGGCACTATGTTAGGGCGAATGACACATGGTTACAATGCATGTGTTCATTGTGACAGGAATCCGTTGTCATACACAATACTTAGCAAGATCTTTTACATTGGACACCGCCGTTTCCTTGCCAAGGACAAGCCGGGTCCTACAAAATATCAAAGATATGTGTTCAATGCAAGGCATGAAAACCGTGATGCGCCAAAGAGGCTCAGCGCCGATGAGTTGCAAGTGGAATTAGAGAAGGTCAGGCATATTACACTAGGAAACCATCCTGATAATGGTAGCGGGAAAAGGAAGCATGGCAGGGCAGAAGAGAGTTTATTGTTTACCCACAGGTCCACTTTGTGGGACTTGGAGTATTGGAAAGATTTGGATCTGTGGCATAATCTTGATGTGATGCACATCAAGAAAAATATATGTGACAGAATTATCGGCACACTTCTTAGTATTGAAGGAAAGATGAAAGATACCTTAAAATATAGGATTAATTTGACACACCTGGGTATCAGAAATGATTTGCAGGTGGAAGATGAAGGTAAACCACAGGATATGGCACCATCTGTGTACGACTTGGACAAGGTAAAAAGAAAAGAATTGCGCGAGGTCCTGTCACGTGTGAGATTCCGACATGGATTTTCTTCCAACCCTGAAAGGAGAGTCAGTGCAGATGGAAACAAGTTACAAGGGTTGAAAACTCATGACTGCCACGTCCTACTTCGAAGGGTTTTACCTGTTATCCTTAGAGGATTGCGCCGCCCTGACTTATACAGAGCAGTTGCAGAGTTGGGACAATTCTTCAGGGAACTCTGCAGTAGAAATATCAGGATAGATGCTTTGGAGCATCTTAGAGACAAGATACCAACTGTCCTATGAGACCTTGAGAACATATATCCTCCGGCCTTCTTTGATGTGATGGTGCATTTGGCTGTTCATATACCGGATGAGGCACTACTTAGAGGTCCAGTACAGTATGGCTAGATGTACCCTATTGAAGGGCGGCTAGGCACTTTCAAGGGCTATGTTAGGAACAGAGCTAGACCCGAGGGTTCCATTGCAGAGGCCTACATTGCTACAGAAGCGTTGACATTCCGCTCAAAATACATTGAAACAGCTGATTAGCTTAGCAAAGAGGTGGGTGAAGACAATCCCGGGCTCAATGTTTTTGATAGTTCTGTTCAAGTTACAGGGAAGAATCGACAAGACGACAAACCTAAAGATTTGGAAAAAATGGTTTGGTATGTGTTGAATAACTTTCCTAAGAATCTACCATATATCAAGTAAGTGCTAAGTACTGCAGCTTATACATCGTATTCTACTAAACCCTCAACATATTCTTATATATTTATATGTTTGACGCGATCACTATGTTGTGCAGCATCTACAAAAAGGAGTTACTGCCACAAAATCCAAGAAACATTGACAAACTGGTTATGGCAGGATTTGCAAAATGGTTCAAGATCTATATAAGCTTTTGAATTGCACTGTCAGTTTTTTCAATATATTGAGTACATAAGATGATCATCTTGTCTATTTTCTAACCATAGGTTAAGAAGATGCGGGAGGATGGGCAGGCAGTTAATGCTGCCCTTTACGCACTAACAATGGGTCCTGATACTCAGGTAAGACATTATGAATCTTGCGTTGTTGGAGATGTGCGCTACAACACCCTTGCAAAAGGAGATGCACGCGAGGAAGGCAGGAAGACACAAAATAGTGCCATCATGAGCATGGATACGTATGGCAAAGAGATAACTAAAATGTATGCTAACATAACAAACATTGTTCAGTTGCAGTATATCTCCAGTTTCGATGTTCATCGGTGTGTGGTTCTGTTGTGCTGTCGTTGGTATAACCTGTTTTCCAGGATCGCAAAATCTAGAGCTGATGATTATTTCAAATCCGGCAATGTCAAGGCGGCGTTCCAGTCCTACGAGCCTTTTATTTTGGCAAATCAAGCAACACGAATATTTTTTTGGAAGACACACTTGCACGTACCGATGACTGGAGAGTAATGCAAAGGTTTGAGCAGAGCAATTCGTTTCATGAAGTTGCACAACAAGATGACGCTTACACTGCTCTTGATGTAGAAGATTCCACAGATGTTCCTAATATCTTTGAGAACCATCACATCAATGATGCTAGCGAAAAGATTGCCTGTCGGGCTGTGGACATACGAGAGTTGATCAGTAAGAAGCCAATGTTCGTGGACATTGAGGATGAAGACGAAGATGACACTCGAGGGAATTATGATTTAGACTGATACACATGGTGAAGATGTTGACGCTGCTGCTGCGGATGATGATGATTAGTTTGCTTTTGTCGTATTTGCCTGTCAGAAGACATTTTTTTATCCACTATGTGAAATTGTGTTTGCTATGACAACTGAAACCTGATGAAGTTGTTGTTTAGTATTTTACTATGAGAACATCACTTATTATGTATGTTGATTTGTCTGGTGATTGTATGACGACTAAAACATGATGACATTGTTGTTTAGTTGTACTCATATTTGGCGGTGAAACTTGTATTTAATGACATAGTTTGCTGTTGGACTGCAATTTGCTCGACGACTTCGAATGGGAACAAAGCTGACCCGGCAGGGCCTCTACTAATTTATTTATTTGTTAGCAAAAGGGCCTCTACTATTTTTTTATTTATGAGCAAAAGGGGATACCCCCCAATTTTCGTTAATAGAAATCATTAGATGTTCACAACACTACGTCGAGCCTACTAAACAGGTTTCATTCATTACTAGTTTCAGCAAAGTGCTCATGTCATAGCCATTGAATACATCACGAGTGCAACATACACTGCAAATAAAGAGACAATCGTCCTACAGAGCACATCGATTTTTCCCATTATCTTCACAAGCTCTTTCATCTCCTCATTGTTGTCAAGGCCGTTTAGCAGCTGTTGCTTGGCCATGATTAGAGGAACTGCATCTTCAACCTTCTACTCCGCATCTTCCTCTTTTGTCGTTCCTCCAGTTACTTGTCCAACCCCCAACCTGCTGGTATTGGGATTCCTTGGCTAACCATATAATCAGCATAGTTGCATTCCCCCGCATCAGCAACTTCCCAGAAATACAAATCACACGAATCTTCCCTTTTCTGCGCGAATCAAATTGGAAGATCATCAACCAAACTATTAAAAAAGTAGCAACTAAAAGCAGCAAAACAACACTTAAACATATTATTACCCCATGATTCAGGCATTTGTAGAAGACTCGGCCAGGGTTGGGGATTGTGGTTGAGACGCGATGGATGACTCTGCGTGATTTGCAGCAGTGGCACCACACCAACGGCAGCGGGTTGTGATAAGAAATCGGCTACGTTGCGTGAGCCGGCGGGGGTGTGATGAGACCCACAGGCGATGGTATGCGTCGTGGCTTGGCGCATATCTCGTTGTTCCCTGCTGACGAGCAGGTGGACGAGCCGCCAGCGGACATGGTTGCTGCGACCAGAGCTTCTGCTGATAGGCAGAGTAAGTAGAGAAGAGGAGAAGCGAACGTTGGATATGTCAGTATCATTACTTGCAAAGTAGCATAGCACCATATATAGTCATAGTCTACGTTTGGATTCGAACCAGCTACAAGAGCACGTCTCTCTTTTTTCTAAAACTCAGCAACGTCTCTTTACTAGTACACAACTTGTTCTATACGCCTTCTCAAGTCTTCAATTTTCTTTTTTTTTATGCGAGGAAGGAAGGAGGACAAAATTGAGGGTTCCTGGGATTCGAACCCAAGACCTCTAGGTTGAAAACCAAGGGTGCTAGTCACTTATGTGGAGAACATTCCCTGACAGGAGGACGGCAGAGAAACGCACTTTCCTCGCAGTATTAGTTGGGACGCAAGATCGAACGGTCGCAGTTTCGAAAATGTTATCAGGCGAACGAGCCCAGTTTTTCTTTTCTTCCTATATATAAAAAAGTATGCTAGGTGTCAGGTTAGTCAACAAACGATTGTGACAACCGTGACCATTGGATTGACATTCAACGTCTGTCGTGTGTCTTCAGTCTCTTCTTCCTCCAGCTGCCAAGGCCAAACCAGCGCTGGAAGGACCGCCTGCTCCCGCCTCCCACGGCTGGCTGTGCTGTCGCGCACGCGTCGTGGCCACATCGCACCCTAAAACTCTACGCATCTTCCCCGTCTCCTGTCTGTTCCTGTCTGAGGCCTCACCATCGTCCTCCGCCTTGGTTCGCTCGTCACGGCGCCAGCCTCCGGTGTTGTTAACATGGTCAAGAATCGAGAGGAATAAGGAGATGATTGTACATGGTGAGGATGATAGTATGGACAGACCAGGATCATGGCAGTAGGCAAGCAAGTGCCTCCTTTATTACAAGAAAAAAGGGTTCCTCCTGATGGTTACCTGACATCTAGGTCGCACGCCACTATCAACGTAGTCTATAAGCAAGATAACTGCACAAGGCGCGACAAACACCCTGGACCCAGTCAGCGCGCGCAGTATTTTTTTCAGGACGGAGAAGGGTATCAACTGCGTTGTGCTGGAGCTGTGGCCCGTCTAGCCCAAGATTTTATTTCATATGTTTACTACATGACTTGCCCAATTTTTTTCCTTTCTGAAAATGGCTAGCCCAGCTATTTTGTTTTTTGCAGAATAACCAACGTAGGCCTACTTGCTTTTCTACGCCCTGCTAAGCCGGAAATCTTTCAAGGCGAGGAGTGATGCGTTCGGGCTTGCCCAGAAAATGGGCTATAAGTAATAAGAAATGGGATATAAGTAATAATAAATGGGCTGTAAAATGAAAAAATACAACAAACATTCAATTAGTTCCAAAACACCTTTTTCTTTCAGATTTTGATATTATAAATTTCATTGTTTTTGTGTAGGTAAAATTTCATTGGATTTAAATTAAGGTATGTTTAGTTTTCAAATTAGTTTGAATCTGGCTAGAAATTTCGGGTTGTATGCTGTTTGGGACAGATTTGGGGGCTGACTTGTGGGTCTACTTGGTTGACGTGTACGAAAGGCTTTGTCAACTTAGTCCACAAACGATTCTAGCAGTAGTGACCGTTGGATGTTAATCCAACGGCCGTGCTACTTCTTCAATATCTGATCTTCTTGCACCAGCCACCCAAACCAGTGCCGGTGGGACTACCTGCTCCTACCTCCCATGGTCGGCTGTGCTGCCGCACAGGCCGCACTACCCCACCGTACTCCATCGCTGGCCAGGCCATTCCTCTACTCACCCACACCTCCTGTTATTTTATGGCGACAACAGACGAACCTGTAAACCCTTGTACTCCCCACCGCGTGGGCAACCACTGCCGAGTCTTCCCCGGCTCCGGGTCATTCCCTTCCTAGGCCTCGCCATCGTCCACCGCCCTGGTACTCTCGGTGCGGCATGGTCAACATGGTCAACGAACGACATCTATCAGAAGAGGAATGTACGTGGACAGGCTGACAACTAGGTCCACGGCCGCACCCAAGGAAGTGCCTCCTTATTGCGTGTGAAATAAAGATTTCTCCACCTGATAGCAGGGACCCACTAGAAGGGCCTCTGTATTTCACGAAAAAAATGTTCCTCCAGCTGAAAGCTCGGACCCACTAGCTATATCTTCGCACAGAAGAAAGTGCCTCCTTATTACACAAAAAAAATGAATACCCCCTACTATCTGGGACCCACCATAGTTGGAAGGTGACTTGTGGGCCTACTGATGCGGACGGAGGGCTTTGTCAACTTAGTCAATATGAATGATTCTAGCTCCAGTGACCGTACGATGTCCATCCAACGGCTATAGTGCTTCTTCAACCTCTGGTCTTCTTGCTCCAGCCGCCCAAACCAGCACCGGTCGTGCCGCCTGCTCCTGCCTCCCATGGCCGGCTCTGCTATCGCGCAGGCATGATCACCCAACCCTACTCCAACCTCTAGCCAGGCCATCCCTCTACTCACCCACAGCCCTTGTTATTCTACGGCGACGACAGCCTCACACCGCAGCCGAACCAGTCAACCCTCCTACTCCTCTCCGCGTGGGCATCCACTGCCGCGTCTTCCCGGCTCCGCGTCGTCCCCTTCCTAGGCCTCGCCGTCGTCCACCGCCTTGGTGCTCTCGGCGCGGCATGGTCAATGTGGTCAAGGAACGACTTCTGTCGGAAAAGTACTATACATGGAGAGGCTGACAGCTGGGTCCACGACCGCAGCACAGAAGTGCCTCCTTATTATGCACAAATAATGATTCCTCCACCTGACAGCAGGGACCCACCGGACGGGCCACCGTATTTCACAATAAAAAGTTCCCCCGTGACTGCTGGGACCCACCAGCTACATCTTCGCGCGCAAGGAAGTGCGTCCATATTACGGGCAAAAAATATGATTCTCCTCCTGACAGGTGGGACCCACCAGCTATATCTTCGCACGCAAGGAAGTGCCTCCTTACCTCCCTGATAGCTGGGACCCACCCGGTCGAACCGTACGTAGGGTTGTCTGTCTGGTCACGAACGTGTACGTACATACTGGTCGATCGGTCGTCTGCAGGCTGCAGCGATGAACTGTGGCCGAGTAAGGAAGGGCGCGTGTCGTAGTAGAGGCGCAGACGTAGCACGTCACGTAGTCCCATCAATATCGTGTACACATATGTATAGCCAGGGTGCAAGAAAGTAAATATGTACACGTACGTACATACAGACGGGGTCTCGAATGCCTACTTACGCATACATACGGCCAGGGCTCGTGTACATGGAGAGGTAGCGTAGAGCAGCGACGCCGTCCTGTTCATCGGTAGCTAACCGGCTGGGCCGGAACGGAGAAACTGCGTCGTGCTCATCGGGAGGAAATGAAATGCGTCCTGTTCATTGGGAGCCAACCGGCTTGGACGGAACAGCCGAAACGAGGCCTTCTGTTCAACCTCCTATGGTCGTCCTGTTCACCGGGAGGGTTCTCGCATACTACAAAATGTAGGAAACGGACTTCTCTTCGACCTTCTACGGTCAAAATGGGGGTCCTATTCATCAGGAGGGGTGTGGCGTACCGCAAAACGGAGGAAACAGTCTTCTCTCCGACCTTCTACGATCGAAACCAGGGGTCCTGTTCATCGGGAGGGGTGTGGCGTACCGCAAATCGGGACTCCACGGGCTACTGTTCATCCACCGTCTACTACCTCGCTTCATCCTCCACGGGCTACTGTTCATCCACCGTGGACCTCCTCTAGCCTCCACCTGCGACTGTTCATCCATGGTGTCTCCCTCCTGCCTCCCCCAGCTACTGTTCATCCACGGGCTCCGGTTCATCCAGCCTCCACCGGCTACTGTTTAACCAGCCCTCAACGGGCTACTGTTCATCCAGCCCTCCACTGGCTACTGTTCAACCAGCCCGCCAGGGGGTCCTGTTCATCCAACCCCCACTAGGAGTTGTTCGTCCAACCCCCAACAATGCTCACTTTTCATCAACAGGCAGCAGGTTTCATCGACTTCAGCTAGCAGCAGAAGCGAAGGAATTGCTCGATCGTGTTCAGTTAACACCCAGTGATCGATCGATCGCCCGGGTTCAGTAATGCGTAGCCAGTGCAATCGCTCGGGTTCAGTAGGCGAACGCCTCGCTTGGGTTTAGTTAGAGCACAACGCCTCGCACCCACGCGCGTATGTCTGCGCGAAAAACGCGCGATCCCTGCGTGGATCGCTCGGCCCTAACCAGCCACTGTAACCGAGAGATATTTTCCTCGCCATCGCTTCTACCACGGTTTTTTTGTCATGGACGACCCAAAGAATATCATGCAGCTGCGTCTCCGGCCCGCCCAGGACGAGAAGACCATTTTCTATCCTGATTTTTTGTCATAGAAGTACGAACCCATCACATTTATGATGATACCGGGTTTTGTCACAATTATCGTCATAGAAGTTTCATAAGCATGACATAATTTTTTTCGTTCGGCCCAAAATGTCACGGATGTGTCTTTTTTTGTAATGGTGAGGCATCTTGCTGGTTCTGTAGCAGCTCTAAGAAGGTTCATCTCCATGTTAGTTAAGCGCGCTTTGACGTTTTTCAAAATCTTGAAAAAGACAGGTCCAATGGAATGGACCCCTGAAGTGCGGGCTACGCTCCAAGACTTGAAGGAGTACCTCTCGTCTCTGCCAGTACTAGTTGCGCAAATTCCACAAGAGCCCTTGCTGCTATACCTAGCGGCAACCAATCAAGTGGTCAGTGTTGCACTAGTGGCAAAGAGGGATGTCGAAGACAAAGTGGCAGCAACCATAGAGCCTCAAGCTGACAAGCCAGATTCTTTTACAGTAAGGTCAGATGCCGACAACCCAAGTTCAGCGCAGACAAATGGAACAAAATGACAAGTTGTGAAGAAGAAGATGGTGCGGCGCCCAGTCCACTTTGTCAGTTCCCTTTTCGAGGGGGCTAGGTCAAGGTACTTTGGTGTGCAGAAGTTGCTCTTTGGCCTCTTCACGGCCTCAAGGAAGTTGTGCCATACTTCCAAGCACATCATGTCGCCGTCTTCACTTGCTTTCCGCTATAGAGCATCTTGAGGAATCCAGAAGTGTAACACCCCAAAAATTTAATCAAATTTTATTAAAGTAAAATTTGGCCAGAAATTAAAGTTTCAGCTACTCCAGGTCATTTATTAATTCCAGAGCCTTTTTTGTTCTGTTTTACAAAATTCTTCCCTCCATAGAAGATTATTTTGTAGAATGTTGTGGTCCTTGGTTGTTTTGTAAATCATTTAATTTATATCATAAATAATAGTAGGAAATATTTTCATAATAAAATATTCCACAAACAATTATTTTACTAGCATTTTCAATACTCAAAGTGCTTCTGTTGCACTACAAGTATTTTAAATAATTGTTTTAAAATCCCACAAAAATTATGAGAGGTCAGGTGATGCCTATATGTCACTATTGTGCAAAAACCTAACTATGTCTTTTCAAAATTTTGAGTGAAACATCCTCTTTTCAAATTCTGTCTGATTCTAGAGTTATAACTGCAACCTAATTTTTCTAGCTCCATTAATTCTAAAACTTTGCGATCTTGTAGTCCTTCCAACTAGTACTTTAAGTCCAGAAGGGCAGCTCTTGTTTCAACTTTTAAGTCTACCAAACACTCCTCTGAAGTTTTTGTCCAGAACTGAATTCTGGTAAAACCTGCACTAGCAAGTTTCTCATCTTACCAAACTAACTCCACTAACATATCTATCATCCAAAGAGACCTCATACTGCCAAATTTCATCATCAACATAATCTCCTAGCTATCCCTAGCATTTTTTCGAACACCTTGTGGGCATGATAGAAATGTTGCCACTTTCTAACTTACACTGGACACTTGGTCATTTGGCCAAACAAGCATGTCCATCACTCCTCTCATCCTAGAAGGGCCATCCTGTTGATTTCTAGCTCGTGGGTGTCCCTGTAGATGCCACTGGCAATCTGATGAACACTTAACGTGCGTGCACCGGGCGTGGACAGAGCGTGTGTTTTGGACGAACGGCACCGAGCTCATGTCGTGTCTCTGCTGCCACCCCTCTCATCCTGATCCTCCTATGGATCAGCCCAACCACCAGGAACCCCGCGGACACCCTCGCTTGGCCCCTAGCGCCGTCCACCGCCGTCCACGATGACCAAGACCGCCCCTCGACGAGTCCCACATGGCCACGTCTCTTCCCGACCTACGCGGCGCGTCTCGAGTAGCCCAGCTCCTCCCAGGAGTAACTGCGGGCGGCCACCACCCTCACCGTCCACTCTGCCGAACACAACGGCCTCACCTGCCGCCGTAATGATCGCCGCCGCCGCGCTAATCCTCTGGATGCCGCGGAGCCGACCCCCTCGCGCTATAAAAGCTCACCCCGAGCTCGCTAGTATCCTCACCACACTCCCCTTCCCCGCTCTGATCCCCCTCAAGCATCCAAGTGACCGGACGAGGTCATCTTCCTCGACTCCGGCCATGGCACCCGCCACCACCTTCAGGTAGATTTCAACGGCACTAGGGCCTCACCCTCTCCACTCTCTTCACCAACAGCATCCTGCAGCACCCACGAAGCCATCCCAATGCTCGATTTTGATCAGGATTCATCGCAAGCGAAAGCCCCATCTCACCCGACGCCGCCGTCCGCCGGGAAGCTCGCCGCCGGCTCCTCCGTCCACTCCAGCGACCAAGGAGGGTACCCACGGGTTCGCCTCGACCACCTGAGCACACCCATGTGCTCAGATCCCCGAGGGGTGCCGCCGTTCGCCGGTGAGCATCACCGGAGCGCCGCCTCTATTCTGCCGGAGAGGGAGACGCGCGCGGCGACTGGTCAAACCTGACCAGTGGGCCTGGCGGGCCCACTGTCAGCGACCCAGCGCCAGTCCAGCTCGACTTAAGTGGGGGCGTATTTCTCGCAATGCGTCTCCTCGTCCAGAAAGCGTAAACACCGGACGCGTAATCAGTGAAGTATGTTTTCCCTATTCTGAAAGCGTATTCTCGCTCGAACTGTTTTCTTTTTCTGTTTTAATTTAAAATCCAGATTTGACCCTAACTTTGACTGGCTCTAGTTTTTAAACCACAACTCCAAATGACTTGATTCTTTTTCTAATATTTCTCAAATTTTATCTAGTTTATTTTAGTATTTATTTCAAAATTTTCCAAACAACTTTTATGTACTGTTTTGGGATTATGTGGTAATTAAAATATTTTGAAATAGGAAATGGAGGGGAGATATAATTTTGAAAGTTTTGGAATGCACCCAACATTTCTGCATGCTCAAGGCAAGCATTTTGAACACATGATATGGTGACTGCATAATTATTTGTGGCATGTGTATTTGAATTATGAATATGTTGAATTCCTATAGAGTTTGCATATTGCTCGTCATACCTGCATGATCCCCTTGATGGTATTTTATTTTCACTTAAACATTAAGTATAAGTGAGTACGGTTATTTTCATGTGCCTGTGTTGGTCCAGGCTAATTTGCACGAAGAATCAGTCACGAGAAAAGTGACCGTGAGACTGAAATCTTGTGGTGACGAGAATGATCAGTGAGGGTATGTTGAGACATACCAGAGGTGGTGACCCTGTTGGGTACTGCCAAGGAGTTATATTGTGCTAACCACTGCAGGAAAACATAAACCTCCTGAGTTGACCGAAGATCGAGTCTTGTTCCGGTAACCCCCATACTGTTTCGTGCTACCACTTGTCCCCACCGTAGGCAGGGTACGGTTCAGTAAGTTGTTAACCCCTTTCCGTGCACACACCATACAGAGAGGCCACGATGAGGGTTTCCAGGTACCGGCTGCAATGCCAGTCATCGGGACAGGGGGCATGGGTGTATCCGGCTGGGCCAAGAGGGGGGACCCCTTGTAATCCGCGCGTGTTAATAGTGATCCCATGCTACTCGAGACGATGGTCTCCCCGCCTTAGAATTTCTCTTGAACGATGCTTTGGGTGATTCCTGGCATCCGGAAAGTTAATCTGGTGTGTTTTCAACCCAAAGGCCATAACTGGAATTAGTCGGCGTCTCGGTGCTGGCTAAAGAAATCCTTTACTTGTGGGTAAAGAGTACACCCTCTGCAGAGTTATATCTATTCGAATAGCCGTGTCCATGGTTAAGGACTATAGTCAGGGTTGGTCAAGTGTCGATCTTAGTGTCAGTATTCGGAGGAAATAATTAGTGATCATGGTTCCTTTTGCAGGATAATGATTGTCACTACTGGTGCTATGATGAATATTATTGTTGATATGGATATTGTTGTGGACTAACCTTTTCCTCTTATGTTTAACCTTGAGTATCTCTTGGGATGGCTAGACTACCCGGGATACTCAAGTTTATTTTCGTTTCTGAGTATCACTTGGGATGGCTAGTCCACCTGGATACTTGTGTTATTATTTTCTTATAAGCCCTTTGTGAGGCGTCGCACGAACACCCGACTGTGGCATTTCTTTTCAAGACCTCTCGTGGCGTCACTTGAGTTCTCGGGCGGTCCTGTCTTGCCTGATTCTCTTTTAGACACCCGTTTGGCATTTCTTTTCAAGACCTCTCGTGGCGTCGCTTGAGTTCTCGGGTGGTCCTGTCTCGCCCGATTCTCTTTTAGACACCCATTTGGTATTTCTCTTGGAATTCTTCGGGCGGTCCAACGCCCGATGTTCCGCTTCATTTCTTTGATTTACTAATACCATGACTTATTTTCTGTATGAATATTTGTCACGCCATACTTTAATACTGAGTCAGCACATGCATGTAATTTTAATTCATCATGAGCATATGCATCTGTCGGTGTGGAACGACACCTATGGGATCAGAAGAATCCCTACTACGGTTGCCGGGGCGCAGGGTTGCGTGGAGAGGAGGGCTAGTAGACAGCACAAGGATCGTTTACCCAGGTTCAGGCCGCGGGGATGCGTAAAACACTAGTCCTGCTTTGGTGGGTGTATTTCTGAGAGTTCTTGAGCTCTCGAACTAGCTGTGGTCAGTCCGTGATTTGAAAGAGCCGAATCCTTCTCCAGTATTCCATGGGCCTCCTTTTATAGTTGGAAGGGGCTGCCACAGTGACACACAGGAGGTGGAAAGGCGTACAGTGCTCTGAGCTTATCGCACGTATTACAGGACAAGACGCATTTAATGCATAGTGTAGGTGTCCACTTGCTTTATTCAGGACGGGGGCGAGGCCCGTCCCATCCGTCGCCGCTCCTCCTCGCCTTGACACGCGCCCTGGCCAGTGAGGCGTGTGGTGCCATGTAGGCAGCCAGGCAGCTAAGGTGGCGCGGTGGTGGAGCCTTCACGAAGATCTGCATGCCGCCACGCAGGCTCTCGATGAGTTGGCCTGGGAGCTGCATGTTGCCATGCAGGTGGCCGCCTAGCTGGTTGGGCTGGCAGCTGCATGTGAACGGTGGAAGCATGGTTGGCGCGGGCCTGGCGGTGGCCCCGCTAGCGTCCTTGGCGAGGGCCTTGCCGGGTGGCCCGGCAAGGGTCTTGCCGTGGCGCGTTGTCGTCCCCGGCAAGGATCTTGCCAGGGGTCTGGTGGCCTTCCTCGGCAAGGATCTTGCCGAGGATCGCCGTCTTCTAATCCTTGTCTGATCTTGAATATGTCTTCACAAAGATCTGCATCTCACCACAGAGGTGCCTTCCCGAGCCCTGGCCCCATGTTGATGACGGCGTTGGGGGCCGTGGGCTCAAGGGTGGCTCGCTCTGTTGGTGTGGGGCGAGCTGTCCCAGCAAGGGTCTTGCCGGGGGAACCTGCTTCGTCCCTCTGCTCTTTGTGGTCTTGGCCTTGGCGTTGCGTTGATTGTCTTGGGCTTCGGTCTTACCTTGGCTCACCTCCCCTGCTGTGCGTGGTGCGGTCGTGGGCGCGGCTCCGACTGCCCGTGCATAGGTAAAGGGGTACAAAAGTGTGCCCCTATTTTTGTACACCTACAGGAGCCCCCGGGCCTGGGCCACACATAAGGACGACACATTGTTGGGCCAGGCCCAAAACAATGCGCGGGCAGGTGGGGTGGTTTTTACCGTGGTAGGAATCTTCGCACGCTTCGCTTCCCACGACCCGCGCGCGCGGCGCGGCGTGGAGGCGTGTGCGTGACGTGGGCGGCATGCGTGGGGCGGTTTCCGCACGCATGCGTCACATCGCAGTAAAGAGGCGGCTCGCGCCTTCCCCGTAAAAAGAGGGAGGCATGGAGGCGCGGCTCATTTACTGAACAGGGCCGGGGCGCGGTCTTCAAGGCATCCACTCCCCACGATCACAGGGTGGGGAGAGGTCTCTTCGCCCGTCCCCTCGGTTCTGCATGTCCGCCACGCGTCCCCCATGCACTTGGGGTAGCAAGCGGCGGTGGCGGGAAACCGGGCCGTCGCTGGTTGGGGCAGCAGGTCGGTCCCGATTCCGCGCGCCTCTGGTGGCTGGATTGGCCGAACGTGGCGGCCGAGCCCCAACCCCGCTCCTTTATAAGGAGGGGGAAGGGGGGATGGCGTCCGACACTCTTCTGTCATCTATCTCCTCTTGCTTCTGCTTCTTCCTTTCACTCGCCATGGAGAAAGGGAATCCTGGTCCTTCGACGGTGGCAGCGAGGGTCGCTGCTCGACAACGCGTCCCTCCTCCTCCTGAGCCCGCGGTGGTGGAGCTGGCCGTGAGGGGAAGGGAGAGGGGGCGAGGCTGGGGTAGAGGCCGTAGCGCTCAGGGAAGAGGAGGACGGGGCGGCGCGCCGGCCTTGCCCCCGCCAATGATGCCTTTCCCGATGGAGGGCCACGTTGAAGACCAGCCTTGCGAGTTCTTCATCAGGCCGCGCCGGCCTCCGCGTCGTCGTCTTCGTCTCCCTGCCCCGTTTGCTCGGGTGATGGAGCGTGACCCGCCCCAGACCCTCAGGTTGCACATGAGGGGCTGTGGGAACGGGGGCACGCGGGTCGACGTCGACTTCCCGGCTCCTCGGGTTATGTACCTCCGCCGTGGATGGAAGATGTTCGCCTGCATCCACAGCCTGACGGCGGGGCTCGTCCTCTACTTCAAATTAATGGAGGATGGCCTGCTCTCCGTCAAGGTCTTCGGAGAGTTTGGAACTCGCCTGAAATGCTGCATGGAGAGCTCCTCTGATGGAGATTCCGACGATGGAAGCTCTTCCTCGAGCGAAAGTGACGAGGAGGATAGCGGGGACGAGTCCGACTAGGTGTCGGACGCCCCACACCTGGGCGGGTGCGGCAGCAGCAGCATCTGCACCTGGCCGCTCCTCCGGCAGGGTTTTGCCAGGGGTGGGGCCAGCTCCTTGAACTTCTCGGGGCTGTCTCCTTGGGTGGCTGGCGTCGGGAGGCTGCGGAAGAGGAAGAGGGCGGGCGGCAAGGCCGTCAACTCGGAGTACGCGGGCACCGACGCCTGCATCGCGGATTGCCGGTCCTGCCGCCTCGTCTTCCAGCTCCTTTCGCGGCACCATCATCACCGGCCCGCCTGTGGGCGGCCATGAGGTGTTCTCTTGGTGCTTTCTGCTATTCGTAGCTCGCCTAGGCGCCCCTTTTGCCCTCTCGCCTCCTTGACCTGCCTCCTGAGGAGAGGGACAAGAAAGGGATCACGGGCACCTTATCTCTTTTTTAATCTGAAGCCTGCGGGCCTTTGTTAAATTTAAAACTTGTAATCCCCTTGCTCATGTTTTTCATCTCGCACGAACCATACCTGTATGGGATGATTTTAATGAAAAAGGGATGTTTGCCAGGTTTTTCGTTCATGGGTAAATCCCGCGACAAGGAGTGAATCCTTGTTATTGTTTAAGATAAACTTTTTTCGCCCGGAAACAGGCCTTGCCGTCCCCCCACTCCACTCGACCATTCCAGCGCTCTTGGCGGAGGCAGGGATGAGGTGGGCTTTAGGCTCCTCGTTTTACCTCCTTGCCGCCGCGGCTACAACCAAATCCGGACCCAGGAAATAATCCTTAGGTATAGGAAAAAGGGGAGCACGGTAGCCTAGAGATAAAAATGAGGTTTCACATACCCCAGTCCGGCTCCGAAATGCATGACAGAGGATAAAAGACTGATCTGGATCTGCAGCCCCCGGCAATCTCATCTTGCCACGGTTGGATCCTTGTGCTTGCAGCCCCCGGCAACTCTGGTTTGCCGGGGTCGGGATGCCGGTCCATTTTCTTTCTTCCAAGTAGCTCAGCAGAAGTGCTTATGTGCCCTGCGAACCAAAAGAGGACAGAAGAGAAACAGATAGATGCGCACTCGACCTCTAAGCTAGGGGTTAGTCGCTGCTGAGCACTATCAACCCTAACCAAGGAAGAGACTTGACCTAGCATGCATGCTATGACTTAGGGCGCCATCGCTTCATTTATTTATGCTCGGGGTCTGCGCCTGGGTCTGTACAAACGGTCACATGCCTCGCCGGCAAAGCTTGTACAAAAGGTGGCTTGCCGGGAGGACTGGCAAGCCGCGCCTTACGGGTAAAACTTGCGAAGATACTAAATGTTCCAGGAGTTGCTCACTGCGCCAGGCCTGTTGACTCGTATTACCCGATAAGGGCCTTCCCACTTCGGCGTCAACTTGTTGGAATTCTTGGCCGACTGAACGCACCGAAGAACAAGGTCGCGTGCCTCAAAGCTTCGGGCATGAACCTTGCGGCTATGGTAGAGGCGCAAGGCTTGCTGGTAGCGTGCTGCTCTCACAGCCGCCCGAGGACGATCTTCCTCAAGGAGCGTCGCGTCATCTTGGCGCAACGGCTCTTGCTCAAGCTCAACATAAGCGAGCACTCGAGGTGACCCGTATATGTGTTCCGTGGGGAGAACTGCTTATGCCCTGTATACCAGGGTAAAAGGTGTCTGGCCAGTGGCTCGATTTGGCGTCGTCCTGATCGACCAAAGAACCGCCGGCAACTCATCAATCCAGCGCCTTCCACTCTTGTGCAGCTTGTCAAAGGTCTTCGTTCTTAGGCCTCGCAACACTTCAGCATTTGCCCTCTCAGCTTGGCCGTTGCTCCGTGGATGTGCCACGGAAGCAAAGAAGACCTTGCTGCCGAGGTCTTGGATGTACTGCATGAAGGTGTGGCTTGTGAACTGTGTGCCATTGTCGGTGATGACTCTGTTTGGCACACCAAAACGGCAGACCAGTCCTTTGAAGAACTTGACATCTGACTGAGCAGTCACCTTCCTCACTGCTTCCCCCTCCGGCCACTTTGTGAACTTGTCGATTGCAACGTACAAGTAGTCAAAGCCCCTGACAGCGCGGGGGAAAGGGCCCAGTATATCGAGCCCCAGACTGAGAATGGCCAGGAGAGAGGGATTGTTTGAAGGGCTTGAGCTGGTTGATGAAGCTTCTTTGAATGGAACTGGCATGCTTCACACTTGGTTACTAGTGTCGTCGCATCTTGGAGGGTGGTGGGCCAGAAGAAACCTTGCCGGAACGCCTTCCCGGCAAGGGCCCTCGACCCTATGTGGGAGCCACATATGCCTCCATGTATCTCTGCCAACAGCTCCAGTCCTTCCTCCCGGGGTATGCACTTGAGTTTCACACCGTTCGGCCATCTACGGTACAGGACGTCATCGACGAACTGGTACAGGGCGGACCGACGGGCAACTTTCTCCGCTTCTTCCTGCTCCTCAGGAAGCTCCCCTGTTTGGAGGAATTGGACGGTATGTTGTGCCCATGCCGGAGCCTGGGGCTCGACGGCAAGGACCAAAGGCATCTCTTCCGCCATGGGAGCGGCTGTCTCTACGGCCAGGGCTTGACGCCCCGCCGGAGCCAGTTGCTCTTGGGCAGGCTCAGCGTCCGCGGCAGCACCCTTGCCGGCAGCCCCAGGGGGCTCGGTAGGAAAGTACTTGCTGGGACCTGATTTCCTCCGCTTGTTCTGCCCCGCTGATGGTTCGACGGATGGTTGAGTTAACCGGAGCAAAAAGGTACCTGGTTCCACAGGTAGCTTGAATGCGGCACGCTTTGACAGGTAATCGGCAATGTCGTTCTCCGCTCGGGGGACGTGCTCCGCCTGGATACCGTCAAAGCGTTCCTCCAGCTTCCTCACCTCATCTACGTAAGCTTCCATCAATGGGCTCTGATAATCCTTGTTGACCTGCCTGACAATGAGCTGCGAGTCACCCCTAACGATGAGCTTCTTAACCCTGAGGTCTGCCCGATCCTGAGACCGGCAAGCAATCCCTCGTACTCAACAGTGTTGTTGGTGGACATCTCCCTGGGGAAGTGCATCTGGATCACGGACTTGAGGTGTTCTCCAGTGGGTGCGACGAGCAGCACACCGGCACCGGCACCTTCCAGCGAGAAAGCCCCATCAAAGTACATGATCCAGTCGTGGTCTGCTTCCTTGCCGGGGAGAGTGGTCTCTAGATTTCTTCGTCAGGCGTCGAGGTCCATTCTGCGATGAACTCCGCCAAGACTCTACTCTGAATTGTTGAGGTACTTTCAAACCTTAAATCGAAGCTGCACAGCTCCAAGGCCCATTCCACAATCCTTCCGGTTGCGTCTGGGTTGTGCAGTATCCGTTGCAACGGGAGGCGGGTGATGACAGTGATCTCGTGGGCTTGGAAGTAGTGACGCAGCTTCCTCGAGGCCATAAGGAGGCCGAAGAGCAATTTTTGCACGCCGGAATACCTCGACCTATCCCCCTGCAAGAGGGAGCTGACAAAGTAAACCGGGTGCTGCATCATCTTCTTCTTCGGCACCACCTCACTCGACTGCGTGGGTACTGCCTTGGTGGCATAAGACTCTGCCGGGGGCTGCGCCTCGTCGGCACCAGGCCCTGCCGGGGGAATCTTTGGCTTGCCATCCGCTGGTTCTGCCGCCATTGCTGCCTCCTCGTCGACCTCCCTCTGTGCCACCAGTGCGACGCTGACCACTTGATTTGTCGCCGCCAGATACAGCAGCAACGGCTCTTGTGGTTTAGGCGCAACCAGTATTGGCATGGAGGAAAGGTATTTCTTCAGATCCTGCAGTGCTGCCTCGGCTTCTGGGGTCCTCTCTATTGGGCCTGCCTTCTTCAAGATTTTGAAGAAGGGAAGGGCGCGCTCGGCAGACCTGGAGATGAATCGGCTCATGGCGGCAACGCAGCCGGTGAGCCGACGCACATCCTTGATCCGCTTGGGCGCCTCGATCTGCTCAATAGCCTTGATCTTGTCTGGGTTTGCCTCGATCCCGCGCTGTGACACAATGAACCCGAGAACCTTGCCGAAGACACACTTCTCAGGGTTCAGCTTGAGGTTGATCTTGCGCAGGTTAGCAAATGTGCCTTCCAGATCTTGCACAAGAGTTGGCCCGTCCTTTGTTTTGACTACTATGTCATCCATGTAGGCCTCCATATTTCTATGGAGCTGAGGTTCAAAACCAATTTGGACTGCTCTTGCGAACGTTGAGCCAGCAATCTTCAACCCGAAAGGCATCCGTAAAAAGCAATAGGTACCACATGGGGTGATGAATGTTGTCTTCTCTCCATCCTCTTTCATCATGAAGATCTGGTGGTAGCCTGAGTAGGTGTCGAGGAATGACAGCAGATCGCACCCGGCCGTGGAGTCAACAATCTGGTCGATGCGTGGCAACGGGAAGGTGTCCTTAGGGCAAGCCTTATTGATATATGTGTAATCAATACACAGTCTCCACTTCCCATTCACCTTGCGCACCACTACCGGATTGGCCAACCACGTCGGGTAGAGCACTCCTCTCACCAAACCTGCGGCTTCCAACTTCTTGATCTGCTCTGTGATGAACTCCTGCCTCTCCAGAGCCTGCTTTCTGACCTTCTGCTTGACGGGCCGCGCGCGAGGGCAGACAGCTAGGTGGTGCTCAATCACCTCCCTGGGAACATCGGGGATGTCGGACGCTTGCCATGCAAACACGTTGACATTCGCCCGCAGGAAGGTGACGAGCGCGCCTTCCTATTTGCTGTCAAGGGTGGAGCTTATGGTGAAGGCCCCTCCCGTGCCATCCTCCTTGACAGGCACCTTCTTGGTCTGCGGTGGCTCGGCCCTGGGTCTCTTGCTCTTGTCGGTAGAGCTCTCTGGCACGTACTCGACGGTAGCACAACACTCTGAGGAGGTGCGCTTGCCGGAGTGGGTGCGAGAGGTCTTGCCGGGCTTCTTCTTCCCTCCCGGGGCTTCAGCGGCAGGAGCAGGTGTCTTGACGGCAGCCGCTGCAACTGCTTCCCGGTAGAGCTGGTCGGCACAGATCAGCGCGTCCTTCTTGTCGGAGGGGACGGAGATGATGGTCAACGGCCCAGGCATCTTTAGCATGTTGTAGGCGTAGTGTGACGCCGCCATGAACTTGGCTAGTGCTGGGCGGCCGAGGATCCCGTTATAGGGTAAGGAGATCTCGGCTACGTCGAAGACGATCCTCTCCGTCCTGTAGTTCAACTCTCCTCCAAACGTCATGGGCAGTGTGATCTTTCCCTTCGGCTGGCTCCTCCCCGGATTAACCCCTTGAAACGTACCCGTTTCCTCGAGGTCTCCATCAGGGATTTGCAACTTTTTGATCACGACAGGCGAGATCAGGTTCAGGCCGGCCCCGCCCCCGCCGTCAACCAAAATCTTGTTCACTCTGAGGTTGTGTATTGTTGGTGAGACCAACAATGGCAAACACCCGACCACGGTAGTGCGGTCAGGGTGGTCCTCGGCGTCAAAGATGAGGGGCGTGCTGGACGATGGCTCTGCTGCTGTAATCTCACGCGCACACTGCTTGAGCTGGCGATGAGAGGTATGCAGCGAGGCGCCGCCATCGACGCACATGGCCTCCGTAGCCTTCTGGAACCCTTGCTCACCAGACTCGTCGTCCTCGTCGTGATCATCGTCTTCTTGTTTCTTGTCGCGGCCCCGGGCGGGCCTCTCTTGCTGGTTGTCCTTGCCGGGGCGGCCTCCTTGGCCGCCACGCTTCTTGCCGGACCCCTCCGCACCGTCATGGTCGTTCTCCTTGTCCCGCCTCTCGTACTCAGCCGTTTGCTTCTCAGCAAGCAGCTCGACTTGCCGGCAGTTCTGGAGGTCGTGGCCCTTGGTGCAGTGGATCTTGCAGTATTGCTTGCCGGAGCTTCCTGGCTTGTCGGTAGTCGCCAAGGCCCGACAGGCGGCGCACCCGGCAATCTCCTTGCCGGGGGCATCTGCCTTGACCTTCTTGCCGGCACCGGTGTCGTCAGATCCCACAACGGCAAGCACGGCCTTGCCTTTGCGTTTCCTGTTGCGTCACCGGCCCTTCTTCATCGGGGTAGCAGTGTCTTCATCGGTGGAGCCGGTTTCCGCGCCGGCGTCTTCGCCGGGGTACTTCCTTCCCTCTTCAGCCCGGGCGCACCTATCGGCTAGAACGCAGAGCTCGGCCACATCCTTAACTTTGGTCATCGCCAGCTCTTCGCGTATCTTGCGATTGCGCATGTTCTAGTGGAATGCGCTAATCACAGCGGCGGGGTGAACATCGGGGATGTTGTACTGCACCCGGCTGAATCTCTGGATGTACTTGCGTAGGTCATTGCCAGCCCTTCCTTTTGGGGAATGATATGCAGATCACTGGCCTGACCATGAGCTTGGTGGCCTCCCGTGTAGGCGCCAACGAACTCGTGGCACATATCCGACCAGGAAGAAATGGAATCCGCCGGCAAGTGCATCAACCAAGACATCACATTGGGCTTCAGCGCCAGCGGGAAATAGTTGGCAAGCACCTTGTCGTCACGAGCTCCAGCAGCCTGCATCGCGATGGTGTAGATGCTGAGGAACTCGGACGGATGGGTCTTGCCGGTGTACTTCTCGCCGACGTCGGGTTTGAACGTGCGGTGGGACGGCCACTGGAACTACCGCAGCTCACGGGTAAAGGCCGGGCAGCCCACCTCATAAGGTAGGCTGCCGGAGCCCCCCGGTGCCGGGTGGTCCATAGCGGGTCCCGCCCGCTTGTCCGACTGGCAACGCGTTTCGCGCCGGCGCTCGACGGTGGTTTGAGCGTCTTCGTGAGCTCGTTCCCGAAGGACCTGGCGCTGGTCGCGGAGGGTCCGCGGGTCGGACGATGCTATGGAGATGTTATCGCAAGCGTCGTCACGACGAGCCGACGCCCGCGGCGGCTGACGAGGAGGAGAAGAGTGCACCGTGGCCGCAGCTCCCCCAGTCCTCCTAGCGTCAGCATGTGGTGGCTCGGTGGAGCGCCGACCTGAGGGCCCTGCCGGTCACGGATCGTCTTTGTTTGTGACGGCGACGAGGCTTCGGATGGTGGCCCTCCACTCGTCGAGCTTCTCCGCAGCAGGATGGTGACAGCTGCATGGATCGCGACGCGCTTCGACTTCTAACTACGTTAGAAGGAGCTCCATTACGACCCAGCGGCTGCATGCCATTTGTGCCAGCGCTTCGGCGAGTGTGCTGAACCCCTTCATCTTGCGGATGACGCTCAGTGCTCTTCTCACGGCGGTGCCCAGGGTCACCGACGTAGTGACGCTGCTCGGCGCGCACACCATGGGAAGAGCGCGCGGTGGTCGCCGGCGTGGGCGTCCTGGAGGTCACTGCGCCGCCCGGGGGTGGCACAACAACACTCCTGGAGGGCCCCGCGCCGCCTGCGGGGGGCCCAGCCCCGTCTTTGGATCCGGCGACGTGTAGCTGGTCGTCTGGCGCGCGAACGACGCCGCTCGCCAGGCTCCGACTGCTTGGGCGATGCTGGTGCTCGCGGGCTGCGGCCCGGGTCCTGTCTACGACCGGTCCGTTGCTCGTCCGCACCGGCGCGGGCCGTTCGGCTCCCAACGAGCCGATTGCCGTGGCCGTCTTCTTCTTAGGAGCCATGGCGACGAAGAACTGCTTGGCTAACTACTAGACCAGATTCTCACAATTGCGCCCCCTACCTGGCGCGCCAAAGATGTCGGTGTGGAACGACACCTATGGGGTCACAAGAATCCCTACTACGGTTGCCGGGGCGCAGGGTTGCGAGGAGAGCAGGGCTAGTAGACAGCACAAGGATCGTTTACCCAGGTTCAGGCCGTGAGGATGCGTAAAACCCTAGTCCTGCTTTGGTGGGTGTATTTCTGAGAGTTCTTGAGCTCTCGAACTAGCTGTGGTCAGTGCGTGGTTGGAAAGAGCCGAATCCTTCTCCAGTATGCCATGGGCCTCCTTTTATAGTTGGAAGGGGCTGCCACAGTGACACACAGGATGTGGAAAGGCGTACAGTGCTCTGAGCTTATTGCTCGTGTTAGAGGAGAAGGCGCATTTAATGCGTAGTGTAGGTGTCTCCTTGCTTTATTGGGGACGGGGGCGACGCCCGTCCCGTCCGTCGCCGCTCCTCCTCGCCTTGACACGTGCCCTAGCCAGTGAGGTGCGTGGTGCCATGTAGGCAGCCAGGCAGCTGAGGTGGCGCGGTGGTGGAGCCTTCACGAAGATCTGCATGCCGCCACGCACGCGCTCGATGAGTTGGCCTGGGAGCTGCATGTTGCCACGCAGGTGCCCGCCCAGCTGGTTGGGCTGGCAGCTGCATGTGAACGGTGGAAGCCTGGTTGGCGCGGGCCTGGCGGTGGCCCCGCTGGCGTCCTTGGCGAGGGCCTTGCCGGGTGGCCTGGCAAGGGTCCTGCCATGGCGCGTTGTCGTCCCCGGCAAGGATCTTGCCGGGGGTCTGGTGGCCTTCCTCGGCAAGGATCTTGCCGAGGATCGTCGTGTTCTAATCCTCGTCTGATCTTGAATATGTCTTCACAAAGATCTGCATGCCACCACAGAGGTGCCTTCCCGAGCCCTGGCCCCATGTTGATGACGGCGTTAGGGGCCGTGGGCTCAAGGGTGGCTCGCTCTGTTGGTGTGGGGCGAGCTGTCCCGGCAAGGGTCTTGCCGGGGCCGCTGAGGCCGCCCGGCAAGTGTCTTGCCGGGGGAACCTGCTTTGTCCCTCTATTCTTTGTGGTCTTGGCCTTGGCGTTGCTTTGATTGTCTTGGGCTTCGGTCTTACCTTGGCTCACCTCCCCTGCTCTGCGTGGTGCGGTCGTGGGCGCGGCTCCGACTGCCCGTGCACAGGTAAAGGGGTACAAAAGCGTGCCCCTATTTTTTGTACACCGACAACATCCGGTATATCTTTTGTTCTTGATGTTTGTTAGTACATTCAAACGTACTCACTGGCTTGTCCCTGGCTATTGTCTTGGCCAGATCATGACTCAGAGAGGAGCACTGCGACGACACCCCAACCTAGGATTCGGAGATAGCAGCCAGGCGAGATAGGAGTTATCCAGGTCAGCTGTTCCCGTGGGAATGGAGTTCCATCAACGTTGGAGATCCACGAGTCGCTTCCATCATCTGCCACTAGAAATCATTGTTGTCATCAATGGACCTATAAGGTCTTGTACTCAAATCCTTGTAATTGCTTCGAATTCTGTATCAAGGAAATGTCCACCGACAACAGTAATCCTGGAGTTGGTGATGACACAAGGGTCGTTTACTAGGATTTATGTCCCGGAAATCCGTCCCCTTACAAGAAGCCACTGGCAGGATAGTGGAGTGGGTGTTGGAACTGTCGAGCTTTGATGTGAAATTTGAAAGTACATCAACAATCCAAAGCAGAGCCTTGGCGGAGTTTATTGCAGAATGGCCACCAACTCTGGACGAAGAGATGCTAGAGACCTTGCTTCCCGGCAAGGAAGCGCCCCAAGACTGGATCATGTACTTCGATGGTGCCTTCTCGCTCCAAGGCGCCGGTGCTGCAGTGCTGCTTGTCGCACCCACTAGAGAACATCTCAAGTATGTGGTTCCGATGAAGTTTCCCCAGGAGCAATCCACCAACAATACTGCTAAGTACGAAGTGTTATTTGCCGAACTCCGCATACCAATCGACCTTGGTGTCAGAAAGTTGATCATCAGATGTGACTAGCAGTTAGTGGTAAGGCAAGTGAACAAGGATTACTAGAGCCCGTTGATTGAGGCCTATGTGGATGAAGAGAGGAAGTTCGAAGCGCACTTTGATGGTCTGCAGGCTGAGCATGTTCCTCGTGTTGAGAACAACATTGTCGCCGACCCATCGAAGCTTGCCGCAAAGAAATTGCTTGTGGAACCAGGTACATTTGTACTCCTTCTGAATCAACCTTTAGTTATACCATCAGCGAGGCCAGAAAAGAGAAGAAAGTTGAATTCTGGCAAGTAATTTTTAGCAGAGCTTCCAACAGCCGCCGAGAAAAGCTTTCTGGTGATCAGCAGGCTCCGACAGGGCCCCATGCCCTTGGCCTTGAGATGAGCGCTCCGGCAGCAGAAGAGATGCTTTTATTCCTTGTCATCGAGTCACACGCTCTGGCATGGGCTTAGAAGATAGTCCATTACTTGCAAACAGGTAAACTTCTCGATGAACATGAAGTTGAGAAATTAGCCCGCCAGTCAAGTATGTATGAGTTTGTTGATAGCATTATGTATAGAAAGAGGCCAAATGGGGTGAAATTGAAGTGCATCTGCCAGGAAGATGGGTCGAAGTTGGCGGCATAAATACATAAAGGGGTGTGTGGCTTTTACATCGGGTCTCGCGCGCTTGTCGACAAGGTTTTCTGTCAAGGTTTCTATTAGTCGATAGCCCTTCCAGACGTAGTAGATGTGGTAACAAGGTGGGAAGAATGCTAGTTCCACTACAAAAAAGAGACACCTCCATGATATTATGGGCCTAACGAAAAATTTTCTATCATGCTTATGACACTTCTATGATGATAATTGTGACAAAACCAAGTATCATCATAGATGTGGTGCGCTCCTAGTTCTATGACAAAAAATCATGGCGGAAAAACAGGATTTTCCTGGGTGGGCCGGGGACGCACCTGCATGAAAGTCTTTGGGCCATCCATGACAGAAAAATTTTGGTAGAAGTGAGGCAGAGGGAAATATCAGGGAGTTCCCGATTATGGGGGGTGGTCGGGGCCGAGCGATGGACGGAGGTTTCCGTGTTTCTCTCGTACACGTACGCGTGTGTGTGCGAGGTGTTGGGCTCTAACTGAACCCGAACGAGGCGTTCCCTACTGAACCAGAGCGATTGCACTAGCTACATTACTGAACCCGACCGATCGATCCCTTGGCTATTAACTGAACCCGAGTGATTCCTTTGCTACTGTTGCTAACTGAAGCCGATCGAACAAGCTGCCTCTTGATCAATAGTGACCGTTGTTGGGGGTTGGATGAACAGTTCCCGGTGGGGGTTGGATCAACAGGATCCCGTGCAGGGCTGGTTGATTAGGAGTCGGTGGAGGCTAGATGAACAGTAGCTAGTGGAGGTAGGAGGAACTCGACGGTGGTGTTGACGCTCAAAAGTGGCACGATCATAAAGAGTAGCTTGAAGCTATGTCAAGATTAATTCAAACTTATTATTGAAAGTCACCATGGGATGGCTCTCTTCGAGAAGATCAAGATGGATATGAAGATGGTCTAAAATGGAGCTCGGGTGCAAAAGTTATGACAAGTTCAGAGATGCTCATGTTGACACCAGATTAAAGAATGGCTTGAAACCCAATTAAGATGGCCTCAAATGGAAAAAGTTTCAACATGAAAGTTGTGCGTCTCGTCGACGTGATTGATTTTGTTATAAAAAACATCTCAATCGGAGTTCCTATGCAGAAGTTAGAGCCGAAAATGTGTGGCTGCATCAGGATGGCCGGACACTCCGGGAATGATCATCCGGTTTTTAGATTTCTCCGAGACGGCCGGACACTCCGGGGTTGTTTGTCCGGGTTTTGGATTTATCTGCCGCAGATTTCGGAAAACAGCCGAAAACCACCTCAAGATGGCCTCTGGTCAAAAAACGTTCAACATGAAAGTTATTTGCCTCGTCGAAACGGTCAAATGCGCTTTTGGTCTCATCTTCATCTGAGGTCGTTTCTGGCCTGTGGGACCTAAAAACCGAACTGCTGTCCCAGACTTACCTAAATCCGAGTTTGGTTAAATTCGGAAAGATTTGGACATGATTTGGAGTCCTTTTGTTGTACGGGAAGTCCAGCCGCCTCATAAATAGATGAGAGGTCACAGCCGATTAAACAACACACAATCTAACAACACATCTACCACTTTTTGCCCTTTACCTTTATCTCTCTCCCTTGTTCTTCTTCTTTCTCGTTCTTCGCTTGTTGTTCTTCATTGCAAGGCAGCGAACCTTGAGGTCCTAGGGGCGATCAGGTCGACCTAGGGCATCCCATAGCCATTGCGCGCTCTGACGGGGTCCCTCCCGGGCGTGTGGGGTTTCAGGTCTTCAAAAGCGCTCGCTGAATTGCTTCTGTATCGCGCTTCAGGACGGGTCTCCTTCGACGTGAGCTGCGGTGCATCACCCTCAGTGTTGGAGGTACATGGTGACGTGTTCATGTGTGAACACACTTTTGGCGACTCCGCTGGGTACGAAGCTTCGAACGGTCTCCAGCCCGTTCTTGCTACGAAGAGATCGTCATCTAGGGTTTGCAATCTACAAAGGTAATACGAATACCCAATTCCGTACTGTAGATGGAAATATTTCGTATGGTGTTACTAGATCGTTCAATGAGTATACTATATCGGCCAAATCTAGTTTTTTCAATCATGCATCTAATTACATGCAAAGGTCGATTCAAAGTAATTTACATGCTTCAACTTCTTATGATAGTAGTAACATGCACCATATGTACTTCAACTCTCATGCATCGGCAACCCCAGAAATCGTTATGCCGATGAACAACATGATGAATTTGGTCAATCAAGCTGAAACAACTCATGTAGGAACTTCCAATAGCATGCAACAAAGTTTTTCACCTTTTTATTCATTGGCAAACAACTCGCAACATGTTAATCCAAACATGCCAGTGGATAGGGGAATTGGCCATGCTACTACTAGTTATTCGGCCAATTACCCTCAAACATCGTATGCTACACCTCATGCTACTAATTTTTCAGCACCATACACAACTATGGATGTTCATAATTCGGATTCGCACCTTTCTGGTCATAGCCGAATAAATGTAAATTTTACAGGAGCGGTTGTGCCCAATATAGTAGAAGATGAGGTAGTTGTGGCCACATTGAAGTGTTTAGCCCAGAATAAGAGGATTAGTGCTCTTTGCCTTGAACAACATGAAAATGGGCTATTTCCTGATTATGCGGCAATAAAAGTTAGAGTTCTGCAAGAAGATGAATCTTTGCCAATTGATAAAACTGGAGAGCAAAAATATGGTTTTACAACAATGCATATGCCTTCACCTAGTACTACATCATATTATACACCCCCTACACAATTGCAAAATTTCGGCAACACTCGTGTGTCATTGCCGAAAGAATCTACAAGCATTGGGCAGCAATCATATCCGGAGTGGGCTGAAATTGAGAAAAAAACTTAAAGCTAATTTTGCCGCTCACTGCCATAAACAAACAGAGGAAGAATTGGCTCAAATAAAAGAAGCATTTCCAATTGGTGGAATAAATGAAAAGAAAGATGATTCGGAACATGAAAGTGCTTCGGTTGAAAAAGTCGAATCAAGTAGTTTATGTTCTGAGTCCTTCAAATCCAAAGAGGCAAGCATTATTGAGAAAGGGCATGACAAGCATAGCAAAATGACCATGCTTAATTTTTCTGAAGTTAAGGGAACCTACTTCCTGCCCTATGAGTTCCGTGCCATAGAAATTAACAAGCCTCAACGACAAGAACAAGTAGCCGAACAAAGTTTGATTGACAATGATCTTCAAAGTAACAATGCACAGTATCAAGAAAAAGGTGATGAAAAGGCACTCGGGAGCCATCCAAAGATGGAGAAAAGTATTATTGAAGTGATACAACCATCATGCTCTCCCAATATATTTGAAGAGGTATGTTTAGCAAGTAATTTACCTATTGTCGGATTTGGTCAGAACTTCATTATTGATGCATATATTAGAAAAATCCTCATAAGTAATTTTGAAATACCAATGAAGAAGGGTAATTTACTTGTTAGCAATAAAATTGTTATAGAACATATCGGTCAACCAAATGCGCCATTTATATAGACCGATAATGACTTCTTATTGCAGCCAAAGCTTTCCCCATTGCTTTATCTAAAGTTCATATCTAATTCAGTAGCGTTGCTTATTTCGTACTTGTCTTGCACTTGGTCTCAATTGACACATGTATGTTCTAACTATTTTCGTTTCAGAAGATTAAAGCCAAGGTCAAAATCTTTTGAGAAAACCGATGCTAAAATGATATCTTATCAAAAGACATCGGATATAGAGTGCAAAACACATTGCATAGCCGAATGGGGAGATTCCAAATCTGAACCATTCGTTTGCTTAAATCCAAAGCCATTCACAAGCAAGATCGGCTAGAAAATAAAAGGTTTACCTTCAATTCAAGCATGTGTAATAAAATATTTGATTTGTTGTTGAAAAATAATTACATAAGAATTGTTGATTACCATGTCAAGCCATCAATCCAAGGAAGAATGTATTGTTAATTGCATGATTTGTCCAAGCATAATTTTGAGGATTGCAATATGTTTCGTCAAATAGTCAAATCCGCCATTGATACAAGATGATTGAGATTTGTTGAAAGACCAAGAGATGACCAGTCTATTCCAATTGGTCATGATGGCAAAAAGTTTATGCATTAGCTGCTTCAAGCCAGTCCATTTAAAGAGAACGATAAAAATGGAAGGTGACGGGATCAAGCTTTCAAGAAGAAAAGTTGTTGAAGGGCATAATAAACATAATCTTGAGGGCGAGAATTCCGTCGAAGCTACAATGAAGACGCCGTGGACTGGGGGGCAGCAAGAAAATCCAATGATCGACGAAAGAAAACCAAAAGAAAACAAAGGCCGAAATAAGCGCAAGTGTAAGAGATCAAAAATCATTTTCGCGCAACTATTGGAAAAGTAACAGAAGATAAGTGAGGAGAAAAGTGCTTATCGGCCAAGTAATTCAAATGCATCAAGATCACCCCCTAGGCGCAAATCTAAGAGTCGGTATTGGCAAAGTGAGAATTTCAATGCAACATATTCATATCCTTATTTCGGGCCGCCAATGCCAATGTCAATGCCGTGGATACCTCCCTATGCTCATGTAAATCCATATCCATCATGGGACAGGTATGTGTTGGGGAACGTAGTAATTTCAAAAATTTCCCTACGCACACGCAAGATCATGGTGATGCATAGCAAACGAGAGGGGAGAGTGTTGTCCACGTACCCTTGTAGACCGACAGCGGAAGCGTTATCACAACGCGGTTGATGTAGTCGTACGTCTTCACGATCTGACCGATCAAGTACTGAACGTACGGCACCTCCAAGTTCTACACACGTTCAGCTCGATGACGTCCCTCGAACTCCGATCCAGCCGAGTGTTGAGGGAGAGATTCGTCAGCACGACGGCGTGGTGACGATGATGATGTTCCACCGACGCAGGGCTTCGCCTAAGCTCCGCGACGGTATTATCGAGGTGTAATCTGGTGGAGGGGGGCACCGCACACGGCTAAAATATCGTATATCAAGTGTGTCTAGAGGTGCCCCCCTGCCCCCGTATATAAAGGAGCAAGGGCGAGGCCGGCTGCCTATGGGCGCGCCAAGGAGAGGGGGGGAGTCCTCGTCCTAGTAGGAGTAGGACTCCCCTTTCCTAGTCCTACTAGGAAAAGAACGGGGGAAGGAAAGAGAGGGAGAGGGAGAGGGAAAGGGGGCTGCGCCCCCCTCTCCTAGTCCAACTAGGACTCCTCCTGGGAGGGGGCGCACCACCTCCTGGCTGCTGCCCTCTCTCTCCCCTCAAGGCCCACTAAGGTCCAATACTTCCCCGGGGGGTTCCGGTAACCCTCCGGCACTCCGGTTTAATCCGAAACTTCTCCGGAACACTTCCGGTGTCCGAATATAGTCGTCCAATATATCAATCTTTACGTCTCGACCATTTCGAGACTCCTCGTCATGTCCGTGATCACATCCGGGACTCCGAACAACCTTCGGTACATCAAAACATATAAACTCATAATAAAACTGTCATCGTAACTTTAAGCGTGCGGACCCTTTGGGTTCGAGAACTATGTAGACATGACCGAGACACCTCTTCGGTCAATAACCAATAGCGGGACCTGGATGCCCATATTGGCTCCCACAATTCTACGAAGATCTTTATCGGTCAGACCGCATAAAAACATACGGTGTTCCCTTTGTCATCGGTATGTTACTTGCCCGAGATTCGACCGTCGGTATCTCGATACCTAGTTCAATCTCGTTACCAGCAAGTCTCTTTACTCGTTCCGTAATACATCATCCCGCAACTAACTCATTAGTCACAATGCTTGCAAGGCTTATAGTGATGTGCATTACCGAGTGGGCCCAGAGATACCTCTCCGACAATCGGAGTGACAAATCCTAATCCCGAAATACGCCAACCCAACAAGTACCTTTGGAGACACCTGTAGAGCACCTTTATAATCACCCAGTTACGTTGTGACGTTTGGTAGTACACAAAGTGTTCCTCCGGTAAACGGGAGTTGCATAATCTCATAGTCATAGGAACATGTATAAGTCATGAAGAAAGCAATAGCAACATACTAAACGATCGGGTGCTAAGCTAACGTAATGGGTCATGTCAATCACGTCATTCTCCTAATGAGGTGATCCCGTTAATCAAATGACAACTCATGTCTATGGCTAGGAAACATAACCATCTTTGATTAACGAGCTAGTCAAGTAGAGGCATACTAGTGACACTCTGTTTGTCTATGTATTCACCCATGTATTATGTTTCCGGTTAATACAATTCTAGCATGAATAATGAACATTTATCATGATATAAGGAAATATATAATACTTTATTATTGCCTCTAGTGCATATTTCCTTCAGTATGATATAGGGGCACATTCTCCATCTTATTTTACAGCATCTCACCAATATTATGCAGCTCCAGGAAGATCAATATTTGAACAATCATGCGTCAAAGACCGTTTCAACCAAACCGAATCGGTCTAGATCCCATGGACAAAGAAAGAGGTGGTCAAGCAAGTTGTCGGTGTACAAAAGTAGGGGTCCCTTTTTGCACCCCTTTACTTGTGCGCGGGCAGTGGTAGCCCCACGCCCCTGACCACGCTTGGCGGGGTAGAGGGAGCAAAGGCACAAAAACAACCGGACCAACGCCAAGACAGAAGCACAAAGAGCAGAAGGGCGAGGTGGACTCCCCCGGCAAGACCCTTGCCGGGGTGGCCTCCACGGCCACGGCAAGAGCCTTGCCGGGGCAACTTGCCCAAACACCAGCAGGGCTACCACCCTCGAGCCTGAGAGTTCTGACGCCCTCAACCACGTTGGAAGCCAAGATCGCGAGACGCCTCCATGGTGGCATGCATATCTTTGTGAAGACCAGAAGCATACGATATCAGATGAGAATCAGAAGACGATGATCCTCGGCAAGATCCTTGCCGAGGATACCCACGAGACCCCCGGCAAGCCCCTTGTCGGGGACGACCACAATGCCATGGCAAGACCCTTGTCGGGGCCCCGGCAAGACTCTTGCCTAAGACATCCGCGGGGCCGCAGCTAGGCCCACATCTGCCAAGATTCCACCGCCGTTCCCATGCAACTGCCAGCCCAACAACTAGGCGAGCACCTACGTGGGGGCGTGCGGCCTCTAGGCCAACTCAGCAAGCACCTACGTGGTGGCATGCAGATCTTCGTGAAGACCCTACCATCACGCTGACTCAGCAGCCTGCCAGCCTACATGGCGTTGCATGCCTCGTTGGCCTAGACGCGTGTCGCAGAAAGGCGGAGCGGCGACGGACGGGACGGGCCTCGTTACTGTCCCCAATAAAGCAAGAGGACACCTAAGTAGCGCATTTAATGCGCCTTGTCCTGTAATGACAGGCGATAAGCTTGGACACTGTATACCTTTCCACCTCCTGTGTGCCACTGTGGCAGCCCCTTTGTCTATAAAAGGAGGCCCGCAGCATACTGAGAGAGGATTCGGACCTTTTGGACGACGCACGCAGCATAGCTAGTTCAAAGCTCAAGAACACTCAAATATACACAAAAGCAGGACTAGGGTATTACGCATCCTCGCGGCCCGAACCTAGGTAAACGACCTTTGTGCTGGCTTCTAGGCCCGCTCTTTGCACAACCCCGCGCCCGCCAACCGCAGAAGGGACTCCAGTGATCCCATAGGTTTCGTTTTCCCACGACATCTTTGGCGCGCTAGGTAGAGGGCGCAGTTGTGAAAATCCGGTCTAGAAGTTCTTGATCACCATGGCTCCCAAGAAGAAGGGTATCACAGCGATCAGCTCGTCCGGGGCTGGCCCATCCGCACCAGCACGAGCAGGCGGCCGGGTGCCCACGGATGGGGCCGAGGGCGTGGCCCGTGAGCATCCATGACATTCTGGAGATCGGAGCCAGGCGAGCAGCGTCGTCCAATCCGAGACGACGAGCAACGCGCCGCTGGGTCTGGGGGCGGGGTCGTGCTGCCCGTGGGCGGCGCGGCAGCCCCTACGGCACCCCAACTGGCGCCCGCGCTGCGCCCTTCCGAGGCCGCACATGACGAGCAACACCGCGATGCCAGAGCCCCCGGGCACCGCCGCGAAAAGAGCCCTGTGCGCTATTCGTAGGACGAACCTGACCGGCTTGCGCGCTCAGACGCCGGTGCGGTTGGCGTGCAACTGCGAGACCACGACAGAGCCCCTTCTATCCCGGTTAGAAGTCGGAGCGCATCATGGTCTACACAGATATCGCCGCCGCCTATGCCAGCAGAAGCGCTGGCGCGCGTGCAGCTGCTCCTTGACTTCCCCCCTACTACAGAGAACCTTGACGAGTGGAGGGCCACCATCCGAAGCCTTGTCAGCTTCGCCAACAAAGACAAGACGCTCCCAGCGGGACCCTCGCACCGGCGTCCTCACGAGCCGGTGCATGCCAGTGGTGGGGCGACCTGAGACGGTGCGACCACGGTGCACTCCCCCCCACCCCCGCGGCCGCGGCAACAGCCACCGGCCCGTCGGCCCGATGTCGGCAACAACGTTTCCACGTCGTCGTCTGACCCGCGGACACGCCGCGACCAACGTCAAGTCCTTTGGGAGCGGGCCCAGGAGGACGGCTGAACTACCATCGAACGACAACGGGAGACGCGCCATCAGTCAGATCGGCGTGCGGGGCCTACTATGGACCACCCGGCGCCAGGGGGCCCCGACGACCTGCCTTACGAGGTGGCTTGTCCGGCCTTTAACCGAGAGTTGTGGCAGTTCCAGTGGCCCTCCCACCGCACATTCAAGCCCGACGTTGGCGAGAAGTACAACGGCAAGACGCACCCCTCGGAGTTCCTCAGCATCTACACCATCACGATGCAAGCTGCTGGAGCTCGCGACCACAAGGTGCTTGCCAATTACTTCCAATTGGCACTCAAACCCAACGTCATGTCATGGTTGATGCACTTGCCGGTGGATTCCATTTCTTCTTGGTCGGATATGTGTCATGAGTTTGTTGGCGCCTTCACTGGATGCCACCAAGCTCATGGCCGGGCAAGCGACTTGCATATCATCCCCGGAAGGAAGGTGAAAACTTACGCAAGTACATAGAGAGGTTCAGCCGGGTGCAGTACAACAACCCAGATGTTCATCCCGTCGCCGTTATCAGCGCATTCCATCAGATTGTGCGCAACCGCAAGATGCGTGAAGAGTTGGCGATGAACAAGGTCAAAGATGTGGCCGAACTTTATGTTCTGGCCGATAGATGTGCTTGAGCTGAAGAGGGGAGGAAGTACCCCAGCGAGCACTCCGGTGCGGAAACCGACTCCACAGACAAAGATGCCGCCGCCCCGACAAAGAAGGGCCGTCGCCGCAACAGGAAGCGCAAGGGCAAGACTGTGCTTGCCGTTGAGGGATCCGGCAAGCTCGGCGCCGCCAAAAAGGCCAAGCCTGACAACCCTGGCAAGGAGGTTGCCTGGTGCGCCGCCTGCTTGGCCCTGGCGGCCGCTGGCAAGCCAGGGGCTCCGACAAGCAGTACTGCAAGATCCACCACACCAAGGTCCATGACCTCCAGAACTGCCGACAAGTTGAGCTGCTTGCAGAAAAGCAGAAGGCCGAATATGAAAGGCAAGATAAGGAGAAGGGTCAGGATGGTATGAGGGATCCAGCAAGAAGCGTGGCGGCCAAGGGGGTTGCCGCGGCAAAGATAACCAACAAGAGAGGCCCGCTCGGGGCCGCGACAAGAAAGAGGAGGATGATGATCATGATGAGGACGACGAGTCCGGCGAGCACGAGTTCCAGAAGGCTACGGAGGCTATGTGCGTCGATGGTGGTGCCTCGTTGCACACTTCACACTGCCAGCTGAAGCAGTGGGCGCGTGAGGTCACTGCAGCGAAGCCGTCGTTCGATGCCCAGAAGCCACTGAAGTGGTCCCGCGCGCCCATCATTTTTTACACCAAGGATCACCCTGACCGCACAACTGCGGTCGGGTGTTTGCCATTGTTGGTTTCACCTACAATACACATCCTCAAGGTGACCAAAGTGGTGGTTGACGGTGGGGACGGTCTGAATTTGATCTCGCCCGCTGTGATCAAGAAGCTGTAGATTCCTGATGGAGACCTCGAAGAAACGAGCACGTTTTGAGGGGTCAACCCAGGGAGGAGCCATCCTAAAGGTAAAATCACGCTGCCCATTATGTTTGGGAGCGAGCTGAACTATAGGACGGAGAAGATCATCTTCGATGTCGCCGAGATCCCCTTGCCATACAATGGGATCCTTGGCCGCCCCGCACTGGCCAAGTTCATGGCGGCGTCCCACTACGCCTACAACACGTTGAAGATGCCGGGGCCGCAAAACATCATCATCATCCCCTCTGACAAGAAAGACGCACTCATCTGCACCGACGAACTCTACGGAGAGGCAGTTGCAGCAACTGCCGCCAAGGCACTTGCTCCTGCTACTGAAGCTCGAGGGAGGAAGAAGGCCGGCAAGACCTCTTGCACCCACTCCGGCAAGCGCACCTCTTCGGAGTGTTGTGCCCCCTTTGAGGATGTGCCAGAGAGCTCCACCGGCAAGAGCAAGAAGTCCAAGGCTGCACCACCAGAAACCAAGAAGGTGTCCATCAAGGAGGACGGCACGGGCGGGGCTTTCACCATAAGCTCCACCCTCGACAGCAAATAGTAAAGCGCGCTCGTCGCCTTCCTGCGGGCGAATGTCGATGTATTTGCATGGCAAGCATATGACATCCCCGGCGTTCCCAGGGAGGTGATTGAGCACCATCTTGCTGTCTGCCCTCACGCACGGCCCGTCAAGCAGAAGGTTAGGAAGCAACCATCTATCTCTTCTGAGCAACCTCTTTTGGATTGTTAAGACCACCCTTGCAGTAGGATACCATCTGCTTTGGGTTCTTTGTTATCTCCTTCGAGGGATTTTTAGGATTGTTCAGGCTTTGGAGTGGCAAGAGTTCATCATCGAAGAGATCAGGAAGTTGGAGGCGGCAGGCCTGGTAAGAGGAGTACTCCACCCCACGTTGTTGGCCAATCCGGTAGTGGTGCGTAAGGCAAACGGGAAGTGGAGGCTATGTATTGATTACACAGACATCAATAAAGCTTGCCCAAAGGATCCTTTCCCTCTGCCATGCATCGACGAGATTGTGGAATCCACTGCCGGGTGTGACCTGCTGTCATTCCTTGATGCCTACTCAGGGTACCACTAAATCTTCATGATGAAGGAAGATGCAGGGAAGACCGCGTTCATCACCCCATCTGGTACGTACTGTTTTGTACGAATGCTTTTCGGGTTCAAGAGCGCTGGTTCGACGTTTGCCTGAGCAGTCTAGATTGGTTTTGAGCCCCAGCTACATAGAAATATGGAGGCTTATATGGATGACATAGTGGTCAAAACCAAGGACAAGGCCACGCTCGTGCAAGATTTGGAAGAAACATTCGCAAACCTACGCAAGATCAACCTCAAGCTCAACCCAAAGAAGTGTGTGTTCGGTGTTCCCTCCGGCAAACTTCTCTGATTCTTTGTGTCTCAACGCGGAACCAAAGCAAATCCAGACAAGATCAAAGCGATTGAGCACATTGAGGCGCCAAAACGGGTCAACGACGTCCGTAGGCTCGCCATGTACGTTGCTGCCCTGAGTAGGTTCATCTCCAAATCTGCTGAGCGCGCCCTCCCCTTTTTCAAAGTGTTGAGAAAGGCGGGTCCAGTGAAATGGAATCCGGAGGCAGAGGCAGCATTGCAAGATTTGAAGAGGTACCTCTCCTCCACGCCAACACTAGTCGCGCCTAAACCACGAGAGTCGTTGCTGCTGTACTTAGCGGCAACGAATCAAGTGGTCAGTGCTGCGCTGGTGGCACAGAGGGAACCTGAGGGAGAAGCAGCAGGTGCAGCAGAGCCGTCGGATGGCTGGCCGGGGTCTTCCCCGGCAGAGCCTGACGCCGGCGAACCAGAACCCCTGGCAAGGCTCGAACCCGGCGAGGCAGAGCCTGAGCGGATGGGCGAAGTGGGACAGAAGAAGAAGATGGTGTAGCACCCAGTATATTTTGTCAGTTCCCTCTTGCAGGGGGCTAGGTCAAGATATTCTGGAATGCAGAAGCTGCTTTTTGGCCTTCTCATGGCCTCAAGAAAGCTGTGCCACTATTTCCAAGCGCATGAGATCACCGTCATCACCCGCCTCCCTTTGCAATGGATTTGGCACAACCCAGATGCGACAGGGAGGATTGTGGAGTGGGCATTGGAGCTGTTGTGCTTTGGCCTCAGGTTTGAAAGTACTTCAACTGATCAAGAGCCGAGCTTTGGCAGAGTTCATAGCAGAGTGGACCGCGACGCCCGACGAGGAGATCCAAGACACCACCCTTCCCGGCAAGGAGACGAGTAGCGAGTGGATTATGTACTTTGACGGAGCTTTCTCACTCCAAGGTGCTGGTGCTAGCGTGCTACTCGTCGCACCCACTGGAGAGCACCTCATGTACATAATCCAGATGCACTTCCCCCGGGAAAAATCAATGAACAATAGGGCGGAGTAGTAGGGGTTGCTTGCCGGTCTCAGGATTGCGGCAGACCTTGGAATCAAGAAGCTCATCATCAGGGGTGATTCGTAGCTCATCATCAAGCAAGTCAACAAGGATTACCAGATCCCGTTGATGGAGGCCTACGTGAATGAAGTGAGGAAGTTGGAAGAACGTTTCGATGGCTTACAGGCAGAACATGTTCCCAAAGTGGAGAACAGCATTGCTGACGACTTGTCGAAATGCGCTGCCCTCAAGTTGCCTATGGAACTAGGTACCTTTGTACTTTAGTTAATACAACCATACGTACAGCCATCAGCGGGGCAGAACAAGCGAAGGAAGACGAGCCCCGGAAAGTACCTTCCCGCTGAGCTCCCAGGAGCCGCCGACAAGGAGGCTGCCGGGTACCCCAAGCTTGCCGAGGGGCAACTACCTCCGACGGGGCCTCATGCCCTAATCATAGAGGCAGCTGCCCCTGGGGTTGAAGATGTGCCTTTGGTCCTTGTCGTCGAGCCCCAGGCTCTGGCATGGGCGCAGCCCACCGTCCGTTTCCTCCAAACAGGAGAGCTCCCCGAGGAGCAGGAAGAAGCAGAGAAAGTAGCCCGTCGGTCCAACATGTACAAATTTGTGGATGATACCCCGTACAGAAGGAGGCCCGACGTAGTCAGGCTGAAGTGCATTCCTCAAGAGGACGGAATAGAGCTACTGGCAGAGATACATGAAGGTATGTGTGGCTCCCACATAGGGTCAAGGGCCCTTGCCGGCAAGGCATTCCGGCAAGGTTTCTTCTGGCCCACAACCCTCCAGGATGCAGCTGCGCTAGTAACCAAGTGTGAAGCGTGTCAGTTCCACTCAAAGAGGCTTCATCAACCAGCTCAAGCCCTGCAAACAATCCCTCTCTCCTGGCCATTTTCGGTCTGGGGGCATGACATACTGGGCCCCTTTCCACGTGCTGTCGGAGGCTTTGAGTACTTGTACATCGCAATTGACAAGTTCACAAAGTGGCCCGAAGTTGAGGCAGTGAGGAAGGTGACATCACAATCATCCGTCAAGTCCTTCAAGGTGCTAGTTTGCCGTTTTGGTGTGCCGAACAGGGTCATCACCGACAATGGTACGTAGTTGACGAGCCGCACCTTCGTGCAATACATCCAGGACCTCGGTAGCAGGGTCTGTTTCGCTTCGGTGGCACACCCACGGAGCAATGGCCAGGCGGAGAGGGCAAACGCTAAAGTACTGCGAGCCCTGAGGACTAAAACTTTTGATTAGCTGCAGAAGTGTGGAAGGCGCTGGATTGATGAGTTGCCGACGGTTCTTTGGTTGATCAGAACAACACCAAATCGAGCCAGCGGCCAGACACCTTTCTCCCTCGTTTATGGGGCAAAAGCAGTTCTCCCCACGGAACTCACATACGGGTCACCCCGAGTGCTCGCTTATGATGAGCTTGAGCAAGAGCAATTGCGGCAAGATGACGCAACGCTCCTTGAGGAAGCTTGTCTTCGGGCGGGTGTGCGAGCAGCATGCTACCAGCAAGCCTTGCGCCGCTACCATAGCCGCAAGGTTCATGCCCGAAGCTTTGAGGAAGGCGACCTTGTTCTTCAACGCGTTCAGTCGGCCGAGAATTCCAACAAGTTGACGCCGAAGTGGGAAGGCCCTTATCGAGTAATACGAGTCACCAGGCCTGGCGCATTCCGCCTGGAGACCGAAGATGGTATCCAAGTGAGAAACTCCTGGAATATCGAACATCTATGTAAGTTTTACCCATGAGGCGCGGTTGCCGGGCCTCCCGGCAAGCCACCTTTTGTACAAGCTTTGCCGATAAGGCATGTAACCCTTTGTACAAAGCCAGGCACAGACCCTGAGCATAAATAAATGAAGCGCTGGCGCCCTAAGTTTCAGTATGCATGCTAGATTAAGTCTCTCTTTGATAGGGTTGATAGTGACCGACGGCAACTAACCCCTAGCATAGAGGTCGGGTGTGTGTCTTTCCGTCCTTTCCAGTCTTTTCTTTGGTTCGCAGGCTGCATAGGCGTTTCTGCTAAGCCATTTAAGGGCAGGGACACAGATCGACATCCCCGACCCCGGCAAACCGTTGCCGGGGGGCTACAGATTCAAGCACCAGACCACGGCAAGCCAAGGTTGCCGGGGGCTGCAGATCCAGATAAGTCCTTTATCCCCTATTATGCATTTCCATGTGGAATTGGGACGTATGAAACCTCGTTTATTCCTGGGCCACCGTGCTCCCCCTTTCCTGTACCCAAGAATTATTTCCTGGGCCGGAACTTCATTGTAGTTGCGGTGACAAGGAAGCGAACGAAGGGCCTGAACCTACTTCGCCCCTGCCTCCGCCGAGGGCGTGAGCATGGCTGTGAATGAACTAAGGGGACGGCAAGGCCTGTTGCCGGGCGATGATGTTTATCTTAAAAATAACAAGGATTCGTTCCTTGGCATGGGCCCCGCTCACGCACAAAGAACCCGACAAACACCCTTTTTCATTAATACGTTCCAAACAGGTACAGTTCGTGCGGAATGCAAACATGAGCAAGGGGGTTACAAGGTTTAAATCTAACAAGTGCCCGTAGGCCTTAAAACTAAAAAGGATAAGATGCCCGTAATCCCTTTCTTGTCCCTCTTCCCAGGGAGCAGATCAGGATAAACTGGGAGGGCAAAGGGGGCGCCTAGGCGAGGTACGAGCAGAAGAAGACACCAAGACAAGGCTGGTGATGACGGTGCCGGGGAAGAGGCCGAAAGATGAGGCAGCGGGCCGGCAATACGCGAGGAAGGCGTCGGTGCCATCGTATTCCGAGTTGATGGCCCGCCACCCGCCTTCTTCACCTTCTCCAGCCCTCGAACACCAGCTACCGGGAGCGGTGGTGTCGGGACCCCAATTCTAAGTCACACCGATCTAGCCTGTAACACCTCATATCACTTTGCGGCCTCACGCACGGTATTCCCACGGGTGTCGCCTTACCATGGCCCGGGACCGTTTGCGCCTTTTGGCTCGCGTATATGATAATGTCGCTAGCATCCATATGACAAAGAACCCGGGCCGACATGGCTAGTCGTGAACCCAAAGCGGCACTAACGTATGGGGACAGCCATACATGAATCAACATCGAACGTGTCGGTCAGCAGCGTGCGAATCCGGGCTGTAGCACTGGGCTAACAGGACTCCGGGAACCCGGGCTGTAGCAGGCTAGGCAGGACTCCGGATGTCACCGCGTGACATTTCCCCTAAGGGACAGACACAGGAACGATATGAAACACATGCCGGCCAGTCAAGTGTCCAGAGCAGTAGTGCTGGGCTAGCAGGACTCCGGTGAACCGGGCTGTAGCGGACTACTATGGTTCAAGGAGGCACTAGACTACATTTCCCCATAAGAGAGGCTGCTAAGGATAGACAACTAGATTGTCGGATCCCACACATACCAAGCATTTCAATCATACACGCAATATGCTCGATATGTGCAGATACAACATGGCATCACAACAACACTCTACGACTCAGAGTATTTATTCATTAGGCCCCGAAGAGCCAGATATTACAAACATGGGTCTCATGACCCAACATTCAGAGCATACAAGTCAAAGCACATGCGGAAGCTCAACATGTCTGAGTACAGACATCTACAAATGAAAAAGGCTGAGAAGCCTGACTATTTACTAGATCCTGCCGAGGGCACCAGATCGTAGCTGAGGTATCAAGCTAAACGTCGAAGTCCACACGGAACTACTAGCGAGACTGACGTCTCTCTGCAAAACATAAAATAGGCAAACGTGAGTACAAATGTACCCAGCAAGACTTACATCAGAACTATCTACATATGCATCGATATCAACAAAAGGGGTGGTGGAGTTTAACTGCAGCAAGCCAGCTTTGACTCGGTGGCTATCCTAAACTACGACTGCAAGTAACTCTTTTGAGGTGGCGCACACGAGTCCACATATTCATCATATCAATACTCCACTATGGATCCGCTCCCGTCTCCCTACGAGAACGCCATCCATAGCACTCACGCTTATCTTGCGCATTTTAGAGTATCCACTTTCACTTGTCTATGAACTGTTATAGGCAACCCAGAAGTCCATTTCCGCGGACACGGCTATTCGAATAGATGATGTTAACCCTGCAGGGGTGTACTTCGTCACACACGCTCTCGCCACTTACCACCATGTACACGTCGTGTATCTCGGGAACCTTCAAGCGGAAGCCTGGCGAGGGAGTCGGCCACAGCCTACCTAAACACTCAAGTCTCTAGTCCAGGTTTGTCGCCTATTCAGGTTCCATCCGCAGGGAGTCCAGCCGAGGTTTCCACATACGGCCCCGAACGATGTGTGCAGGGTTCCGAGACACCAAACGGGCGCCCGGCATGCCCGGCCACGTGCCTACCGCATCACAGCCCACCCCTCCGGTCAGCGCTGCCCACGGCCTCCAGCATACTACAAACACCAGAAACTACTTGCAACTCCTGGACAGAGGACAAGGGTGATTAAGAAGCCAAGAGGGTCCATTGGTTTCAGGCCCAATGCGTGGTAGTAACTGTATCATGGATCACAAACACAGAACTCAGTTCCTGAGGACGGCTGCAATGAGACAACCCACCATGTACTCCTACATGGCCTCTCACCGCTACCTTTACCAAAACGTGTTCACACACTTAGCTCGCACACAGTAGGACATGTTCATCACCAGTCCAACTCATCCCCGATGAATCAGACCCGACTCAACTCTAAGCAGTAGCAAGCATGACAAACAAGCATGAATGAGTAGGCACATCAGGGCTCAAACAACTCCTACTCATGCTAGTGGGTTTCATCTATTTACTGTGGCAATGACAGGTCATGCAGAGGATAAGGGGTTCAACTACCGCAACAAGTGACAGTTGAATCGTTGTTGTCCTAATGCAGTAAAGAGAGCAGGAGCGAGAGAGTGGGATTGTATCGGAATGAACAAGGGGGTTATGCTTGCCTGGCACTTCTGAAGATAGCATTGAGTCTTCATTAGTGTCAACGATCACAACGCCGGAACAACGTCTACCGAGAGGGGACAACACCAGCAACAGAGAGGAAACACAATCAATGCAATGCAACAATATGATGCATGAATGTGACATGGCAATATGCTGTGAATTGAGCTAATGTAGCTAGCAACAAGTGCAAGGGAGCCCATTTGAACCGAAGGTTCAAATGCAAACTCTAGTTTGAGCATTTAAAATGCCATTTGAATGTTTTCACTTATACAGCAAGTATAAGTTGGTTTTTCATGCATGAAAGTAGCATAAATGGATAGATTGGATTTTTTTGATAATTTTTCATATATAAAATATTTCATTATGAGCTACGGTTGATTTTCTATGAATTTTAGAAGTTTATACTATTTTCTGGAATTCCTGAATTATTTTAAATACAGAAACTATTTACTGCGTCAGCAATGTGTAAGCATGACGTCAGCAGGTCAAAGGGCTGGCCAAGTCAAACCTGACAGTGGGGTCCACACGTCAGTGACAAGGTTAACTAGCAGAGTTAATTAGAATTAAACTAAACCTAATCTAGATTAGTTAAGGCCTGGGCCCACATGTCAGTGACCTAGGGGAAGTCAAACCCCTGGTCAAAAGGTCAAACGCGCCGGCGGCTTGACGCCGGCGGCGACAGACGCGGCGGAGGGGCTCGGGAAACGCCCTCCGGCGACCATTGGGCTCGGGGTTTGGCCCTACGGGCTGCTGGACGTGCACCGCATCCAACGGAGCAGGCGGCTGGGCGAGGGGAGGTCGGGAACTACGGTGGCGACCACTTGGGCGGCGGCCGGAGCTCGGGCAACGGCGGAGATGGCGCTACGGGGCACGGCAGAGCGAACCCGTGGGTGCTTCAGGTTCACAGGAGCGCGGCGAGCACGCTGGTGATGCTCGGGCGAGCGGCCGAGCTCAGGAGCATGGAGCTTGTTGGCAATGGCGGCGGCGAGCTTCGGTGCTCGTGGGGAATGGTGCTACAGCAACCAAACGGGGACAGGGTTAGGGGGAAATGACCGGGGGCTCACCGCGGTCACGAAGAGGTTCTCGGCGAGCTCGGGGAGGCACGGACGGCGTCGGAATTTGGCGGCGGCGATGCACGGCCGTGCGCGGAGACGATGGGTCGATGGCGAGGCGACAGGGCGTCCGGCGATGCTCGCGTTGAGGGGGAGCTTCAAGGCATCGAGGCGGAGCTCGTGGACTCATCGGCGGGGCGAGGGGTGGCCGGTGGCCATGGCTACGGTGAGCGGCGTCGACGAGCTCCGCTCGGGTGTGCTCGGGAGAGGGAGCAGAGGGCGAGGGAGAGAGCAGAGAGTGAGGGAGAGGAGCGAGGAGCTTCGGGGCGTCGTCGTGGCATCGCCAGGAGGGGCCGGGGAAGCAGGAGGTGGCGCGGGCGCGTGCTCGGCGGCAGTGCGCTGTCCCCCTCCTCTGCCTACTGGCAAAGGTAGGTGGTGACTGGCATGGGCCAGGTGGGCCGGCCCAGTCCAGGTAAGCGCCAGGTAATACTCCTTTCTCTCTCTTTTCTTTAATTGTTTCTGTTTTCTATTTATTTTGATCTGTTTTAAATTAGTAAAAATACTAACTCATTTTGTAAAATCCTGATCAAAATTGTGGGCACTTTTGAAAATATTTCCAACAGCCCTCGACTAGTTTCAGAATTATTAGAGCATTTAAAATATTTATAGGATTTAAATGCCCCAATTCAAATACAATATGAGTTAATTCAAAAATCCAAAAATGACCTAGAAATATGTTTATCATTTTTGGCAGAGGTTTTTACCTTTATAAAAAATCATGAACTTTTCTAAAGGGCATTTGGGTTCATTGAAAATTTTTTTAAGTTGAACCTAGTTGAGTTCTTTTGGGTGCTAGGGATTGATCGCCCCTATTTCAAGTTTAAGCAAAATTTAAACATGATGCATGAGGAACAAGCAAAGTCAGACAAGGGCTGATCTGGGGCTGTGACAGCTCACCCCCACTAAACAAGAATATCGTCCCGAGATTCAAGACGTGAGGTAAGAAGACAGAGGGTACACAAAGCTAACACGATCTTCATGATCCAATTGCTCTTCGCGAAGATGTTGATCCGTTGCTTCAATTAACGTTGACGTCTTTGCTTTTGAGATCTTCATCTGACACGATGACGACAAGGGAAAACTCTATAGAAATCGATCTCCTTAAAGATCGAGCAACTCACGGAATGAGATGTTGAAACATCTCGAGTTGAGGCACAACACATACATCGAGAGAGGGATGAAGTGAAACGGAGAACGAAGATTCAAGTTGATAAGCACAATTCCACGCTGAATAAGATGGTGCATGGTTTCAAAGTAGCGAGGAGATAATTCCCACGATTCCATAACGGGGCACCTTGGGGAAGGTGACTCGTAGAACTATTCCTTAAGTGGCAAAAAGAATTACTTTTGATCCTAAGATCATTGAAACTCTTTATGCCAGCCTAAGGCAATCACAAACGATCGTTCGAGTGAGTTCGGGAGAACGACACACTCGGGCTAGGATGGACGATGTGGACTACCTTGTTGAAGACAACACAAGGGGTGATTTGCTTATCACCGGAAATGGTCGGAACCCCTGGTGGGACCACTTTTGAAGATGGTCCTTATCACTAATTACTGGGAAGGGTAATCCAAGGTAGGACGGCACAATGGCGGTGCAAACTGGGAACATAATGCAAATGCTGGAATGATTTTAGTAACAGGGGAGAAGCTCAACAGTAGAGAGTGAATCCACTGTTTGAAGGGTTTAGCATAACCGAAGGAAACTGGGAGCAATTCCAGTTAGTGCCGATGATAACACCTAGTGCTTGTGCGTGCTCTCAGGAACTTGAGCATTTCCATATTCATCAAGGTTTTACCAACATCCGTGTCGAGGATCCTGGTAACACATCATACTACCATGATGAATGGTGATGGAGGATGCAGGTGCAAAGGAGGACAACACTTTCTCAGATTTCACCTTAGCGAAGCCAAGGGAGCAAAATCTGGATGACCGACCGAGAGACATTTAGCACTCCGCTTCTAATGTTCTCCTTGATGTGCTAGCGTACCCATTTATTGATATGGTTTGGTATCTAGAACATCAAGTAAAAGGTCGGACTTCAGGAGCACGAGAATCCATAAGGAATAACTACGGAAGTAAATCCTACGAAATCCTTATGGGGAGGTGGCCAACTTCCTCAATCAAGATACTACAATAATAGGCCTTCCGCCTGGATGTGTTGGCCACGACATCCACTTTATCGGTTATCGAGAGGGCAATATTATAATTCTTGGGAGATGTTCCAACCATCATATCTGCCTGAGATTCAGATCTGGTTGGTGTCAGAATATTCCAGACTTGTCAAGTCTAGGAAGAAAAATGATGGTTTGCAACACAAATCGACGAGATGACGTTGCGAGATTCTCAGGGGATGAACTACGATAGCAAGCTCCAAAACACGAGCTGGTTCTGCTACAAACCTGTGAACACACTGTCCAAGACAAGCATGACCACATAGTAGTCTTACAACAAAACGCTACCGAGTTCAGGTGGGGAACCATCATTAATGACATCGAAGTCTCCACGCGTGGAAGTCCAAAGAATTCACCTTAGAACAGACTCCTTTATCTTGAACAAATCAATCAGTGGCTTGGGGTGCTAGGGATGCATATGGAATGAAGATGATCAGTCTATCATACCACAGGATACTTTGCACATGCATGATTGACTTGGGATGATTCCAGAGGAAACAACATTGACTTTCTGGAATTCACGGCGGCAACTTACACCAAGTGCACATGAATTAGAGGAAGTCACTCCTTTCATCCAAACATAGGCTTCATGAACTAGCACAAAGAAAAATGCTTTCAAAAGTTTCCAACAATAACTTAGATGTTCAACATGAATCATGGACAAGATGAAAACGTTGTCAATGGGCTTAACAACAATTCATCCAGGTTTCCATATAAATGTATTTCCATAGCTATGTGAACATGGTGATAGCACTGGTCATACCAAAGGATGTAATGGTGTATGCTCGAGGGATCAACCACGAGTAAGACAACATTATGCATATCGTTGGTTCTGACTTGATTTGATGATAGCCCATACGCAAATCAAAGATTTGGGTAAGACAATAGATCCAACAATTGATCACGAGGATCAATCAATGAAGATATCATCTTTCTTCAACACACACAGACACAAGATATCCCTTTGGAAATGAACTAAGTTAGACAACCTTTTATCTTCCAACTCTCCAAGTTGTTGTTTAGCTTGACCAACTAGCTCAGGGGTATCCAACACAGATTCTTGGAGAAGGGGTGGTTTATCGGAAAAACAACTTGTTCACAAACTCAACATATCGGTCAGGGGACAACCTGGTGGTACTTCCAAGAAGATATTTGGAAAATCACGATCCACCGACATGTTAGTAAGATCGAGATCAATCTTGCTTTTCAGGGCAAGACGATATGACCGAATAAGCAAGGGCTGACACTATCCCAACTCATTGATCGAAAAGTACACCGGGAATATGGACTAGGTAGCACGATCAACCTCAGGATGGTGATTCAATAACCAACATGCTAAGGATGAAATTATTGTCCTTTAACTACCAAGCAACAGAGTTGCTAGGAGTATAGATTTCACACACCACGATTCACTTGTCAGTATTCCGGTACAATAACACGGAGACCGAGGAATGAATAACGATGGCCAGAACTATCACTGCAACAAGAATTCATAAGGGTTGGTGCAATCCTCGTGGGATTCCTGACATAAAGAGGGTAATACTCGTAGGTAGAACAGAACAAAAGCTGGTTAGGCATTTTGATCTGCGGAATACAACTACTTTGACCAATCCAAGAAATGGATAAGGTACTGGAGTTTGTTTCTCCTAGTCATTCTGGAATAGAATGGCTTGACGGACCACAAGAATAATAGGCATTGATAACTCAAATGCACAATTACTCCTGACTATCAATTGATAGACGAGGGCCAGAAAACAACTAAAGAGGGACAACTCAAGGAAACATATGTTTTTCTGAGTTGTGGATGCATAGATTAGTATGTCGAACCAAGTCCAACAAGTTTCTTCTAGATAACCCATGCAGAAAGGTAGGACTGGCAGAGTCACAATGTAGACTGGAGAACTCATTAAGAGCACTCTAGTCGTGACCTTTTGGTTTCAAAAGAACTCCTGCCAAGAATGGTTCATGGTATTTGGAAGAACGATATACCACGGACCTCGTGGACTAATGCAAAGGTTACTAATAACCTAAAGGAACGAACAAACACTAGCTACACGAGTTAAGTAGAGTGAATCTTGGGTTCAAGAACCCAGAAATAGAATGCCTACTAACTAAATGGCATCACGGGATGCTTTCAAGAATAATGGCCAGAATCATCACACTGGGGATGCAAGCATTGCTAGATTACTAAGTGGTCCTCTAAGACACCTAGGGTCATAATAATAACTCCAACATATATGTCAAGGCAACAGAGTACCTCAACTCAACGATTAGTGTGGTTAATCTGGCCCAAAGGAACATCGAGAACGGAAAGAAAGGATTTGCAAATGCATCAGACCATTTAGGAACCTGGGATGACTCGGACAGCGTAACGGCTGTAAATGCTCAAAAGAATTGAGACATCCTGCAAAAATGGTGGCATAACCGCTCAACAACATCATATCAAGGTTCCAAGTCCAACTAACAACACACTGTAGTGGTAGAAACTGAACTGAGGCTTGAGACCAACAATCCTACGAGTCTACGGATTAGTAACACGTGATCCTGATAGAAAGATGGGAAGCCTAGTTCTTAATCCCCGTAGAATGAGAAGAGGGTGACTCGGATTAGAGGGCATAAGGTAAAGGAGCAAAAGAGCCTTACGTTCCCTTCCACAATCAATTCCCTTACATAACTAAAGCATTTCTAGACTCAACTTTGACCAGTTTGGCTTGGTAATCCTACAGGCAGTCAGGCTCTGATACCAACGCTGCCGGGACCCCAATTCTAAGTCACACCGATCTAGCCTGTAACACCTCATATCACTTTGCGACCTCACGCACGGTATTCCCACGGGTGTCGCCTTACCATGGCCCGGGACCGTTTGCGCCTTTTGGCTCACGTATATGATAATGTCACTAGCATCCATATGACAGAGAACCCGGGCCGACATGGCTAGTCGTGAACCCAAAGCGGCACTAACGTATGGGGACAGGCATACATGAATCAACATCGAACGTGTCGGTCAGCAGCGTGCGAATTCGGGCTGTAGCACTGGGCTAACAGGACTCCTGGAACCCGGGCTGTAGCAGGCTAGGCAGGACTCCGGATGTCACCGCGTGACATTTCCCCTAAGGGACAGACACAGGAACGATATGAAACACATGCCGGCCAGTCAAGTGTCCAGAGCAGTAGTGCTGGGCTAGCAGGACTCCGGTGAACCGGGCTGTAGCGGACTACTATGGCTCAAGGAGGCACTAGACTACATTTCCCCATAAGAGAGGCTGCTAAGGATAGACAACTAGATTGTCGGATCCCACACATACCAAGCATTTCAATCATACACACAATATGCTTGATATGTGCAGATACAACATGGCATCACAACAACACTCTACGACTCAGAGTATTTATTCATTAGGCCCCGAAGAGCCAGATATTACAAACATGGGTCTCATGACCCAACATTCAGAGCATACAAGTCAAAGCACATGCGGAAGCTCAACATGTCTGAGTACAGACATCTACAAATGAAAAAGGCTGAGAAGCCTGACTATTTACTAGATCCTGCCGAGGGCACAAGATCGTAGCTGAGGTATCAAGCTAAACGTCGAAGTCCACACGGAACTACTAGCGAGACTGACGTCTCTCTGCAAAACATAAAATAGGCAAACGTGAGTACAAATGTACCCAGCAAGACTTACATCAGAACTATCTACATATGCATCGGTATCAACAAAAGGGGTGGTGGAGTTTAACTGCAGCAAGCCAGCTTTGACTCGGTGGCTATCCTAAACTACGACTGCAAGTAACTCTTTTGAGGTGGCGCACACGAGTCCACATATTCATCATATCAATACTCCACTATGGATCCGCTCCCGTCTCCCTACGAGAACGCCATCCATAGCACTCACGCTTATCTTGCGCATTTTAGAGTATCCACTTTCACTTGTCTATGAACTGTTATAGGCAACCCAGAAGTCCATTTCCGCGGACACGGCTATTCGAATAGATGATGTTAACCCTGCAGGGGTGTACTTCGTCACACACGCTCTCGCCACTTACCACCATGTACATGTCGTGTACCTCGGCAACCTTCAAGCGGAAGCCTGGTGAGGGAGTCGGCCACAGCCTACCTAAACAGTTAAGTATCTAGTCCAGGTTTATCGCCTATTCAGGTTCCATCCGCAGGGAGTCCGGCCGAGGTTTCCACATACGGCCCCGAACGATGTGTGCAGGGTTCCGAGACACCAAACGGGCGCCCGGCATGCCCGGCCATGTGCCTACCGCATCACAGCCCACCCCTCCGGTCAGCGCTGCCCACGGCCTCCAGCATACTACAAACACCAGAAACTACTTGCAACTCCTGGACAGAGGACAAGGGTGGTTAAGAAGCCAAGAGGGTCCATTGGTTTCGGGCCCAATGCGTGGTAGTAACTGTATCATGGATCACAAACACAGAACTCAGTTCCTGAGGACGGTTGCAATGAGACAACCCACCATGTAGTCCTACATGGCCTCTCACCGCTACCTTTACCAAAACGTGTTCACACACTTAGCTCGCACACAGTAGGACATGTTCATCACCATTCCAACTCATCCCCGATGAATCAGACCCGACTCAACTCTAAGCAGTAGCAGGCATGACAAACAAGCATGAATGAGTAGGCACATCAGGGCTCAAACAACTCCTACTCATGCTAGTGGGTTTCATCTATTTACTATGGCGATGACAGGTCATGCAGAGGATAAGGGGTTCAACTACCGCAACTAGTAACAGTTGAATCGTTGTTGTCCTAATGCAGTAAAGAGAGCAGGAGTGAGAGAGTGGGATTGTATCGGAATGAACAAGGGGGTTATGCTTGCCTGGCACTTCTGAAGATAGCATTGAGTCTTCATTAGTGTCAACGATCACAACGCGAGAACAACGTCTACCGAGAGGGGACAACACCGGCAACAGAGAGGAAACACAATCAATGCAATGCAACAATATGATGCATGAATGTGACATGGCAATATGCTGTGAATTGAGCTAATGTAGCTAGCAACAAGTGCAAGGGAGCCCATTTGAACCGAACGTTCAAATGCAAACTCTAGTTTGAGCATTTAAAATGCCATTTGAATGTTTTCACTTATACAGCAGGTATAAGTTGGTTTTTCATGCGTGAAAGTAGCATAAATGGATAGATTGGATTTTTCTGATAATTTTTCATATATAAAATATTTCATTATGAGCTACGGTTGATTTTCTATGAATTTTAGAAGTTTATACTATTTTCTGGAATTCCTGAATTATTTTAAATACAGAAACTATTTACTGCGTCAGCAATGTGTAAGCATGACGTCAGCAGGTCAAAGGGCTGGCCAAGTCAAACCTGACAGTGGGGTCCACACGTCAGTGACAAGGTTAACTAGCAGAGTTAATTAGAATTAAACTAAACCTAATCTAGATTAGTTAAGGCCTGGGCCCACATGTCAGTGACCTAGGGGAAGTCAAACCCCTGGTCAAAAGGTCAAACGCGCCGGCGGCTTGACGCCGGCGGCGACAGACGCGGCGGAGGGGCTCGGGAAACGCCCTCCGGCGACCATTGGGCTCGGGCTTTGGCCGTACGGGCTGCTGGACGTGCACCGCATCCAACGGAGCAGGCGGCTGGGCGAGGGGAGGTCGGGAACTACGGTGGCGACCACTTGGGTGGCGGCCGGAGCTCGGGCAACGGCGGAGATGGCGCTACGGGGCACAGCAGAGCGAACCCGTGGGTGCTTCAGGTTCAGAGGAGCGCGGCGAGCACGCTGGTGATGCTCGGGCGAGCGGCCGAGCTCAGGAGCACGGAGCTCGTTGGCAATGGCGGCGGCGAGCTTCGGTGCTCGTGGGGAATGGTGCTACGGCAACCAAACGGGGACAGGGTTAGGGGGAAATGACCGGGGGCTCACCACGGTCACGAAGAGGTTCTCGGCGAGCTCGGGGAGGCACGGACGGCGTCGGAATTTGGCGGCGGCGATGCACGGCCGTGCGCGGAGACGATGGGTCAATGGCGAGGCGACAGGGCGTCCGGCGATGCTCGCGTTGAGGGGGAGCTTCAAGGCGTCGAGGCGGAGCTCGTGGACTCATCGGCGGGGCGAGGGGTGGCCGGTGGCCATGGCTACGGCGAGCGGCGTCGACGAGCTCCGCTCGGGTGTGCTCGGGAGAGGGAGCAGAGGGCGAGGGAGAGAGCAGAGAGTGAGGGAGAGGAGCGAGGAGCTTCGGGGCGTCTTCGTGGCATCGCCAGGAGGGGCCGGGGAAGCAGGAGGTGGCGCGGGCAAGTGCTCGGCGGCGGTGCGCTGTCCCCCTCCTCTGCCTACTGGCAAAGGTAGGTGGTGACTGGCGTGGGCCAGCTGGGCCGGCCCAGTCCAGGTAAGCGCCAGGTAATACTCCTTTCTCTCTCTTTTCTTTAATTGTTTCTGTTTTCTATTTATTTTGATCTGTTTTAAATTAGTAAAAATACTAACTCATTTTGTAAAATCCTGATAAAAATTGTGGGCACTTTTGAAAATATTTCCAACAGCCCTCAACTAGTTTCAGAATTATTAGAGCATTTAAAATATTTATAGGATTTAAATGCCCCAATTCAAATACAATATGAGTTAATTCAAAAATCCAAAAATGACCTAGAAATATGTTTATCATTTTTGGCAGAGGTTTTTACCTTTATAAAACATCATGAACTTTTCTAAAGGGCATTTGGGTTCATTGAAAATGTTTTTAAGTTGAACCTAGTTGAGTTCTTTTGGGTGCTAGGGATTGATCACCCCTATTTCAAGTTTAAGCAAAATTTAAACATGATGCATGAGGAACAAGCAAAGTCAGACAAGGGCTGATCTGGGGCTGTGACAGCTGGCCCCGATATGTTCAAGGAGCTGGCGGTGTAGATGGTGGTGCTGCCGGCGTCGCCCGGCGACGGTGTGTCCGACAATTAGTCGGACCCGTCCTCCTCGTCTCGTCGAAGCAGTCAAATTTTCTTTTGGGCTCATCTTCATCCGTGGTCGTTTATGGCCTGTGGAGCCTAAAAACCGAACTGCTGGCCCAGACTTACCTAAATCCGAGTTCAGTTAATTTTGGAAAGACTTGGGTGTGATTTGGCGTCCTTTTCTTGTACGGAAAGTCCAGCCGCCTCATAAATAGATGAGAGGTGATGGCCTATTGAACAACACACAATCGAACAACACATCTACCACTTTTTACCCTTTACCTATATCTCTCTCCCTTGTTCTTCTTCTTTCTCGTTCTTCGCTTATTCTTCTTCATTGCAGGGCGGCGAACCTCGAGGTCCTAGGGGCGATCAAGTCAACCTAGGGCAGCCCATAGCCTCCGCGCACCCTGACGGGGTCTCTCCCGGGCGTGTGGGGTTTCGAGTCTTCAGAAGCGCCCGCCAGATTGCCTGCGTATCGCGCTTTCGGACGGGTCTCCTTTGACGTGAGCTGCGGTGCATCACCCTCAGCGTTGGAGGTACACGGTGACGTGTTCGTGTGCGAACAGGTGGTTGAACAGTAGCTGGTGGAGGCTGGAGGAAGTCGACGGTTGATGAACAGTAGCCCATGGAGGCTGGAGCGAGGCAGTAAATGGTGGATGAAGAGTGGCCCGTCGAGTCCCGTTTTGCGGTACGCCACACCCCTCCAGATAAACAGGACCCCGTTTCGACCGCAGGCGCTCCAACACAAGTCCATTTCCTCCGTTTTGCAGTAGGCCAGAACCCTCCTGATAAAAAGCACCCCATTTCGACCGTAGGAGCTTGAACAGAAGTCTATTTCCTCCGTTTTGCGGTACGCCAGACCTCGTTTCGGCTATTCCATCCAAGCCGGTTGGCTCCCGATGAACATGACGTATTCCGACCTAGTCGGTTGCCTCCCGATGAACACGATGTTGTAGCCTCTGTTCCAACCCAGCCGGTTGGCTGCCAATGAATAGGACGCCATTGCTACCGTCTGTTGCCTGTCCATGTACACGAGCCCTAGCCGTATGTATGCGCGAGAACGCGTTCAAGACCCAGCCCGTATGTACGTATGTGGCTGTATTATTTGGCAGGTGGTTGTACGTACGTGCACACAGTTTAGAAGGGACTGCCTGAACTGCTACGTTGGGGGCTCTACTACTACACGTGCCGCTGCTTGCTCGGCCACAGTTCATCGTTGCAGAGAGAGTGATCGACCAATATGTACGTACACGTCCGCGACCAGACAGACAACGCTACGTACGCTTCGATCGGGTGGGTCCTAGCTGTGAGGGAAGATAAGGACGCACTTCCTTTCGTGCGAAGATATAGATGGTGGGTCCGAGCTATCATGGGGGATTCATTTTTTTCCGCGTAATAAGGAGACACTTCCTTGCGTGCGAAGATGTAGCTGGTGGGTCCATCCGTCGGCCTCACCGCATACAATAATTTTCCGATGGTTGTCGTTCATTGACCACGTTGACCATGCCGTGAGGACAACACTCAAGCCGTGGACGACGACGAGGCCTAGGAAAGGAATGGTGTTGAGCCAGGGAAGATGAGGCAGGTGGATGCCCACGCGCAGGGGTGTACGAGGGCTAACTCGTTCGGTTGCGGTGTAAGGCTGCCGTCGCCGGAGAATAACAGGGGCTGTGGGTGAGTAGAGGAAGGCCTGGCCAATGGTAGTATGATCGGGCGGTGAGGCCTGCACGGCAGCACAGTCGGCCATGGGAGGCTGGAGTAGGAGGTACGGGAGGCGCTGGTTTGGGCGACTGGAGCAAGAAGACCCGAGGTTGAACACGTAGCTCGGCCGTTGGATTAACATCCAACGGTCACTATAGCTAGATTCGTTTATTGACTAAGTTGACAAAGCCCTGCGTACGCTTTAACTTAGTAGGGCCACAAGTCAGCCTCCAAATCTGGTGGGTCCCAGATAGTACGGGGAATCATTTTTTTGCGCATAATAAGGTGGCACTTCCTTACGTGCGAAGATGTTTTCTAGTTTTTTTTAATTTCTTCTTTTTCGAGCTAGAATAAAAAGAAAAAATTCATGAAATGGATCATAATAAAGCTGGTGGGTCCCAGCTGTCAGGGAGAGGAAACTTTTTTCCGCATAATAAAGGAAGCACTTCCTTGCTTGCGAAGATGTAGCTGGTGGGTTAAACCTGTCAGGGGGAGAAATCATTTGTTTTCGCATAATAAGGGCGCACTTGCTATGTGCGGCCATGGGCCATGTGGGTCCCAACAGACAGCCACTCCACATACATGCCTCTTCCGATGGCTACCGTTTGTTGACAAAGTTGGCCCCGTTGCACCAAAGAGAACCAATGCGGTGAACAATGGCGAGGCCTATGAAGGGAATAACCTAGAGCTGGCGAAGACACGGAAGTGGATGCCCGCACGCAGGGGAGTACGAGGGTTCACTGGTTCGGCCGCAGTGTGAGGCTACCGTCGCCGGAGAATAACATGAGGTGTTGGTGACTAGAGGAATGGCCTAGATGGCAATCGGAGTAGGGTGGGCCAGTGAAGCCTGTGCGGCAGCACAGCCGGCCATGGGAGGCGGTTGCAGGCGGTACCGCCAGTGGTGGTTTGGGCAGCTGAAGCAAGAATATCCAAAATTGAAGAAGCACTACAGCCGTTGGGTGGGCATCCAACGGCCATGCTACTAAACAAACTAAGGGTGATGCAGCAAAGTGGAGATAAGTATTTCCCTTAGTTAAGAACCAAGGTATCAATCTAGTAGGAGGCACAAGCAAGTCTCCACTATATGCACCTGCACAAACTAACAAATACTTGCACACAACGCGAAAAAGGGGTTGTCAATCCCTTCACAGTCACAAAGAAGAGTGAGTTCTAATAGAGATATGTATAACAGATAAATAAAACAGAAAACTAAAGTAATGATAAATAAATTGCAGCAAGGTATTTTTCGGTTGGTTGGTTTATAGATCTGAAATGTACGATGGAAATTAGACCCGGGGGCCATAGGTTTCACTAGAGGCTTGTCTCTTGAAAGAAAACATACTGCGGGTAGACAAATTACTGTTGAGCTATTGATAGAAAAGCGCAAAGTTAAGATGATATCTAAGACAATGATCATGAATATAGGCATCATCTTCGTGCCAAGTAGACCGACTCCTGCATGCATCTACTACAATTAATCCACACATTGACTGCTATCTAGCATGCATCTAGAGTATTAAGTTCATAAGAACGGAGTAATGCCTTAAGTAAGATGACAAGATGTAGAGGGATAAAGTCAAGCAAGATGATGTAAACCCCATCTTTTTATCCTTGATGGCAACAGTACAACATGTGCCTCGCTACCCCTACTATGTCACTGGGTGAGGACACCACAAGATTGAACCCAAAACTAAGCACCTCTCCCATTGCAAGAAAAATTAATCTAATTGGCCAAAGCAAACCGATAGTCGAAGAGGAATACAAAGATATCTTAATCGTGCATAAAAGAGTTCAGAGAAGACTCATAAATTGACAATTCATGAATCTCAACAAAGGCACCGCAAAAGAGTATTACATCGTATAGAACTCCAAGATCATGGAGAACATTGTAGTGAAGATTAAAGAGAGAGAACAAGCCATCTAGCTACTAGCAATGGACCCGTAGGTCTGTGGTAAACTTCTCACGCTTCCTCGGAAGGGCGGCAACATTGATGTAGAGGCCCTCCGTGATCAAATCCCCCTCCGGCAGAGTGCCAGAAAAGGGCCCAAAATAGGATCTCACGAGAACAGAGGCTTGCGGCGGAGGAAAAGTATTTTTGGTGGATGCCTCTCATGTTTGGGGAATATTTGAGAATATATAGAAGTGGTTTTAGGGTTGGAGGACTCCCGAGGGGCCCACAAGCCATCAGGACGCCCCCCATTGGGTGTGCCCTAGAGGCTTGTGGCCTCCTCGGGACTCTTCTGGCCCTGTCGCCAAGTCACGTAGGTGTCTTCTGGTCCAAAAGAAAATCATCGTTAAATTTTAATCCGTTTGGACTCTGTTTGATATTCCTTTTTAGTAAAAGTCAAAAACAAGGGAAAAAAATAGAAACTAGCACTGGGCTCTAGGTTAATACGTTAGTTCCAAAAATAATGTAAAATAGCATATTAATGCAGATAAAGCATCCAAACAGATAATATAATAGGATGGAACAATAAAAAATTATAGATACATTGGAGACATATCAAGCATCCCCAAGCTTAATTTCTGCTTGTCCTCGAGTAGATAAATGTTAAAAACAGAAATTTTGATGTGGAATGCTACCTCACATATTTATCAATGCAATCTTCTTTATTGTGGCAAGAATATTCAGATCCATGAGATTCAAAACATAAGTTTAATATTGAAAAAAAAAATACTTTAAGCATACTAATAAAGCAATCATGTCTTCTCAAAATAACATGGGCGAAGAAAGTTATCCCTACAAAATCATATAGTCTGGCTATGCTCCATCTTCATCACACAAAGTATTTCATCATTCACAACTGATGTCTACTACGCAAATTTATTCTTGTAGACACGTGCTGGGTCTCCAAGCGCAAAGTTTTGTAGGACAGTAGCAATTTTCCATCAAGTGGATAACCTAAGGTTTATCAATCTATGAGAGGTGTAGGATGAAGATGGTCTCTCTCAAACGACCCTGCAACCAAATACAAGAAATCTCTTTTGTCCCCTACACACCCAATACAATGGCAAATTGTATAGGTGCACTAGTTCGGCGAAGAGATGGTGATAAAAGTGTAATATTGATGGTAGAAATATATTTTTATAATCTGAATAAATAAAAACAGAAAGGTAGCAAATAGTAAACGGGCACAAAAACGGTATTGGAATGCCTAAAATGAGGCCTAGGGTCTGTACTTTCACTAGTGCAATCTCTCAACAATGCTAATATAATTGGATCATATAACTGTTCCTCAACGTGCAACGAAGAATCACTCCAAAGTTCCTATCTAGCGGAGAACATATGAAGAATTTGTTTGTAGGGTACGAAACCACCTCAAAGCTATTCTTTCCGTTCGATCTATTCAAGAGTCTGTACTAAAATAACACAAATCTATTCTTTCTGTTCGATCAATCCTAGAGTTCGTTCTAATATAACACCAAAGCAAATTCATATTCATAATACTCAATCCAACACAAAGAACTTCAAAGAGTGCCCCAAGATTTCTACCAGAGAAACAAAGACAAGAACGTGCATCAACCCCTATGCGTAGATTACCCCAATGTCACCTCGGGAATCTGCGAGTTGAGTGCCAAAACATATATCAACTGAATCAATACGATACCCCATTGTCACCACGAGTATTCAATTGCAAGACATATATCAAGTGTTCCCAAATTCATAAAAGTATTCAATCCGATAACAACGAAATATCAAAGGGAAAACTCAATTCATCCCAACAAGATAGAGAGGGGAAAACACCATATGATCCAACTATATTAACAAAGCCCGCGATACATCAAGATCGTGATATCTCAAGAACACGAGAGAGAGAGAGAGAGAGAGAGAGAGAGAGAGAGATTAAACACATAGCTACTGGTACAAACCCTCAGCCCCGAGGATGGACTACTTTCTCCTCATCGGGATGGCCGCCGGGATGATGAAGATGGCCACCAATGATGATTCCCCCCTCCGGCAGGGTGCCGGAAAGTGTCTAGATTAGTTTTCGGTGGCTACAGAGCCTTGCGGCGGCGGAACTTCTAATCTAGGTTAACCCCCGATGGGTTTTGGAATATTTGTGAATTTATAGGGTAAAGAGGGGGTGCGGGAGGCCAACGAGGTGGGCACAAGGCGCGCCCTGGTCGGTTGTGCCCCCCTCGGGGCACCCCTAGGTGCTTCTTTGGCCCATTCTTGGTCTTCTGGTCCATAAAAAATCTGCATGAAGTTTCATTGCATTTGGAATCCGTTTGGTATTGATTTCCTGCGATGTAAAAACAAGCAAAAAACTGCAACTGGCACTGGGCACTGGGTCAATAGGTTAGTCCCAAAAATGATATAAAGTTGCTATAAAATGATTGTAAAACATCCAAGAATGATAAAATAACATCATGAATACTTCATAAATTATATATACGTTGGAGACGTATCAGCATCCCCAAGCTTAATTCCTACTCGTCCTCGAGTAGGTAAATGATAAAAGAAATAATTTATGAAGTGTGAATGCTAGCAAAAGTGCATAAGTTTGATCAATGATAATTTCAATCACTTTTCCTAGCATCATAACAGGAATTTTTAGTCACCAAGCAATTCACATGTTAAGGTTCAAACAATGAATTCGCTTGAAACCCAACAACCTATGTTCTTAGTCACCAAGCAATTGCAATTCAACTTATTCAACGGAGTGTAAGTAAGAGATCCACATACTCAACCATCATATAGTCTTCTATGATTGCTACCACTCACCACATACACATGAGCAAAACGTTTCAACCGGAGACGTAGAAAGATAGGGGCTTATTGTTTTGCCTCCCAACGTATTCACCTCAAGGGTGATGTCAAAAATAATAACTCATGCTACCCATATTTAACTGGACATATGTGCCTAGATCTTTCCTCACCACACGATGCTTGCTAAAGGTGAAAAATAAAAAGGAATAGAGAGAAAAACTTTGACTCTTTGCATAAAAGTAAATACATAAAAGTAAAAGATAGGCCCTTCGCAGAGGGAAGCAGAGGTGGCCATGCATTTATTTGTTTGTATGCTCAACCCCTTAGTGCAAAAGAATGTCACGTTATATTGCCCCTTATGAACCTTTATTATGTAGTCCGTTGCTTTTATTGCTTTGCCATCACAAGTTCGTACAACACTCAGTTTTCTCTTACACTAAATGATCTAACGCTTTTAGAAGCAATTTTTATTTCCTTATTGCACCGATGGCAACTTACTTGAAGGATCTTGCTCAATCCTCAGGTAGGTATGGTTGAATCTTGAAAATAAGATTTGGTTTAAGGGTTTTTGGATGCACAAGTAGTATCTCTACTTGGTGCGGAATTTTTGGCTAGCAAAGATGGGGGTCAAGCACCACATGTTGAAAGATCTATGACAATATAACTTCTATGTGAATATGAACAAACATAATTCATTACATTGTCTTCCTTGTCCAATGTCAACAATTTTAGCATATAATATTTTGATGGGGGCTCACAATCACAAAGGATTTCCAAGATAGTGTATTTGCATGTGAAAGTTCTCTTCCTTATACTAATTATTCGTTAATTGCTTGTATGACCAAAATTTTGATTGTCAAGCCTCAAGATATTTCATTTTCTAAACCCAATGTGAAGCTACCACTAGGCATGATATGATTTCAACTTCATGACATTCAATTTATTCAACAATTTACTCATAGGATATAAGTGAAGCACAAGAGCAATTCCAAAGAAAATAGCTTCGTTCACGGGATGTGAATGCCGCTTACTTAGGCTCCTTGGCAACTATTTGAGGACTCTATTTTATTTAAAAACTTTTAGATATAAGTATTTTATTAAAACAACAAGAAAAACAAAAATAAAATGACATTTGAAGGATAGCACAACTCATGTGAAGAAGCAAAAACTTAGGTTCAACCGATACTAACCGATAATTGTTGATGAAGAAAGGAGGGATGACTACCGGGGCATCCCCGAGCTTAGATGCTTGAGACTTCTTGAAATATTATATTGAGATGCCTTGGGCATCCCCAAGCTTGAGCTTTTGTGTCTCCTTAAATCCCTTTATATCACAGTTTTCCTGAATCTCAAAAGCTTCATCCACACAAAACTCAACAAGAACTTGTGAGATATGTTAGTATAAACTAATGCAAAAACCTTATCAATATCTTGGCATTCCATTCTAACCAGCCGGTTTGCTCCCCATGAACACGACGACGACGCCGTTTCTCCGTTCCGACCCAGCCATGTACACGAGCCCTGGCCGTACGTATGTGTGAGTAGGCGTTCGAGACCCTACCCGTATGTACATACGTGGTCGTATTTTCTTTCTTGCACACTGGCCGATGTACGTACGTGTACATATTACGTGCGCGCCTCTACTACGACACGTGCGCGCTTTTACATGGACCAGTATGTACGTACACGTTCGCGACCAGAATGACAACGCTACATACGCTTCGACCAGGTGGGTCCCGACTGTCACGCACTTCCTTGCGTGCGAACATGTAGCTGGTGGGCCACAGCAGTCGGGGGGCGAATTGTTTTTTTCTTTTGCCCAGACGCACTTCCTTGCGTGCGAAGATGTAGCTGGTGGCTCCCAGCAGTCAGGGGGAAAAGTTTTTTTGCGAAATACAGTGGCCCGTCCGGTGGGTCCCCGCTGTTAGGTGGAGGAATAATTATTTTGCGCGTAATAAGGAGGCACTTCCTTGCGACTGCCGTGGACCCAGCTGCCAGCCTCTCCACGTACAGTACTCTTCCGATGGAAGTGGGTCGTTGACCACATTGACCGCGCCGCGCCGAGAGCACCACAGCGGTGGACGACGGCGCTGCCTAGGAAGGGGACAACGTGGAGCCGGGGAAGACGCGGCAGTGGATACCCACGCGGAGAGGAGTACGAGGGTTCACTGGTTCGGCTGCGGTGTGAGGCTGCCGTCGCCGCAGAATAACAGGGGGTGTGGGTCAGTGGAGGGATGGCCTGGCCAACGGTGGGAGTAGTAGGGGGCGGTGAGGCCTCCGTGGCAGCACAGCCGGCCACGCGAGGCAGGAGCAGGCGGCACGACCGGTGCTGCTTTGGGCGGCAGGAGCAAGAAGACCAGAGGTTGAAGAAGCACGACGACCGTTGGATGGACATCGTACGGTCACTGCAGCTAGAATCATTTATATTGACTAAGTTGACAAAGCCCTTGGTACGCGTCAACTTACTAGGCCCACAGGTCAGCTTCCGAAACGGTGCGCCCCAGATGTTAGGGGGAGGAATCATTTTTTGGGCGGGTGAAGCTAGAATATTCAAGATTGAAGAAGAAGCACGACATCCGTTGCATGGACATCCAACGGCCACTGCTGTTAGAACCGTGTGTTGACTATAAGTTGACAAAGCCTTGCATACGCATCAACTCTCTTTCTTTTGAGGGGACGCGTCAACTTAGTAAGGCCACCAGTGTGTGGCAGAGAACTTATAGCCCATTTGAGATTTGTAAGAATGTGCAGCCAATTTTTGAATTCTAATGGAATTTACTACAGCCATTTACAGTTTGTTAAAAGTACAGCCCATTTCAACCAACCATTCAAAACAGAATTCAATAAAATTTCCCACATTTTGATGGGATCCGAAATATTTTTATCCCGAAATATCTAGTCAGATTAAATACAATTTCAATATAAACTTATATTACGTAAAAATCCAACGAAACATTGCGCTCGCAACAATTAATGAAATTAAAATTTTCAATATCGTAAAACAATATTTTATAAAGTAATTACGTGTTTGGTGCATTTTTTATAGTTACTGCCCAGTTTCTATAATTACATCCCATTTATTATTTCTTAAAGCCCATTTTCTTGTTAATCCTAATGCATCCCTCCTAGGAAAGATTTGCAGCCCAGCGGGGGGAGAATAACAACTTGACCTTGCCTGGGTATTCCTAAAAAAAGTATAGCTGGGCTAGCCATTTTCAGCTTGAAAAAAAAAATATCTGGGCTAGATATCTGGCCTGGGCTAGACAGGCCACAGACCGCCCAGTTAATAGCTGCAGCGATGTTTTCGTTGTTGTTCAGAGGAGAAAAATTAATATCTGGGCTAAAGATCGCTCAAGAAAAACTTTGCAGTGCTCACACCGCAAAAACACAAATACTACTCGAGCTGCTTGGTCCCAGCCGTCGGCCACTTCTTGTGCAATTCTCTTGTTTATTGACTACATAGATTTATATACTAATAAGGAGGCACTTGCGTACGTGCGCCTATGGCCCTGGTGGGTCCCCACTGTCATCCTCTCCAAGTAAAGTCATCTCCTCATCCTCATGTCCGTTGACCATGTTGACAACGCGAGACGGCGGCGCAACGGCGAGCGCAACAACTCGAAGGATGACGGAGAGGGCCTCGGGGGCCCTACTGATGGTCTGATACAGCGCCCGCTGCTCATTCGGGAAGCCGGGATCATAGGGCCACATGTCCGTGACGGCATTGTCGTTCTCTTGTTCACCGGTGCTCGTTGAGGAGACGGAGGTTGCAGCACAGGTCCTCCTACGCTGGTAGCTCTTCCGCCATTAGGGCGTCGAAGTGCGGTAGCACTTGCTCTATGGTGAACACGGCATGAACCGGCTTGGACACTGACCCCGGCTCCTGGTCGGAAGCTACATCCATCGTCTTATTGTCGTAGCTCAGCTCGGCAAGCTAGCTGGCGAGCCAGCATGTTCGGCTGCTGGACCGACCCACTGCCAAGCACGAGTCTGACTGCCCTGGCCCACCCAGACCGCCTCCCTCGCCCGCGCGCGCTTTCCGCCCGAAACGGTCAGCGCCGCCCGCCCCGCTTCCCGGTGCAGGTGATTGCTCCGCCTTCAAACGACACAAGTTTCGGCCATCCGTCGTTTTGCCACCCACATTAACGGTACGCGGTTGTCGAGGCAGCTACTCCGGCGCCACACGTCCGTCCCTCCGCCGCCCACCATTGCTATATAAACTGATGCGCCGGCCATAGCCGCAGTCATCCGCATCCGTTCCCTTTCTCCTGTCCACACCACTACTGCCCACCATGGCTTCCTCACGCTCCAGCGCTCTTCGGGACGGGCGGACGACGGACCACAAGGAGATGGCAGCCATTGCTGTGGACTGGCTAGCCGGCAGGCAGCCGGAGGATCATGACGTCCCAATGGAGAACATGGTAGTCGACGATCCGGCGCCAACCCCCTCCTCCGCGCCATCCTCGCCGGTGCATTGCACCCTGACCATCGGCGAGGCCCCTGCCCAATATATGGACACGGTGAGGCAGAAGCGTGACGAGTAGTTCCGGGAGGCGCAGGCCGACGCCGCCTACAACCACCATCTCCTCCAAAAGCACCTGCAGGCGGAGGAGTAGATTGCCGCGGAGCGGGCGGAGCAGGAGGCGCTGCTCGACTCATACCGCTCCGCCCGCAAGGGCCGCCTCGAGCGCTAGCGGTACTGCATGCGGGTGGCGGAGGCTACGGCCGCCTACAAAGAGGCGATGAAGCGGGCGAGGCGCTGTTGGGCGAGACCGAGGACGAGGCAGAGGACAATGCCGGCTCTGACGAGTCACCGCTCCGCTGGCGTCGACGAGGCCCTGCTCCGCCGAGGCCCCACGGCACCAACAACGAGGTAGAGGACACCGCCGGCTCCGCCGAGGCCCCACCCTGCCGGCAGCGAGGGGGAGGATTTCTTCCGCTCCGCCGAGGCGCCGCCCGCCGGCAACGAGACAGAGGACATCGCCGGCTTCGCCGAGGACCCGCCCGCTGCCAACGAGGCCGCGCCACACAGAAAACGAGGAAGAGTAGAACACGGTAGGTCGCCGCCACTTGGGTCCAAGTAAGGCCACCGCTGCTACCCTCCGGTTGCTGGCACTGAGCTGTACATCATGGAGCAATTCTATGATTACAGGATGATTGAAGAGCGCTCCGTGGTTGAGCAAGCTCATGAGATACAGTCATTTGCTAGAGAACTTGAGCATTTCAGTTGTATGCTACCGGACAAGTTTGTTGCCGGAGGTATCATCACTAAGCTTCCTCCTTCGTGGATATCATTGACACTCTTGATGTGGAAGAAAAGGCGAGAGCAGAGGACACACGTGCTTGAGGAATTGAGGGAGGATTTAGTGCCAATCTGGTACAGAAGAAGAACTTCCAGCCCCACAAGTTCAAGAACAAGGGCAAGTTTGATGGTAAAGCAAAGTTTGATGGGAAGAATAAGGTTGTGCAACACACGAACTTCAAGAAGACGAATGAAAAGAAGAAATGTGTTTGTCATGTGGGGATCCTGATCATTGGGCTCCTAGGTGCCCTAATCGCTATGACAAGCTAGGCGGGTTGACCACTGACCGCCGGATAGCTTCTTGGCGGCGACGTGGAGTCGGAGAGCTATGTTGGAGAAAGACGCTGCTTCTACTTAACTGCTGGTGCAGTTGGCTGACTGACACGTGGGCGCAACAGGCATCTGGGCCACATGTCAGTTACGCAACTGCACCTGCAGTTAAATCACTGAAGCTTCTGTTCGGCTCAGCCGGACACAGGTGCGTAGCTTCGGTTAATTAATTATACCTCCAGCGCACCCGTTTTTAGTTGAAGAATGTATGAAATGTAATGAAATCCGGCATGTTTATATGAAATCCGACCGTGTATGAATGAATTTATTTCGATTAGTTCGAATTCTTGTATCACTGGCATTGGATGACCATGCAAAACAATACGTACTAGCATTATTCCCAGGGTGATCACCTCGTTTGCAGCAGTTTCACATGTACTTCCTCCGATCCTTTCTAGTCTGCATACAAGTTTTGTATGCAGTCAAAGTATCTGTACTTTGACCAATCTTATCGAAAAAAGTATGCACTATCACAATGTGCAAAGTAAAAAGGAACAAAATGAGTACAAAGAGTTTGAGCAGCTTTTTAGCGTGCAATCAAACACACAAGCCTGGCAATTCATAGAGAACATTCAAAACAATCGATGATTATGCATCTCAACGATTCACATGTCAGAGCCAATATTTACTTCACAACTAAAGAAAAAATGGATCAACGTTGCTGACAGCAAAGGGCGTCCCATTCGAAAATATCAAATGCATGTCTTCTTGCTAAAATCAATGAACAAAATTTGACAAGGTTGTCCCATTCCAAAATATCAAATGCCTACGATTGTGGAATGGGCAGGGTTTGCCATCAGTTCGGACATTGACATGGCACCTCGTGCTAAATAAACCAGCTGTTCTTCTTGTGCAGTTCCACCAAAATCAACCAAATCCGCGCGGCACCTCCTTTGTCGTGGGGGAAAGGAATGATTCGATGTATTCATGAACATTTTGTGCAGTTCCCATTGAAATCAAGCTGAGCACCCCTGTTTGCACAAATACAAAAAAGCGATTAGTATAAAGCAAACTGTACTATGAATTGACAATTTAAACAGGCACCTACATGGTCCATGTAGAGCACACTTTTAGAAAAATGGAACTCACCGGAAAGAATCCTAGAACAACATTGTACTCGCGCATCACAGCAAGAAAATGGAGATTTGTCAGTCCTTCTGAGCTGAAGTTAGTTTGGTCTTGTGGGGGGGTAATGTAACCATCCTTCAACTACTCCTTCTGATGAGAAGATAGACAGGGCTTCTTCATCCTGGCATAATCGAAACTAGTAACTTCATGTACTCCATATTCTTCTTCATAGGAGGATGATCCTATTGTGCAAAGACAAGAGGACAACTAAATTCTAGCATCCCTGTTTGCTCGAAAAAAAGGAAAGGAAATATTTAAAACAGCACAGATGAAGCACTTCTCAAGGACAATATCAATTTTTGATGAAAGTATCTAAACAGTAGCACAACACCAATAGAGATGACAAAGCTCAATCATATGGATGAAATCAGTGGGCGAGTACCAACCTTTGTCAGGAGGCTTATTGTGTAGAGCATACAGATGAAGCACTTCTTCGGAACCATCTGTGGCTATCTACTGTGGTGGCCATGCTTACTATGTCCTCCTCGATTAGTTTAATGTTTCCAACATCTTCTTGTGCAGTTCCACTAAAATATATGGTATCTTCAAAGAAGATCCCTGTTTGCACAAGTAGAGATAATTATGTATTACATTAAGAGTGGCATCAAATCAGTGGCAAAACACTTGCTCGTTCCAGCCATAGCAATAAATTAAGATGCAAAACTATATCATTACTTGTGTCATCACAGTTCCAGTGCTTCATTACAGCACCGGGAGTTGATTTTTGTTTTTCTTCCGATTATTCTTCCCCTTCATCACTTGGTTCAATAACAGACAAGCTTCACCTTCAATGTAAGATTTGGCATGTCAATTAGGTTGCACAAGTATAACACTAAACAATGACATTAATTTTCTGATGAAAGTGGCAAAATACAGGCCAACAGTTGTGAAATATCCTTATCTTACCTCAATGGGATATTACGGTGCACATACAGATTGGAAGTATTGTCTCCTTTTGTATAGTTCACTAAAATCAATCAACATTACTGTACAAGTAGCACAACATATGAAAGAACACTTCCGAATCATGTGAAAGAAGGCTAGTACTGACCTCTCATGATGCGGAATTCAAACAACTCACAAGAAGAAGATCTGAACCAAATTTGCCAACACGGATAGGAAGTAAGATCTCCTCTTGTGCAGTTCCACTAAGATCAAGCAATCAAGCAACGTTGTCGGTGTGACATTTTGGTTGAACTGCACAAAACACTCTTAAAACAAAAATGTTTTGTGCAGTGCAACAAAAGGTCACAATGGCAATGAGGTGAAGTAGATAACCATGTTTACACAGAGGTGCAAAGGAAACAACTAGTGGTCAATAACGGTGAATGACACAGAAGCCAACAAAAAGAAGCATCTACCTTATCTAAATGGGAAAGAAAGCAAGACAGTAGCATTTCTCAAACGGTGGCATTGATTAATATTAACAGAGATATTATATTAACAATAAAATTTGTTAAACATGTAATTTGCTTTTAACTGTGGCATTGCATCAATTTTCCAGCGGCATTATTAGAGGGTGTTTGTTTACAGGGACATTTTGGTGGAGGGACTAAAAAAACTCCATGTCAGTCCCATCTAAACCAAACAGGAGGGACTTTTAGGGACTAGAAGTGGGCATTTGGGACTAAAGAAAGAAGACCCCGAGGGAGAGTCTTTTTGGGACTTTTTCCAATAGTTGCCCCAGCCACGCATCGCACCTTGTCCCTATTAGTTCATTACTAGGGGTAACATGGTCTTTTAGCATGTCATTTAATAACCTCTAGTCGATGTTTAGTCCCTGGAACCAAGCAGGTAGGGACTCGGGAGTTTTTAACCAAACAGGGCCTTAGATTAACAACAACTAAAGAGTTGCACGGGATAGTGGACGCACCAGCACCATGTGCATCTACCGATGTACTGGGGTGCTGCACAGTCTGTTGCAACAAAGAACAAACAACCAAGGAGCATATTTGTGTTGGTCCCAGTTTTGTTATGTTTAGACACATTTCCCTATGTGAGCGCCACAAATCTAGTCCTTCTCAAACTCTACAGCCTTGTCCCCGAAAACAAAAGATCAGTTCGTTACAAATGTGTGTACTGCGTTTGTCATTGTTTTCCCTTTTCGACCAACGTAGGTGCTGGATAGCCAGTCTGTACTAGTACTTTCCCCCTTCCTTTCCTCTTTGAACCACGTCCTGGATTTATGCTATAGAACTTTCGCCACTACTTTCCCCCATTCCTTTCCTGTTTGAACCACGTCTTAGATTCATGCGATACAACTTTCCCCACAACTTTCCCCCTTCCTTTCCTTTTTGAACCACGTCCTAGATTCATGCTATACAACTTTTCCCACTACTTTCCCTCATTCCTTTCTTCTTTGAACCACGTCCAAGATTCATGGTATATAACTTTCCGCACTACTTTCATGTTTGATCCAACACCTAGATTCGAGTGCAGACGCGGAAAAAGCCCACATGTAGCTAGAGCAGTGCATGTGGAATAAGTAAATTATACCTTAAGGTTCTTGGGGTGTGGTTCGGTGGGCGACCGAAGGCCGTTCGGCCCACACTATGTACGGCTGCGAAGGAGAACGGGTCGGAGGCCCTCCCGCACCGCCACTTGGTGAAAGTGAACAGCTGCGCCGGTAGTGGATTCCCTCCCTTGCCGACGGCGATAGCGTTAAGCCTCCTTCCCTTCCCGGCGGACGGATCCTGCCGGCTCTTTGACCAGCGGTGAGGGGAGAGAGAGAGGCCAACGAAGTCTTGTTTAGATCTGGAGAGGGTGAGAGAGTGTGAAGAGAGCAACTACAAGCAGACCAGCAGTGAGGGGAGAGAGAGAGGCCAACGAAGTCTTGTTTAGATCTGGAGAGGGTGAGAGAGTGTGAAGAGAGCAACTACAAGCAGACCAGCAGTGAGGGGAGAGAGAGGGGCCAACGAAGTCTTGTTTAGATCTGGAGAGGGTGAGAGAGTGTGAAGAGAGCAACTACAAGAGCCGAGGCTCCAGCGTGTATATATATACTGGAGAGAGTGTGAAGAGCGCAAACCCTAGAAAACAAGCGTAAAGGCTGCAGGTGATCGTATAGCTCCATATCCATCCATTTTGAGCAATCAAAGAATCCTCCTGGCACGAATTATGCTCAAGTGTAGTTATCAAACCTGAGACCTCAAGTTTGATGAGCGAACAGGCTAACCAGCTACACAACCCTCCCGTTATGTTCTACGAGAGGAAAATAACCTTTTATACATTCCTGCATTCGTGTGACAAGCATGCCGTGTTTTTTTGTGTGTGGGAGTCATTGGGATTTAAATCATAATCGTGTCATGTGGCTTTGCTGGTAAGACTATCCAAAGTGGTGTAGAAATACGTTGGGTCCCACCAGTCAGAGTGTGAAACAAAAAAATTAATAAGAAAAATTAAAAGCACCAGCGGTGTATCTTACCTCACACATCTCGCTACTGCTCGGGAACACTGTCCAATTGATCCCTCTGTTCGCTCACGTACTATTTTAAGTGAATCCTTATTATAACATGCACACAATTTTGGCCACTTGTATTCGACCTAAGTCAGTGTGCCACCGTATCTCGTACGACTCCCTCCGTCTAGGTGTGTCGGTGTTCTGGGAACGGGGGTCCCCAGACTTGCCTGCCTACGGCCCGCGGGGTGGCCGTGCTAGCAGGCCTGTACGGCCCATCTTCATCAGCAAGGCATTCAAGACCCTCACGAGGGGCCAAGCCACGCAAGGCGGACGACGCAAGACCTCCTCAGGAGCGGCTTCACCAGGTTGCCTCGCGAGGAGAGGATAGATCAAGCCAGGGAAAACCTCGCGAGGTTCACGTGACGTGAGCCATGACGACCAAGATTAGGCGAGCGCCAGGCGGGCGTCAGCACGCGCAGCGTCCTTGTTTCCCCTTTGGTGCTAAGGGGGCAAGCGCAGACACAGAGTGTCGAGGCATCAAGCAAAGATTTCCATATCAGTGCAACGAGAACGAGACCAGCAGGAGGGCAAGACGGAGGTCACCATGGAGCCCAAGGCGGTGTCACCACCAGAGCCTTTTGCAGGCGAAGACTGCTTTTGTCAAGATAAGTTGTACTAGATGTCCCCTTTCAAATTGGCCGTTGTGGGCTCCCTTCCCGCTCAATATTTGGGAAGAGGACCAGGGCCTCTATAAATAGGACTAGCCACCACAGTAGCAGGCAACTCAAGCAAGCCTGAGGGGATCGATTCCATCTTCCATCCTCACACCCACAAGTTCACTGAGCACAAGAACTCCTCAACCTCGGGAGGCAGTTCTTCCCCTTGTACTGTTCATCATCAGCCCAAGAGGCAATCCACCACCACCCCACTTGAGTAGGGTATTACACCACAACGGTGGCCCGAACCAATATAAATCTTGTGTCTTTTCTGTTGTGAGTTTGTCGAGTTCGTCCGCGAGATCTTAGCCAGTTAGGGCGCAGATAGATAGGAGGGAAAGAACTTCGCGCGCACCCCAGAGTTCGAACCTTAAGGGTTTTGCCAAAACCCATGATCCGACATTTGGCACGCCAGGTAGGGGTGCGCAGAAGCTTCCCTTCCGTCGCTCCACGTGGCCTCGCTCCGTCATCTCCATGGCGGACGCTCGTCGTGCTCGCGCTGAGCGTCGGGCCGCCATCACCACCCGCGTCGCACAGACGGCTCCCGTCGGTGGGCCACCTCGTCGTTCTCCGTCGCCTGCCGCCAACGCCGCCACCGGCCCGGCGGGGAACGAGCAGCAAGTGTCCTCGCTACACCCCTCGATGCGGCGGGACGGCCGCCCTGCCACTCCATCGCCGACTCCTCCTGGTTCGTCGTCCCACGCTCGTCGCGCTCCCATGGACGCACAGGCCGCGCTCCTCATGGCGCATGAGCTCCTGCTACCGCTCGGTCGACGACCTCTACGAGGACTGGCTCGACCGCATGACCGAGCTTGTCTGCGCCACAGGAGGCTCCCCTGCGCCATCCCTTTCGCCGCCTCGCCCTCCGCCAGCTACAAGCGACGTAGCTCACGGAGCACCTCCTCCACGTCTGCCCCAAGACGGTGCCCTGGGGCCAAGGCGCGTGCCTCCACGGCACGACCCACCGCGTTCGGCGCCCGTGCGTGTAGAAAGAAGCTGCCAAGAAGTTCCTCGACCGCAAGAGAACGCTCCACCACTCCTTGCACCGCCGCACCAGGATCGTCTGCCGTGGCAAGGCCTCGCGCCGCTTGCTGTGGCGGCACGTGGGCGTCAAGACCAAGCTCTCCAAGACGGGCCCCGGTGAACACGGCTGGCTGCTGCTACCTCTTGAGCACTGCGTTGGTTTTCCTTTGAAAAGGAAAGGGTGATGCAGCAAAGTAGCGTAAGTATTTCCCTTAGTTTTTTAGAACCAAGGTATCAATCCAGTAGGAGGCTACGCGCGAGTCCCTCATACCTACACAAAACAAATAAATCCTCGCAACCAACACGATAAGGGGTTGTCAATCCCTACACGGTCACTTACGAGAGTGAGATCTGATAGATATGATAAGATAATATTTTTGGTATTTTTATGATAAAGATGCAAAGTAAAATAAAAGCAAAGTAAAAAGGCAACGGAAATAACTACGTGTTGGAAGATTAATATGATGAAGATAGACCCCGGGGCCATAGGTTTCACTAATGGCTTCTCTCAAGAGCATAAGTATTTTACCATGGGTGAATAAATTACTTTTGAGCAATTGACAGAATAGAGCATAGTTATGAGAATATCTAGGTATGATCATGTATATAGGCATCACGTCCGAGACAAGTAGACCGACTCCTGCCTGCGTCTACTACTATTACTCCACACATCGACCGCTATCCAGCATGCATCTAGAGTATCAAGTTCATAAGAATAGAGTAACGCCTAGCAAGATGACATGATGCAGAGGGATAAATTCATGCAATATGATAAAAACCCCATCTTGTTATCCTCGATGGCAACAATACAATACGTGCCTTGCTGCCCCTACTGTCACTGGGAAAGGACACCGCATGATTGAACCCAAAGCTAAGCACTTCTCCCATTGGAAGAAAGATCAATCTAGTAGGCCAAACCAAACTGATAATTCGAAGAGACTTGCAAAGATAACCAATCATACATAAAAGAATTCAGAAGATTCAAATATTGTTCATAGATATACTTGATCATAAACCCACAATTCATCGGTCTCAACAAACACACTGCAAAAAGAAGATTACATTGAATAGATCTCCATGAGAGAGGGGGAGAACATTGTATTGAGATCCAAAAAGAGAGAAGAAGCCATCTAGCTACTAACTATGGACCCGAAGGTCTGAGGTAAACTACTCACACTTCATCGGAGGGGCTATGGTGTTGATGTAGAAGCCCTCCGTGATCGATGCCCCCTCCGGCGGAGCTCCGGAACAGGCCCCAAGATGGGATCTCATGGGTACATAAGGTTGCAGCGGTGGAATTAGGTTTTTGGCTCCGTATCTGATAGTTTGGGGGTACGTAGGTATATATAGGAGTAAGGAGTACGTCGGCGTAGCAACGTGGGGACCATGAGGGTGGAGGGCGCGCCTAGGGGGTGGGGGGTAGGCACACCCCCCTACCTCATGGCTTCCTCGAAGCTTCCTTGACTTAGGGTCCAAGTCTCCTGGATCATATTCGTTCCAAAAATCACGTTCCCGAAGGTTTCATTCCGTTTGGACTCCGTTTGATATTCTTTTTCTGCGAAACTCTGAAATAGGCAAAAAAACAACAATTCTGGGCTGGGCCTCCGGTTAATAGGTTAGTCTCCAAAATAATATAAAAGTTAATAATAAAGCCCAATAATGTCCAAAACAGAAGATAATATAGCATGGAGAAATAAAAAATTATAGATACGTTGGAGACGTATCAAGCATCCCCAAGCTTAATTCCTGCTCGTCCTCGAGTAGGTAAATGATAAAAACAAATTTTTTGATGCGGAATGCTCCTAGGGATAATTTCAATGTAAATCTTCTTAATTGTGGTATGAATATTCAGATCCGAAAGATTCAAGACAAAAGTTTAATATTGACATAGAAATAATAATACTGCAAGCATACTAACTAAGCAACTATGTCTTCTCAAAATAACATGGCCAAAGAAAGTTCATCCCTACAAAATCATATAGTTTAGTCATGCTCCATTTTCGTCACACAAGAATGCTCTCATCATGCACAACCCCGATGACAAGCCAAGCAATTGTTTCATACTTAAGTAATCTCAAACTTTATAAACCTTCACGCAATACATGAGCGTGAGCCATGGATATAGCACTATGGGTGGAATAGAGTATAATGATGGGGGTTATGTGGAGAAGATAAAAAAGGAGAAAGTCCCACATCAACGAGGCTAATCAGTGAGCTATGGAGATGCCCATCGATTGATGTTAATGCAAGGAGTAGGGATTGCCCTGCAACAGATGCACTAGAGCTATAAATGTATGAAAGCTCAACAAAAGAAACTAAGTGGGTGTGCATCCAACTTTCTTGCTCACGAAGACCTAGGGCACTTGAGGAGGCCCATTGTTGGAATATACAAGCCAAGTTCTATAATGAAAAATTCCCACTAGTATATGAAAGTGACAAAACAAGAGACTCTCTATCATGAAGATTATGGTGCTACTTTGAAGCACAAGTGTGGAAAAAGGGATAGTGGCATTGCCCCTTTTTATTTCCCTTTTTCTGGGCCTTCTTTTTTTTATTTGGCCTTTCTCTCTTTTTTTTGGGGGGACAATGCTCTATTAAATGATGATCATCACACTTCTATTTATTTACAACTCAATGATTACAACTCGATACTAGAACAAGGTATGACTCTACATGAATGCCTCCGGCAGTGTACCAGGATATGCAATGAACCAAAAGTGACATGTATGGAAGAATTATGAACGGTGGCTTTGCCACAAATACTATGTCAACTACATGATCATGCTAAGCAATATGACTATGATGAACGTGTCATGATAAACGGAATGGTGGAAAGTTGGATGGCAATATATCTCGGAATGGCTATGGAAAAGCCATAATAGGTAGGTATGGTGGCTGTTTTGAGGAAGATATAAGGAGGTTTATGTGTGAAAGAGCGTATCATATCACGGGGTTTGGATGCACCGGCGAAGTTTGCACCAACTCTCAATGTGAGTAAGGGCAATGCACGGTACCGAAGAGGCTAGCAATGATGGAAAGGTGAGAGTGCGTCTAATCCGTGGAATCAACATTAGTCATAAAGAACTCACATACTTATTGCAAAAATCTACAAGTCATAAAAAACCAAGCACTACCCACATGCTCCCAGGGGGATAGATTGGTAGGAAAAGACCAACGCTCGTCCCCGACCGCCACTCATAAGGAGGACAATCAAAGAACACCTCATGTTTCAAATTTGTTACATAACGTTTACCATACGTGCATGCTACGGGACTTGCAAGCTTCAACACAAGTATTTCTCAAATCACAACTACTCAACTAGCACAACTTTAATATCACTACCTCCATATCCCAGAACAATCATCAAGATCAAACTTCTCTTAGTATTCAAAACACTCATAAGAAAGTTTTTACTAATCTTGAATACCTAGCATATTAGGATTATTTAAGAAAATTACCATGCTATTTAAGACTATCAAAATAATCTAAGTGAAGCATGAGAGATCAATAGTTTCTATAAAACAAATCCACCACCATGCTCTAAAAGATATAAATGAAGTACTAGAGCAAAACTATTTAACTCAAGAGATATAAGTGAAGCACAAAGAGTATTCTAATAATTTCGAAATCATGTGTGTCTCTCTCAAAAGGTGTGTACAGAAAGGATGATTGCGTTAAAATAAAAAGCAAAGACTCAAATCATACAAGACGCTCCAAGCAAAACACATATCATGTGGTGAAAAAAAATGTAGCTCCAAGTAAAGTTACCGATGGAAGCAGACTTCTGGGGCGTCCCCAAGCTTTGGCTTTTAGGTGTCCTTAGATTATCTTGGGGGTGACATGGGAATCCCCAAGATTAGGCTCTTGCCACTCCTTGTTCCATAATCCATCAAATCTTTCACCCAAAACATGAAAACTTCACAACACAAAACTTAACAGAAAATCTCGTGAGCTCCGTTAGCGAAAGAAAACAAAACACCACTTCAAGGTAATGTAATGAACTCATTATTTATTTATATTGGTGTTAAACCTACTGTATTCCAACTTCTCTATGGTTTATAAACTCTTTTACTAGCCATAGATTCATCAAAATAAGCAAACAACACACGAAAAACAGAATCTGTCAAAAACAGAACAGTCTGTAGTAATCTGTAACTAACGCAAACTTCTGGAACTCCAAAAAATCATCCAAAATAGGAAGACCTAGAAAATTTGCTTATTGATCAGAAGCAATTGGAATCAATATTTTATCACGTTCTGCTGATTTTAACAATTATTTTCGTGAACAGAAAGTTTCTGGAAATTTCTGGAAGATCAAATAACTATCATCCAAGAAGATCCTATAGGTTTAACTTGGCACAAACACTAATTAAAACATAAAAACACATCTAACCAGAGGATAGATCAAGTATTTATTCCTAAACAGAATCAAAAAGCAAAAAACTAAAAATAAAATTGGGTTACCTCCCAACAAGCGCTATCGTTTAACGCCCCTAGCTAGGCATAAACGCAAGGATAGATCTAGGTATTGCCATCTATGGCAGGGAATCCATAATTGGCTCTCATAATAGATTCATATGGTAATTCTATTTTCTTCCTAGGGAAGTGTTCCATGCCTTTCTTTAATGGAAATTGGAATCTAATATTCCCTTCCTTCATATCAATAATTGCACCAATCGTTCTAAGGAAAGGACTACCAAGAATAATAGGACATGAAGGATTGCAATCTATATCAAGAACGATAAAATCTACGGGCACATAATTCCTATTTTCAACAATAAGAACATCATTAATTCTTCCCATAGGTTTCTTAATAGTGGAATCCGCAAGGTGCAAGTTTAGAGAGCAATCATCAAAATCATGGAAACCTAGCAAATCACACAAAGTTTTGGGAATAGTGGAAACACTAGCACCCAAATCACATAAAGCATGGAACTCATGATCCTTAATCTTAATTTTAATTGTAGGTTCCCACTCAAAATATAGTTTTCTAGGGATAGAAACTTCCAACTCAAGTTTTTCTTTATAAGATTGCATCAAAGCATCAACGATATGTTTGGTAAAAGCTTTATTTTGACTATAAGCATGAGGAGAATTTAGCACGGATTGCAACAAGGAAATACAATCTATCAAAGAGCAACTATCATAATTAAATTACTTGAAATCCAAAATGGTGGGTTTATTAATATCTAGGGTTTTGATTTCTTGAATCCCACTTTTATCAATTTTAGCATCAAGATCTAAAAACTCCGAATTTTTGGAACGCCTTCTAGGTAAAGGTGGAACATATTCAGTCCCATCATTATCAAGATTCATATTGCAAAACAAACATTTAATAGGGGACACATCAATAACTTTTAGATATTCATATTTATTTTCATAGAAATCCGGTTTAGCGGCCATCTTATTAACTAAGGTAGCCTGCTTATCCGATATTTGAGCTATCAACTTCTCAAGACGAGCAATTTGGGATCTCAAACCATCAAATTCTTTAGACATATCATCGAGCTCTTTCTTCATATAACTCATAAAGCTTTTTTGTTCCTTAAGCTCGTTTATGAAGAAATTATTATATTCAAATTGCAAAACCATAAAACTCATGACGTTGCTTTCGATCTTTTCTAATCTTTTAAGGTGAAGATCACCAAATCTAGGTAGAGCCATCGTGGCAAACAAGCAATCCAACACACGAGCAAACGATAAACAAGCGAAAAAGAGGCGAACGAAAAAGAGAGGGCGAATAAAATGGCAAGGGTGAAGTGGGGGAGAGGAAAACGAGAGGCAAATGGCAAATAATGTAATGCGGGAGATAAGGGTTTGTGATGGGTACTTGGTATGTTGACTTTTGCGTATACCTCCCCGGCAACGGCACCAGAAATCCTTCTTGCTACCTCTTGAGCACTGCGTTGGTTTTCCCTTGAAGAGGAAAGGGTGATGCAGCAAAGTAGCGTAAGTATTTCCCTCAGTTTTTGAGAACCAAGGTATCAATCCAGTAGGAGGCTACGTGTGAGTCCCTCGTATCTACACAAAACAAATAAATCCTAGCAACCAATGTGATAAGGGGTTGGCAATCCCTACACGGTCACTTACGAGAGTGAGATCTGATAGATACAATAGGATAATATTTTTGGTATTTTTATGATAAAGATGCACAGTGTTGGAAGATTAATATGATGAAGATAGACCCGGGGGCCATAGGTTTCACTAGTGGCTTCTCTCAAGAGCATAAGTATTTTACAGTGGGTGAATAAATTACTGTTGAGCAATTGACAGAATTGAGCACAGTTATGAGAATATCTAGGTATGATCATGTATATAGGCATCACGTCCGAGACAAGTAGACCGACTCCTGCCTGCATCTACTACTATTACTCCACACATCGACCGCTATCCAGCATGCATCTAGAGTATTAAGTTCATAAGAACAGAGTAACACCTTAAGCAAGATGACATGACGTAGAGGGCTAAATTCATGCAATATGATAAAAAACCCATCTTGTTATCCTCGATGGCAACAATACAATACGTGCCTTGCTGCCCCTACTGTCACTGGGAAAGGACACCGCAAGATTGAACCCAAAGCTAAGCACTTCTCCCACCGCAAGAAAGATCAATCTAGTAGGCGAACCAAGCTGATAATTCGAAGAGACTTGCAAAGATAACCAATCATACAGAAAAGAATTTAGAAGATTCAAATATTGTTCACAGATAAACTTGATCATAAACCCATAATTCATCGGTCTCAGCAAACACACCGCAAAAAGAAGATTACATCGAATAGATCTCAACGAGAGAGGGGGAGAACATTGTATTGAGATCCAAAAAGAGAGAAGAAGCCATCTAGCTACTAACTATGGACCTGAAGGTCTGAGGTAAACTACTCACACTTCATCGGAGGGGCTATGGTGTTGATGTAGAAGCCCTCCATGATCGATGCCCCCTCCAGCGGCGCTCCGGAACAGGCCCCAAGATGGGATCTCATGAGTACAGAAGGTTGCAGCATTGGAATTAGGTTTTTGGCTCCGTATCTGATCGTTTGGGGGTACGTAGGTATATATAGGAGGAAGGAGTACGTCGGTGGAGCAACGTGGGGCCCACGAGGGTGGGCCCCACTACCTCGTGGCTTCCTCGAAGCTTCCTTGACTTAGGTTCCAAGTCTCCTGGATCATGTTCGTTCCAAAAATCACGTTCCCGAAGGTTTCATTCCGTTTGGACTCCGTTTGATATTCTTTTTCTGCGAAACTCTGAAATAGGCAAAAAACAGCAATTCTGGGCTGGGCCTCCGGTTAATAGGTTAGTCCCAAAAATAATATAAAAGTGAATAATAAAGCCCAATAATGTCCAAAACAGAAGATAATATAGCATGGAGCAATCAAAAATTATAGATACGTTGGAGACGTATCAGCTGCAGCGCCTTCAAACCCGAGCTGCGTAGCGTCGCCTGGTCGGGCAAGTTCAAGCCGGATCTGCATCCTCGCTACAATGGCACCCCCGACCCCACGGAGTTCCTGCAGCTCTACAAGCTAAGCGTCGAGGCGGCCAACGGTGATGAGAAAGTCATGGCGAACTGGTTCCCCATGGAGCTCAAAGACGTCGCCCGTTCGTGGCTCCTGAACCTGCCTCCAGGCTCGATCTCCTCCTGGGACGAGATGCGCGACAGCTTCATCGCCAACTTCCAGGGCACTCGCGACCACCCACCGGCCGCGGGAGACCTGCGTCTCTTCATGCAACAACCAGGAGAGACCCTCCAGAAGTACATCCAGCGCTTCAACAACGTTCGTCTCAAGATCCCCAAGGTGACGGACAAGGCCATCATCTCCGCGTTCTCTAATGGCGTCCGCGGTGTCAAGATGAAGGAGGAGCTCGCTATCCAGGAGGAGCTGTGCACATCTCAGGAGCTGTTCAACCTGGCGACCAAGTGCGCAAGAGCTGAGGAAGGGCGCCTCTCCCTCCTCGAGCTCCCGGCTGCAGACACGGAGGAGAAGAAAGCCAAGGCCAAGGACGTGAAGTGCAAGGGAGCAGCCGTGCTCGCAGCGGAACCAGACACCAAGCGCGGCAGAGACCAGCCCGAGTCATCCAAGAGCAGTCGACCGTTCTACGCCTTCCATAACCTGTATACCCACAACACCAGCGTCTGTCAAGAGCTCAGAGCCATTCGAGACGGACGCTTTGGTCGACGCCCCGAGCGCAACGACCGGGGCTACGGCCGGGGAGGAGGACGTGGTGGCGTACGCTGGGACGACCGTGGCCTGCGCCAGGAGTGGCGCGACCGACCTCGTGAGGACCGCTGGCAGGAGCAGCCTCGCGAGGGCGCCTGGAGGGACCAGCCTCGTGAAGATCATCCTCAGGGCAACGCCGATCTTCCCCCACTACCGCCACCACCAAGAAGGAATGACGACAACCATCAAGACGAGGGGGCTGGGGGCTTCCAGGAGCCACGTGCTATCACCTGCATCTTAGGCGGAGCTCAGGCTTCAGCCTCGCAGCGTATCTTCAAACAGTTTGCTCGTGAAGTGAATGGAGTCCTCCCCAAGCTTGAGACCACACGCCCTCTCAGGTGGTCCCAGTGCGCCATCACCTTCAGTTCAACGGATCAGCTCAGGTGCGCAGCCACCGCTGGCGCCCTCCTGATGCTTTGTTCCCCGGTCATCAGCAACGTGCAAGTCACCAAAACCCTCATCGACGGTGGTGCAGGGCTCAACGTCCTGTCTGTCGACACGTTCGACAACCTCCAAGTGTCGTATGACCATCTTCAGCCTACCAAGCCTTTCTCAGGAGTGACCGCCGGCTCCACCACGTCGATAGGGCAGGTCCGCCTCCGTGTGACCTTCGGAGAATGCAAGAAATACCGCACCGAGCTCATCGACTTCGACGTCGCGCACATCCGCCTGCCGTACAACGCCATCCTCGGGTATCCAGCCCTGGGCAAGTTCATGGCGGTGACCCATCATGGCTACAATGTCCTCAAGATGCCGGGAAGTGGCTGAATCATCACGGTTCCATGTGAAGAAAGAGACACGGTGTGCTCCCTCGAGCGTGCCTTTCAAGCCGCAGCAATCGACGACCCCGACAGCAAGGGCGAGTGCCCTCCTGAGGCCACCCCCCAAGAAGAAGAAGCGGTTGCACCGTGCAGGACCTCAGGAGGGTGGCGTCGCGAATGGAACCTCGTCCGGATCAGCGCCCGCTGCAGGGGCGCCTCCATCCATCTCATAGGAAGGCGCGCCGGCGCCCTTCTCGGGCAAGGCTCGGGGGCTCTCTTCTGGAGGGCCTCAGACCTTGCCAACATCACGAGGGAGGCGCTTGGGCACCACTTGGAGGCGTGCTTCATGGCACGTTTCCCTCAGGAGGACACAGGGCGAGGAGCGCCCACCGCTCAGGAGTTCATCACCAAGACCACTCAGGAACTGCAAGACGCAAGGGCCATGCGTGGCGACCGCCACTCACTAGGCGCAACACCCCATCAAGGCGAGGATGTTGGGCTGCGCGTCTGCATCAACGTCCTAGGGCTCAACAGGGCCGCATCTCAGGAGCCTTTCTGGCCTTCGCGCGTGGGCCACTGCGAGGGTCCACCGCACAGCTACGTTTGCATGCCTTTTGGCCTGCCGAGCGTGTCGTCCACCTATCAGCGCAACTTGCGGCGCATCCTGGCGGCTCAGGAGGCCAGGCACCACGCGGTGCTGACGGAGATGGAGACGGTCCTCAAGGAACCGCCTGGACACCTAGAGCCTCCTGAGGCTCAGGGCCCCAGTGGCTCATGAGGAGCAACTCCTTCACCGCGTACCTTCAGCTGCCCCAACATCTCTTCATCGACAGGACCAGGTGACATTTTCCAAGTTTGTTTAGTTGGGAGCACCCCTCGGGCTGCATCATTCCCAGGCAGCGTGGGTTCGTCCCTGTGGCATGCATCCTTTTCCTTATGTCTTTCGCTTACCTTGCTGGGAGCGCCCCTCGGGCTGCATCATCCCCAAGCCGCTCGGGCCGGACCCAGTGGCGCGTATCTTCCCTGCATTTACCTAAGCGAGTATGCATTCCAGACCTAATCTACCTATAACCATTATCTACTTGACTCTCGCCCCCCCCCCCCCCCGCGGGGGCTACTCACGTTGGCACGACGCTTGTGCATGGGTCCGTCCCTGCAACGTTGACAAATCTGAGCGGTCGCGCTCTGGCTCACGGCACGCCCCACGCACGTCACCTCACTAGGCCCTCAGTGCCTTCGTCCCCTCATGAAGTAACCGATAGCCGACCGGCAACGGCGGGCTGCTTTTCTCCTTGTGCTGGATTGCAAGAATCTCATGAAGGTGACAGCAGGCGGCACCACGAGCTCCCTTTTCTCCCATGCGATCCGCTTGCGCGTTAAAAGGGGGGCTCCTGAGCATCGCGTCTCAGGAGCTCTTACTGGCTCTCCAGCCCTCACCCCCTTGCCTTGACCACGGCACGCGACCTGGCATACCAGCGGCGGCTGAGCTCGCTCGAGGGCCGGGACCTGAGAACGTAGAGCCTAAAGGAGAGCGTGGAGAAGAGGGGAAGGCTCGCATGTGCCTGGCCTAGCTATGCATTAGCGAGGCGCAACACAAGGACTCGACCCCAAACCACCAAGATAAGTCTCGTGCTTAGATTGGCTAAATCATTGGAGCCTAAGGGTCACGCACGCCGCAACCCTGTTGCGGCAACGTCGCCTCCCTTTCTTGCCTTACCACGGCTGCTTGGGAGCTAAAGGGGACCTCCTGAGCATCGCGCCTCAGGGGCTCTTACTGGACCTCGGGCCGCTCACCTCCTGCCCTTGACCACGGCACACGACCTGGCATACCAGCGATGGCTGCAGCCTTCCTGGGAACCGGTGTCGGTGTCAAAACTGGCGGATCTCGGGTAGGGGGTCCCGAACTGTGCGTCTAAGGCGGATGGTAACAGGAGGCGGGGGACACGATGTTTATCCAGGTTCGGGCCCTCTCGATGGAGGTAATACCCTACTTCCTGCTTGATTGATCTTGATGATATGAGTATTACAATAGTTGATCTACCACGAGATCGTAGAGGCTAAACCCTAGAAGCTAGCCTATGGTATGATTGTTCTTGTCCTACGGACTAAACCCTTCGGTTTATATAGACACTGGAGGGGGCTAGGGTTACACAGAGTCGGTTATAAGGGAGGAGATCTACATATCCGTATTGCCAAGTTTGCCTTCCACGCCAAGGAGAGTCCCATCTAGACGCGGGACGAAGTCTTCAATCTTGTATCTTCATAGTCCAACAGTCCGGCTAAAGTATATAGTCCGGCCATCCGAGGACCCCCTAATCCAGGACCCCCTCAGTAGCCCCTGAACCAGGCTTCAATGACGATTAGTCCGGCGCGCAGATTGTCTTCGGCATTGCAAGGCGGGTTCCTCCTTCGAATACTCCGTAGATGATTTTGAACACAAGGATAGTGTCCGGCTCTGCAAAAAAATTTCCATATACCACCGTAGAGAGAATAATATTTCCATGAATCTAATATGCTGAGATGTTCGGCAGCATGACATCATACCACGGCCCGGTCATTATTCGAACCATTTTTCTCAACCAGCTACTGCACATATTGCGAGGCGGTTTTCTTGGCACGTCTTGTCGAAGCAGAGATGGTGTCCCCTTATCACAGGACTCTCATCAATACGGGTGTGGGTAACCCAACCGCGCCATCAATTACGGCGCTTGGGGAATAAGCGAGTTTACCAGGTAGGTGGAGAGGCGCATAGCTTCTTCCGCCCTTATAAGGGACAAGGATTCACGCTTTTCACCCACGCCTTCTTCCTCCTTGCTCATCCATTCTTGCGCACTCGAGCTCCAGCGCTCAAGTTCGCGTTTTTCTCCTCAAACCACTCCAAGCATGTCTGGAGCAGGAGGCAAGTGGATGGTGTCCTCCGTCACGAAGGAGAACATCACAAAGCTACGGGGAGCCGGATATCTAGCCGCAGATATCGTACACCGGCTACCAGATGCGGGGCAGATCGTCCCTACACCAGAACCCCATGAGAGGGTGGTTTTTCTGACCCACTTCGTCCGCGAACTGGGATTTCCCCTCCACCCATTTGTCCGCGGGCTCATATTCTACTACGGGCTGGACTTCCACGATCTGGCCCCCAATTTCATCCTCAACATCTCAGCGTTTATCGTCGTGTGCGAGGCCTTCCTCGGCATCAGGCCCCACTTCGGCCTATGGCTGAAGACATTCAATGTTAAACCAAAGGTGGTGGTCGGCCAGCAAGCGGAATGCGGAGGCGCCATGGTGGGCAAAATGCCTAACGTCACCTGGCTCAAAGGCTCCTATGTGGAGACCATAAAGGGGTGGCAATCGGGGTGGTTCCACATCACCGAGCCGCGCGACACCAACTGGGTGGCGGCCCCCGAATTCCGATCCGGAATCCCCACGTGGCTCACCTCCTGGAAAGAGAAGGGCCTGTCCTGGGGTTCATCGGTGGAGCTGACCGGACTCCAGAATTGCATCAGAAACATGATGAGCAAGAAAATCAAGCTTGTCAACATGGTCCAGGTCATGCTCTTCCGCCGGATCCTCCCGTGTCAACGACGGGCATTCAATTTGTGGGAGTTCGACCCGGCCGAGCACCAGACGTTGCGGGAGCTCTTCGACACGACGCACAAGGACATCTGGAATGTGCTATTCAAGGGCGCCGAGGTACCTCCTCCCCTTACCGAGGACCACGGACTCAGCGCAAAGCGCCCTGCCAATCCGGTAAGTCTTTTATATCTCATAAGATGTTTATTTTCCCCAGTTTAACCATGTGCGGGATCTAAGCCTCCACGCCATTTAACAGGACTGGGTAGAGACAGCGGAGCAGATTGATTGTCCAGCCCCCCTGCCCGAAGATCCAGCAGATGCTCTCCTGATAGAAATGCTAGTTCCGGCGCCTTACGAGGTGCCGGTGAAGAAGGCCAAGAAGAAGACCACGGGGACCCGGAGGGGTCTCCGGTGCAAGGTTATATCGGACTCATCGTCCGAAAACTCCGAGGCGCACTCCTCCCAGGAAGACGAGGAGGAGGAAGAGCTAAGTTCTCTCCCCCCAGCCAGGGGAGACAAGAAAAGGAAGGCTGCCCCATCCTGGGAGGCCGAAGGGTCCAAGAAGGGAAGGACCCTCCTCCCGGACTGCTCCACGACGGCCGCCTATAGCGACGACGAGCGGTTGCCCAGGGACAAGCCCCTGGCGAAGTCGTAAGTATCCGGATACCATAGTAATTCATAGTATGTTTTATTGCATTGCTTCTGATCTCGCCGACCATGATTATGCAGTCCGTCCCGAGCCCATATCGACGTATCTTCGTCGGATGGTTCTTTAGACCCGTCGGATATGAATAGCGATTCACTTCCGACCGCCTCCTCCCCTCGCCCTACGGACAACGTCGAGGTGTTTTCTCAAAGGGCACTGAGCCGAGGGGAGGTAGTCCTGGAGGCGCCTCAAGGCGACATTCCGGACCCTGGGCGCAAGGGGAGCAAGACTCCCATGGGCTCCAAATTCGGCCCCCAGCCGAACACTGTGCCGGAACCTCCAGTGGTTCCGGACTCTGTCAGGCGATCCCTCGTTAAGAGGGGCAAGCTGCCTATGCCGGTGGCCTCTGTCCATCCAGAGGCACCGAACAACTTGCTGGAAGCGCTTCCTGGCGCTTCTATCGACGAAGAGCACCGCCCTATCATGAGTGCGGTGATTGAGAAGGTTCAGTCGGCCAAAAGCGGACTGACTGAAGCCTGTGCCAGCCTCCTAACAGGCTTTCAGGTAAGTAATTATAAGAAAATATTGCCGCATAGACAGTAGCCCCTGATGCTCTGTTTGGCGTTCGCGAAGAAAGGCAAAATAGAGGATCAAATAATGACCACAGGAGTCTAATCAGAATATGTCTATGTGCATACTCAGGCTTCACTGCTGGCCGCTGCCGCACGCACTGCGGAGGTCGCTGCACTGAAGCAGGACCTTGAGCGGTCCAAGGAAGAGCTCGGCCTTACGAGGAGGCAGCTCGAAGAGAACAAAGGTAAGCGATACCCCGTCTGTATATTAAAAAGAAATTTGGTTGTAAAATAATATGATCATCATGAATTTGCCAGGGGCCACGACCGAAGTGGCAACCCTGAAGAAGGCGCTATCGGAGGCCGAAGACAAAGCGGCCAAGGAGCGCATCGAGCGAGAAAAGCAAGAAGCCCGGGTAGGCAAGGTGCAGCAAGAGCTCCAGGCTCTCGCCAAAAAACACGAGTCCTTGGAGCTTGACTCTAAGACGCGAGAGTCCGAGCTTGCGAAGGCCCTCGAAAGCGCACAAAACGCCAAGGCCGAAGCCCACAAGGCCCTCCAGGAAATTGAGGCGGTTAAGAAGATAGCAGCGGGTAAGGCATTCATTATGCAAAGCAAGCATGTGAAGGAAACTTTCCTTTTACTTACCCGAGTTCGGAGCTCTCCAGGAGCGTTCGCAGATCTTCCCCGCAGTGTGTTGGATGCCGCGGAGTTCTACCGGGCTGAGGAGGGGAGCTCGACGGAGAAGTTGTTCTGGTCTCAGTATACTGGGACCGAACACCCAATGCCCTTGAGCGACCAGCTGAAGCAACTGGTCGAGCTCCATAAGGCGGCCGAACAGGCCATGAAGGGTCTTATAGTCCGGATGTGGCCTGGCGAGCCCCTGCCTGATAGCTACTTCGGTCTGGTGAGGCGGCTTGTGAATGCCTGCCCACGGCTTGAAGTCATAAAGCGGTCCGTCTGCATCGAGGGTGCGCGCAGGGCTTTTGCCCGGGCGAAGGTGCACTGGGCGAAGCTGGACGCCGTAAAGCTGGTGAAGGAGGGGCCGCCGGAAGGCAAGGAGCATCGCCACCCCGAAATGTATTATGACAGTGTCCTGAAGGGTTCCCGCCTTGTGGCGGAGGAATGTGCTAAGGATGTAATATTCGAATGAATGTACTCATGTGATCCTGTAATGTGAAACGAGTTCATTTGCGCTATGCAACGCTTGTTAATTTAAAATATTACCTTCTGTGCGGCCGTTTATGAAATCTGAGAGTTGGCCAGTCGTCGGCTTCTGCCCCCATGTAACTAGTACTGGGGTGTTCGGGATAAACCTGAGCACTCTTTATCCCAATTTTGGGTCCTTCGAAGGAGGTGTTCAGCACAGCGAACCAGGCAATCGGACTATAAAGCTTTATCACTCTCACTTAGCCATAGAAGTCTACAATTTTAAATTTTGGCGAAGCCCCTAGTATTCGGAAGGCCGAATTTGGGGCGCTATATACGCCTAAGTCGGGCAAGGCCGACTCCTCGCCCGAAGCGGAAAAAGTCTTTAAGGACTTGAGACCTCTCGAACAGCGACCAGCTCTCGCCTCATCATGACAGTCAGTTTTCGGCTTTCTCTACTGAGGTGCTCGTCCGGAAGAACCAGGACACAATCGCAGTAGTTCTCCCAGCGCTACCTTAGCCGATATTGCAGAACATAAGGTAGCAAAATATGGGAGCCGGGCAAACCCAACTATTGACCCAAGACATGATTCGGAGCTGATGCATATAGTGCTATAAGTTCGGGGTGCCGCACTGTCGAAAGTGTTCGGACTTCTCTCGCCATGTTTATGGGGTATACTGAAGCCCCTGGCGTACTGGTCGTACCAGAATGTACGGGTGCAATCTGTCATAATTAAGCAGACAAGAGAAAGAAAAACGGAAGGGTAATGCAATAACAGGCTAACGCTATGCATTGTTATTAAATAGTACGTCAAAGCGTACGGATACAAGTAGTGCAATAAGAAAAAATAGGACTATTTGACATGTCCTATCCAAGGGCAAGCTGCGTATGGGTATTTAAAACAGGTATTTCGATCGTTATCAGAGACCACCTGGGGATTCCCATGTACGTCAGAGCTTCTTGCTTCCTTGGTATTTTCTTCCGTAATGCGTCCAGCAATCAGACTGCCGAAAAGGGCTTCCAGACAGTAAGGTCCTAAAAGAGAGAAAATTATGAAGGTATACAACCCCTGGGGTGGTTGAGCCGCATTGTGGGACGTGCCCTGGCCATGCCTCCGCCTATGCCGATGGTATTTTTAGTGCGTAATTATGTATGCACGACATAGATTTCGTCGCTTGACTGGGACTAGGACGGAGGCCGAATTGCTAGGCGAGCTCTGAACATGCCAGGCGATCCTGTTGCAGGTTACTCCGGACTTGCTTGAAGGTGTCCGGGGGCTTTATCGCCGAATTGGCGGTTTGCCTTAAAAGGCTGCTTTGTGCTTCTGCTGCGAGGGCCGCAGTGTGCTCCTCCGTGCGGAGTGAGCGTTCTGTGTTTCCATTGACTGTTATAACCCCCGAGGTCCTGGCATTTTGAGCTTGAGGTATGCATAATGCGGTACCGCATTGAATCTTGCAAATGCGGTTCGCCCGAGCAGTGCGTGATAGCCACTGCGGAACGGGACGATATCGAAGATTAACTCCTCGCTTCGGAAGTTGTCCGGAGATCCGAAGACCACTTCCAGTGTGATTGAGCCCGTGCAATGGGCCTCTACACCTGGGATGACGCCTTTAAAGGTGGTTTTAGTGGGTTTGATCCTCGAGGGGTCTATACCCATTTTGCGCACTGTATCCTGATAGAGCAGGTTCAGGCTGCTGCCGCCGTCCATAAGGACTCGAGTGAGGTGAAATCCGTCAATGATGGGGTCGAGGACCAATGCGGCATATCCGCCATGACGGATACTAGTGGGGTGGTCCCTGCGATCGAAGGTGATCGGACAAGAGGACCATGGGTTGAACTTTGGGGCGACTGGCTCCATCGCATAGACGTCCCTTAGTGCACGCTTCCGTTCCCTCTTGGGAATGTGGGTTGCGTATATCATGTTCACCGTTTTCACTTGTGGGGGGAACCTCTTCTGTCCTCCCGTGTTCGGCGGCCGGGGCTCCTCCTCGTCGTCGCTATGCAGCCCCTTGTCCTTGTTTTCGGCATTCAACTTGCCGGCCTGCTTGAACACCCAGCATTCTCTGTTGGTGTGATTGGCTGGCTTATCGGGGGTGCCGTGAATTTGACACGAGCGATCGAGTATGCGGTCCAAACTGGACGGGCCCGGAGTACTTCTTTTGAATGGCTTTTTCCGCTGACCGGATTTAGAGCCAGTGAATCCGGCATTGACTAACATATCTTCGGCGTTATCGCCGTTGTTGTGGCGCTTGTGTCTATTGCGACGTGGTCTGCCGTTAGTATCTTTGGTATCTGAAGTGCCAGGATTCCTTGATGTGTTGTTGCTGCGAGCCAGCCAGCTATCCTCGCCCGCGCAAAAGCGGGTCATGAGTGTCGTGAGGGCTGCCATACACTTCGGCTTCTCCTGGCCGAGGTGCCGGGCGAGCCACTCATCACAGATGTTATGCTTGAATGCCGCTCAGGCCTCTGCATCCGGACAGTCGACAATTTGGTTTTTCTTAGTTAGGAACCTGGTCCAGAATTTCCTGGCCGATTCCCCTGGCTGATGAATTATATGGCTCAAGTCATCAGCATCTGGTGGCCGCACATAAGTGCCCTGGAAGTTGTCAAGGAATGCATCTTCCAAGTCCTCCCAACTGCCAATGGAGTCTGCTGGCAAGCTATTCAGCCAATGCCGAGCTAGTCCTTTGAGTTTTAGTGGGAGGTACTTGATGGCATGTAGATCATCACCGGGAGCCATGTGGATGTGGAGGAGGAAATCCTCGATCCATATCGCGGGGTCTGTTGTACAATCATATGATTCAATATTTACAGGTTTAAAACCCTCTGGGAATTCGTGAACCATTACTTCATCAGTGAAGCATAGGGGGTGTGCGGCGCCTCTTTGCCGGGCTATATCACGACGCAGTTCATAAGAGTCTTGTCTGCTGTATTCGGCCCGGCCGGATTTGCTTTTGGTACATCCGGCGTGACAATCATCGTCCCGCGTTGGGGCGCGACTCCGTGATCCGTAGATCGATCTTGTATGCCCTGCTTTGTTTTCCAATACGTCTCGCAGGTCCCGCGTGTTGCCCCGGGCCTTGGTGTTTTGGTTGAACTGGCGGCGGGGTGCGGTCTGGACTTCGGGCTGATATGCCTCTCTGTCTCGGCCACGAGGTGGCCGATCAGCCGCATCATATGCTGGTGATGTGGGTGTTAATGCTTCCACCTCAAGTCGGGGTAGCAACCTGCACTTTGGATAACTTTTGGAGGGGCGTTCGAGTTCGTATTCCTCGGCCGCAAGGACTTCGGTCCATCTATCCGCTAGCAGATCTTGATCAGCTCGAATCTGTTGTTGCTTTTTCTTCAGGCTATATGCTGTGGCTATAAGCCGGCGCTTGAAGCGCTCCTGCTCGACGGGATCCTCAGGCACGATAAATTCTTCGTCGCCGAGGCTCACCTCGTCTTCGGAGAGAGGCATGTAATTGTCATCCTCCGTTTCTCCGTCTGCTGCCTGTTCTGGAGGGCTAGCTTGTTCATCCTCCAGCTCTAAATTAGGCTGGAGGGGATTGTCGTCGTCTTCGGCACTATCCGGAGTGTTATTGTCTCTTGTGCCGGTATCGCTACTTTTGCTATGGCGGGACTTAGAGCGGCGCCGCTGACGTCGGTGCTTGGGTTGCTTCTTGGAGGGGTCATCCTCCGCTGTCTTATCGCCATCGCCTTCTTTGGGGGTATCCACCATGTATATATCATATGATGAGGTGGCGGTCCAGCGCCCTGTGGGCGGTGGTTCCTGTTCGTCTCCTGCATCGTCGTCCATACCGTCGATGTCTTCGGAGTCGAAGTCGAGCATGTCGGTTAAATCGTCGACAGTGGCTATTAAGTGGGTGGTGGGTGGGGAGCGAATTTCTTCGTCGTCCGCATCCCATTCTAGCCGGACATAGTTCGGCCAAGGTTCTCCTGACAAGGAGAGAGACCTTAATGAATTTAGCACATCGCCAAAAGGCGAGTGCTGAAAGATATCCGCGGAGGTAAACTCCATGATCGGTGCCCAATCGGATTCGATAGGCACGAACGCAGGCGGCTTGGAGCCTGTGGCCGGGGACGAATCCAATGGTTCGGCAACACGGCTCTCGTAGGAGGTGAAGTCAGTATTCGGCTCTATCGCCACTGAGAGTGCGGCCTCCGTGGCGGGGTCTATCCACCCGTCCTCAGATGGCGCAATTTGTTCCGGATTGAGGGCCGGAGTAGTTGCAGGTGTGATCTCCCGAACACTGTCCGACGGCAGAGTTAAGTCATGCTCGTCGTGATTGTGCGGCGCACCTGACATGGGCTCGAATCCGTCGAAGATCAAGTCTCCGCGGATGTCGGCAGTATAGTTCAAGTTTCCGAACCTGACCTGATGGCCAGGGGCGTAGCTCTCGATCTGCTCCAGATGGCCAAGCGAGTTGGCCCGCAGTACGAAGCCGCCGAATACGAAGATCTGTCCGGGGAGGAAAACCTCACCCTGGATCGCATCGTTGCCGATGATCGAAGGAGCCATCAAGCCTTACGGTGACGGCACAGTGGAACTCTCAATGAAAGCACCAATGTCGGTGTCAAAACCGGCGGATCTCGGGTAGGGGGTCCCGAACTGTGCGTCTAAGGCGGATGGTAACAGGAGGCGGGGGACACGATGTTTACCCAGGTTCGGGCCCTCTCGATGGAGGTAATACCCTACTTCCTGCTTGATTGATCTTGATGATATGAGTATTACAAGAGTTGATCTACCACGAGATCGTAGAGGCTAAACCCTAGAAGCTAGCCTATGGTATGATTGTTCTTGTCCTACGGACTAAACCCTCCGGTTTATATAGACACCGGAGGGGCCTAGGGTTACACAGATTCGGTTACAAGGGAGGAGATCTACATATCCGTATTGCCAAGCTTGCCTTCCACGCCAAGGAGAGTTCCATCCGGACGCGGGACGAAGTCTTCAATCTTGTATCTTCATAGTCCAACAGTCCGGCTAAAGTATATAGTTCGGCCATCCAAGGACCCCTAATCTAGGACTCCCTCAACCGGGACCTGTCAGCATAGAGCAACAAGCCGTTGCGTGGTTGGAAAGGGGAGACTGAGCCTGAACAGGACATGCGTTCGCAAATTTTCATAATAAGGAAGATATACACAAAAGACATCACAGACTCTTTACCCGCCCCCACGGGGTACTTCTTGATTCCTCGTAGGGGACAAAAGACAAGAACATGGGAGAATCCTATCTACACCCTCCCATGGCTGAAGCCATCATCAACAGTGGGCCGCGGGAGGCCGGCGCCAATCCCATCCAGATCAGTGACCGTGGCGACTGGACGCCGCAGCCCTGCTCCGAGCCCGGCAAGAGCTCGGGGGCACGTAGTTGTCGTCACTCGTCTCCAGAGTCTCGTAGAGCACGGGAGAACCGCTGGACTCCCAAGGGTCGTCGCTGATGGAGTAGCCGCGAGCGGAGCACGCATCATCCTGGCACTCCCCTCTAGGGCAACACTCCAGGCGGCGGCCCTCCGCGTCGAAGACCTTGAAGAACAGCATGGAAGCGCCGTCATACTCGAAGTGGATCGCGAAGGCGCCCTCCGCACGGCAAACCCGCACGACCTCGCCCCAGCCGCGGGTCATGAAGATCTTGCCGGAGGAGACCGCTTCGACCTTTGCTCCGGTCGCCGGAGCGTCGTAGTCAGCATGCTGTAGCCAGAGCTCGAGGGATCCCCTCGGCGGCATCACGTCAGAGAACAACCGCGGGAAGCAGATCCAAGAGCTTGGAGGCATCGCCGCCCACAGCACAAGCCCGCGCGAGGAGTCTGTCACATGGACTCCGGGAGTGACGGCGCGCGTCACCGCGGCACATCGACCTTGGCCACGGCGCGCGCGCCGACGCTCGTCATTCCTTCCTCCTGAGCCCCCCGCTTGGGCATACAAGGGTAGCGGATACCCAGGGGGAGGCCGCTCACACCAAGGCCTCGTCACCACCTGCATCGCCGCTGCGTCGCGGCGGTGAGCCGACCTCTTCTTCGGCGGGAGCAGCTCCGGCACGTCAAGGGGAGTCTTTCCCTTCTCCACAGCCGAAAACCTTCGGATGGGCGCCATTTCTACTAGCAGAGTAGCAAGGAGGAAGAAGCAAGCGAACCGCAAAGAGGTGGACGACGGGGGCTCTGCCCCCCTCCCCATTTATAGTGGAAGAAGGCCAACCGTGGCCTCCCATGATCACAGGAATGATGGTTTTCCTTGCATGTCGTAGGGACATGTGAAGTCCGGCATTTGCCGAGGCAGCGTGGGGAAGCGGACACGCCCACGTCCAATCAACCGCCACGCGTCGACCAAGGCCGCAGGCTTTTGGGGCCCGTGGCGCTCCGCACTTGACCTTTGACTTCGCCTCGAAGCCAAACCCGAGCGCGCCTTGGGCCCGGGGGCTACTGTCGGCGTTCTGGGAACGGGGGTCCCCAGACTTGCATGCCTGCGGCCCGTGGCGTGGCCGTGGTAGCAGGCCTGTACGGCCATCTTCATCAGCAAGGCATTCAAGACCCTCGCGAGGGGCCAAGCCTCGTGAGGCGGACGACGTAAGGCCTCCTCAGGAGCAGCCTCACCAGGGTGCCTCGTTAGGAGCGGAGAGATCAAGGCAGGGCAAACCTCGCGAGGTTGACGTGATGTGAGCCATGACGATCAAGATCAGGCGGGCGCCAGGTGGGCGCCAGCGCGCACAGCGTCCTTGTTTCCCCTTTGGTGCTAAGGGGGCAAGCGCAGACGCAGAATACCGAGGCATCAAGCAAAGGTTTCCATATCAGTGCAACGAGACCAACACCAGCAGGACAGCAAGACGAAGGTCACCATGGAGACCAAGGCGGCGTCACCACCAGAGCCTTTTGCAGGCGAAGACCTCTTTTGTCAGGGTAAGCTGTACTAGTTGTCCCCTTTCAAATTGGTCGTTGTTGGCTCCCTTCCCGCTCAATATTTGGGAAGAGGACCAGGGCATCTATAAATAGGGCTAGCCACCACCGTAGTAGGCTACTCAAGCAAGCCTGAGGGGATCGATTCCATCTTCCATCCTCACACCTCACAAGTTCACTGAGCAAGAACACCTCAACCTCAGGAGGCAGTTCTTCCCCTTGTACTGTTCATCATCAGCCCAAGAGGCAATCCACCGCCACCACACTGGAGTAGGGTATTACACCACAACGGTGGCCCGAACCAGTATAAATCTTGTGTCTTTTGTGTTGTGAGTTTGTCAAGTTCGTCCGCGAGATCTTAGCTAATTAGGGCGCGGATTGGTAGGAGGGAAAGAACTTTGCGCGCACCCCAGAGTTCGAACCTTAAGGGTTTTGCCAGAACCCGTGATCCGACAAGGTGTAATAGGTCACGTTAGAAGGTGCAGCGGGACCAAGGTGCAAGCAGATTGGAGGAGAAGGAGAAACTTGACCGGCCATTCCTCCAATCAAAGCCCTGATTTCTGTCTCTAAATGCAACAATTAATCCAAACAACTAAGAGATGCCGTTTTAGCTACCACGCAGGGCCACGTATTAACTCGCATGCAAGCTGACTTTGATTTCTTGACTGATCAACGCATAGTTGTGCTCCATGCATTGGGATTCCGGGGGAGATAACAAGGTAGAGTAAGGAGCGTTTGGTTACATTGCATAGGCTTGTCATAGTGGTGAGTAACTTGGACTAGTAACATGCATATGTTACTAGTCTATGTTACTACTACGCGAAGTTTGCCGTCGGAAGCGAGCCGATCTGGCTCTCCTGAGCTAGCAAGGTTTTTCTAGCCCACCCAAGCTAGCAGACCCACAAAAGCTAACATATTTTAACAGTTCCAAATGCCTAACCTTGCCGAGCTATGCTATAAGCTGTTCTTGCTAAGGATCCAAACGCTCCCTAAGTAACAACGCCCGCTAGCAACGAGGCCAGGAGGGGATTGAGATGAGAAGTTAATGGACGACGCCTAAATATTTTGGGAATATCTGATTTCCGTAAGATGACTTAACACCTAGAGGAAGGGAGTACTACTCCTTATTCCAGGTTTGATGGAATATTCGTCACCTCATCGCTTCTCATACGTACTCCATTTGTATCTCACTTCCTGTGGCTTCGCACTCGCACGATTTTCCTATTCTATGAACCTGTGTGTGCGTGTGCGTGTGTGTGTGTGTGTGTTTAACAACATGTGTGTGTTAGAGACAGCGACAGATCGACCTACTCCTACAAAGAGATGGTGTGTAGAGTATGATTTTAGCCGCGAGCGTCGGTGCATCATCTCATTTCCGGGCGTCCGGTAGGGACAGGCGGACAGCTGCCACGCCCGATCCTGACCAGCCTGGCCCACCCAAAGCCCCTCCATCGCCCGCGCGCGCTTCCCGCCCGAAACGTCAGTGCCGCTCCACAGAATCGGTGCCGCATTCATGCTCAAGCAGAGCTTACGCGACCTCTCACTAGCGCCTGCGTTGAAGGGAGAAGCGGATTCAAGAGTGATGGTTGCTTCGTCCGTCCAACTTACTGCTGGGTCTATGTGATTTGACGGCTCATTGGTCATTATTACTGAGGTGGTAGGACTGTTGGATGTCCCACGCTTTCGGCGAAAGGAGGTACTACTAGATTGCAATTTTCTCCATTCTTACGGCGGAGGAGTGCAAGAGCAGTGAAAACACGCAAGCTCAGTGATTACATGGCCCACCTCACACTATCACCATATTTTCTGGACACCATGCGACACCTAACTCTTTACATAGTACTCCCTCCGTTCCTAAATATAAGTCTTTGTAGAGATTCCACTAGGTGGACTACATGCGAAACAAAATGAATGAATCTACACATAAAATGCATCTGTATACATCCGTATGTGGTTCATGGTGAAATCTCTACAAAGACATATATATAGGAACGGAGGAAGTACTAGTATAGTATGTACTCTAATTTATCAGCAAGATAGTACAATGCTATGAAGCTTCCAGCTTCTGTTACATGTATCTTGCATCCAAGGTTGCCCGTTGCAACATTTCATCAAATATAAAGGAGACTAACATGCATGCTATTGCATCTCAGTGAATTACAGATCATAGCAAATATGTACTACCTCCGTTCCAAAATAAGTGTCTCAACTTTATGCAGGGGGTGTTTGTTTCCATGGACTTTTTAATGTAGGGACTAGAAAAAGTCCCTCTTAGAGACTTTTTAACCAAACAGGAGTGACTACTAGGGACTAAAACTTGCTTTTTGGGACTTAATGAAGAAGACTCTCAAGGAGAGTCTTTTTTGGGACTTTTCAAACAATGTCCCTCCCTGCACCCATTGCCCCACCGCCCCATGGTGTTGTTTGGTTGTTATTTTTCCGTATACTGGGGGTAACATGGTCATTCAATAACCTCTAGGGAGGGACTAGGGACTTTTTAGTCCCTGAAAACAAACAGGGATGGACTTTTTAGGAGTAGGGACTTTTTAGTTGGGACTAGAAAAAGTCCTAGGACTTATGAACCAAACAGGCCGTCAATATGGACTACATACGGAGAAAAATGAGTGAATCTACACTCTAAAATACGTCAATATACATCAGTGTTTGGAGTATGTACTAGTAGTTCATATTGAAATCTACTAAAGGACATATATATTCCAAAAAATATGATAATCTCTCTAGCCAAGGTAGTAGGGACGAGGAGTAAATGGAGGGAGTAGTAAAATTTTCTCCTCGTCCTGTGAACCACCGTGCGCGTGGGCGAGGGAGCGGGCGTAAGGTGTACAGTACTACTACTACTAAGCAAGCTTCACCTCATCCTGCGAGCCACCGCGCCCGTGGGCGGGGAGACGGCGTACTAAGCAAGCTTATCCTCGTTCTGCGAGTTGATGGAACACATCAAAACTACTCCAGTGTACAGAGCCTTGCCTCTAAGGTAGGCCCCACATGGTTTGCCTCTTTTTTAACATAACGCGTCAAGTCGCAATTTGTTTGTTCACCCGTGGTAGACGATCCTCCCTCCATCTAGTGGACAACTACTACACGTGTCAAATTACCACGTGGGCTGCCTTTTCGTACAGAAATAAGCTCCACCGTGTACCCGCGTGGGTGTGGTTGGGAAAGAGACGGGAGTACGTGTGCCATGCATGCACCTCTTCTCTTCGTGCACGTCCCCCACCTACGTGGGTGTGTGTGAGAGATACAAACCTAGACAAATGGCTTGTGCGTTCGTGAGTGTTTTTTGTTTTGGGGGGAGGTTGATTTCGTGAATGTATTTGTGGGAATATGTGTCGATGACATCTCAAACAAAATTTTGCATGCAATGTGTGTGAAATGGAGGCCTATCCATATCATATATAGAGGGTCGGGCGATCCACGAGAAGAGAGGGAGGGGTCATAGATATCGATAGAGTCGAAGAGAGGATCAAGTGGGTGGGTGCGAGATCGATGAAGAGAGCCATCGAAATTGTGTGTGTGTGCAGGTCAAAGATATAGGGCGACTGACCTACTGGAACGTCAGAGGGCACAGGTCAAGTTTGGGTGTGGCAGGGAGACATGACTAGAGCGCTCGATGTATCGGTTTGTGTGTGTGGGAGGGGGGTTGGGGGAGGGGTAGGAAGAGGCCTAACTATAGAGGTAGAACGACTCGTATATGTGTTGAGAAGGAGAGACCCAGCTATGTCTTGAGGGAGATCGGTCGACATCCATACATAACTGAAGGACAGGAAATAGGATGGGACAGAGAGAGAGAGAGAGGAGAGAGAGAGGGAGGGAGAGGGGTAGAGTGCTGGATGGGTGATGGAGTTGCTTCTCGAAGATGGTGGGAGAGGCCTACTAGACAAACTGAGGGTGGAACTGCAATATTATCAATAAGAGTGGGGATGTGTTTCTGTGTGTGCCTGTGCGTGATAGATCTGTCGGGACGCATCCATGGATGATGAAGGGGAACCATGTGTTTGGTAAGCAAACCTAACTAGATCGGTAGATCAATTGTTGTTTGTCCGAGGAAGGGAGAGACATAACTAATGAGGTAGATCGATCGACGCGTGGGGAAAAACGAGTTATAAGGACCTAGCTAGCTATATGTATAGCGGGAGATTGGTCGGTGTACGTCCATTTGTTAGAGGAAAATAAGGCCCGGCGAGACGTATAGACAAAGAGAATGGAGCTAGGAGGTGGTGCGAGAGGCCCAGCTACTAGCTAGATAGGGGGAGGAGTGTGTGGTTGTGAGATCGATGAAAAGAGGGGCGAGAGTTTACACGTGTGTGGGACCATATGAGAGAAACGAGGCAAGGACACATAAAGGAGGAGATTAAAGGTGCGTGTGTATGTTGTAGGCAGACATCGCTGGAGAGGTTTATCGATCGGTGTGTGTCGGAAAGGAGTTGTGGAGACTGTGGGAGAACGACCTAAAGAAAAAAATGAATGTGCATGATGGATAGAATGTTGAGGGAGGGGGGGGGGGCGAGGAGGGCATTTGCATGCACGAGAGGAAGTTAGTGGTAGCTACAAAGATTAGAGGATTGTGTGGGTGTAAGAGACTAACAAAGATCATAATTTGATATGAAAGTGGATTCATATATTTGAATAGGAGATCATAGTGTTTTAAGCATATGCATGCATGAATATAGAGGTGATACGCGTGTTGTGGTTTTGCAAATGTTATACCATAATGTGATAATGCATGGCGTTTGCAACTCACAGCTGAATGTCGAACAATCTAAACCATACTATACATCGAACAATCTCACATTTTATTTGAATTTGTGATAATGTGTGGCGTTTGCAGCTTACAACTAAATATCGAACAATCTAAACAATACTATATATCGAACATTCTCACATTTTATTTGAATTTGTGGTAATGTGTGGTGTTTGCAACTCACATCTAAATACTTGTAGGCGTAGGGGGCGGGGCACCATACATAATGTGATAAACACATTATACATATGAGACATGGTTTAGATTATGAAGATCTAGCTAGAGCTTGAAATGTACTATGATTTGAAATCAACATAAAGTGGATTCAAAAAATCGAGTTCGAGTTCATATAGTACACATAGTTCATATGTAACTCAAGACTAATCATGTGGTGTGATGTGAAGATAATACACAAACGATGGTTTAACTTGACAATAATGATGACCGTAGATCTTACTAAAACAGAGAAATGAATTCAAATGTTTTGACTTCACAACAATCATTATTGTAGATCTTATTCAAATAGAGAAACAAATTCAAATTTAGTTCATATTGAAGCGGTAGTATATACGTTTCGAATGCACTAAAATGTTCATTTGAGTAGTAGGTTGCATGCATTATACACGTACTGAAATATTTTAATTGAACATAACATGAATTCAAAGTTTTGAATGACATTTGTAGTGCGAATTGATTTGGTACAGTACACGTTAGGCTTGTCCAGAAATTTCAACCCGCGCCTTGTTAGCCCAAAATATTTAAGATATATCTTTGTCTCGTTGTCCTCCGACAACACCCTCCATCTCAACCCGCGCCTTGCTATTCCAAAATTATAACGTGCGCAAAAACTCCCACCTCCTGTGAAATCCCGACACGTGAAATGCCCGTGATACCCCTGAACCGAAAGAACCGCCTCAAATCGGTGGGGGTACTTTTGTAACTTACCCCACATTTCGGACAAGGGCGTCCCTAAGCCATGGTTCCCCACTCCCATCCAATCCGTCCACCCATTCGTACACCGAGGCCGGGAAAACCTGCGATGCCCCACACCCTGCTCTGTCCGCCACCCAACCGGAGCCTCTTCCCCGACAACGTCGTCCACAGCAACACCTCGACGTCCCTCATCCGCCGTACCGGATGAGCATCCGTCGTCGATCTGGTCGTCCCGCCGGTTCACCCACCCCGTCCTCCACCTCTAAGGAGCTGGCCCGACGTTCCACTCATCTTTGCACCACATCCATTCCCACACTGCCATCTTCACCTGCACCACCGGAAGAGCATCATCATCACCGTTTTCTCGGATGAAGCTGCGGCCTAATCGGCGCCACCAAAGAGGTTGTACACTAATCGCCGCATTTTCTTCTTGATTCGATCTCACGGTGCTGCCGGCGCTCGGTCCCGAGCCGACACGGCGCGGCTCCATCCACGGTGGCGTCGCCGGCCACTTCCTCCTTGGCGTCGCTCCCTCAGCGGCGATGTCCACATCAGTAGGAGCTACTACTGCTTTAGCTCTCGCTCGCGCTGCTGCTCTGCTCTTGCTCTCGGTCCCCCACCTTGTCTTCTCTTGCTCGCACTGCTGCTCTCGCTCTTGCTCTTGCTTGCGATGCTGCTCCAATTTAGGTACACTTCAGTCAACTGAATCGACTTTTGGGTCAGTCGATTTTCAGGGGGTGGGGGGCTCACCAGAGTTAAGGAAGAACCAGCCGCAGCGGGGAGGGGGGCTCGCCGGAGAGGTACCCCACTATCTATCTTAGGGTTCAGGGTGGGGGCAGTGGTCGCCGGCGGTGGTGGGGCGGTGGCGTGGGGATCGCCGGAGAAAAAGCTCGGCACGGGGGGGCCTAGAGGGATGGCCGGGGCGGCGGCGGACCGGCAGTGGGGAGTGTTTTCAGGGCGGGCGGGGCGGCGCACCACCGGCCGCTGGCGGCGGGGGTGGCTGTTTGGCCGGTGGTGGCTGGCGGCTCAGGGGGTGGAGATTGAAGATGAACTGCAGGCCCTTGATTTCATATCCAACGGCTGCAAAATCGACTGACCAGAGATGAAAAAGTCAGTCGACTGACGTGTAGCCTCACCTCTAGTGCGTTCAGTTTCGACAGTAAAATTCAGTTTCGACAGCAAAATTTAGTTTCGACAGTTAAGTTCAGTTTCAACAATTAAATTTAGTTTCGACAGTTAAGTTCAGAGATGAGCGGCTGATGTATTTTACATCTAGCGCTTTGTGGTTATGTATTTTACGTCATCTATTGGAGATGCTATTAGAATTCCACTCAGGTTAACGTTGTCTATCTTCTCCTGCTTCAGCCTCGGCGTCGTACAACTCACCGGAGCTGCTCCAACAACGAAACCCTCCATCACAGTGGAGCAGTACCTCGGGCTCCATCTCCAGACGCCTAAGATCTTCTTCCCCTCCTCTGACAGCCAAGTCAGCCGAAGCATCCTCACCGGCCAACCCAATCATGCTGAGATCGACAAGGCTTCGCCAAAGAGGTTGTACACTTGTTGCATCTCTTTTTTACTCTACATGTTATATATATTGTCCACTGAGCACATGGAGTAACGGGAAATACGATTATTTTATCCTAGTATATGACAAGCAGTGAGGTACCACGCAACTTAGCTATCCGTGATGGACTCTCTTGAACGCCATCATTATTTATCTCTCCGCATTTGAGTTGTGCATTTGTCGATGGCCCTGGGAGCTGAGCTAGTAGGGCAGTGGCCTGGGTCAAAAGTAATAGAAGTAGCACAAAAACATTTTCTTAGTGTAGGATTTTCCTTGCTCAAGCCTGCCTACTAGAATCGCCAGTGCCTGAAAGGAAAAGTGAGTGAAAAACGTAGGAATTGGGAAGTTTTCTATGGTACTACTTTTCATGAATTTGGTGCAAAGGAATGGAGCAAAGGAAAACTGTAGGATTTGTTCCTTTAGTGTCTCCTTGAAAGAAAAACCGTAGGAATCTTAATTTCCACTTGTCCTCCTTTTGAAATTCCTATTCATGAAGCACAAGACTAAGAGATAGTAGAAAAATAGCATTATAACCGTACATTTTCTTTTGGTTTGACTTAATCTCACCATGCTTCTTTGCATCGTGTGTTCTTCCAATTCTTGTGAACCAAATACCCAGATTTGCAGAAATCCTGTGTTTTTAAATTCTCTGTTTTGCACGTGCATTCCTATCCTATTCCTGTCTATTTCCTATCCCTGCATTGTTAGAATCCTCAAATTCAAACAAGACCTTACACAATTACTTCTGTTACAGATATGTGTCAAAGAAAACCTTGTGTGGTTTGTCCTGCTCCTGCGGTGCTGTGTTCCACCCCAGCTCAGCTGCTCCAACGACGGAAGGGTTCACCACAGCAGGGATCCGCTCTCCAGACTGTCTTTCACCGCCTCAGATCTTCTTCCCCGCTGTCGGCAGCCACAACAACTGCATTACCATCATCAACTGAGCAGATGACCTTGAGGACTACACGGGTCCGCAAGAGAGGTCGCACTCTTCCGTGTCTGCTTACGTTATGCATCGCTTAATATGATGACATGCTACTTTATCGTCGTGTTCACCTATTAGACTCTGAGTCAGGTCCAAACTTATGCTGAAACTTGAGTTTTTAAATGGTTGTGGGGTACATATTGGGGCAGTGATCAGTACTATCTGACTACTATCTGGTTAATCTCGGGTGTCTACTATGAGTTTCATGTAGGGTGCAAACAAACATTAAAGGAGCCATTATCTGTATTTTTAACTAAAGCTGTTATCTGTCTGCTACCATTGGTTTTGGGTCTATCCACAGTTTGCTACCATCACTCTGGATTTGTGCATGCACTCCTTACATAATCTCACTATGTTTTATTCCTATGCATGTCAGTTATTGTACACAATGGAACTGAACATGTAGAGCAAAAGAGACGAGCCTTCCGTGGCAATAAAATTTCATGCAGACATCGCTCCATGGTGGGCGCAAAGGCAGCCCCCCTCCACCCATTTCGGATCATATTCAAGAGGAAGATAACTGTCCTGAGGGGGATTCAGAAGCAGAAGACCACTCCTATTTACCCCATGAGGTCTTCGCTTTAACTTGGCATGCTGACATTGGTAATATCATGCATATGGTGCCTTGCATTGCATACTGTATACATCAAAGATGTCATCTGCTTAGTTTAGACATGCTTTGTGTCAATGCCATCTGTTTAGTTTCTTTATCGTATATGTGAATCATGCAATGCCATCTTGTTTAGCTAGGCATCATATATGTGAATTTTGCAATGCCACCCTGGTTAGCCAGTCATCTTATATGTGAATTATATCATGACATCATTTTTTATTACGTGTTAAATTTGTCAACAATTTTAGTACATTCAATTACTCTTCCTGTGCATCAGCCATTCGGCACGGTCATGGAAAAATCTGGAGTGGAAACAAGGTCTTCAGAGCAGACAATGCTATCTGACGAAGCGCATGTCTTGCTGGTTACAGATAGCTCCTCAGAGGAGGATTCAGAGACAGATGACCACTCCTATCCCCCCCGAGGTGCATGCTCTAACTTGGCAGTGTTATGTTGCTCATATCGTGCATATGGTATCTTGCATTGCTATGTCATTTGCTTAGTTTAGACATGCTTTGTGTGAATGCCACCTGTTTAGTGTCTAATTACCATATATGTGAATTATGCAATGCAATCTTGTTGCAAGACATTATATATGTGAATTATGCAATGCTATCTTGTTGCAAGGCATTACATATGTGAATTATGCAATGCCATGCTGTTTAGCCAAGCGTCATGTATGTCAATTATATCATGCCGTCCTTTTTTTGTATTTCTCATTGCTTTTGTCGACAATGTTTGTATATTCAACTACTCTTCCTGTGCATCAGCCATTTGAATTGGTGATGGAGAAATCTGGAGTGAAAACAAGGTCTTCATAGAAGACAATGCTACCTGTTGAAGCAGATATCTTGCTGGTTATAGATAGCTCTTCAGAGGAGGATTCAGAAGCAGATGATCAGTCCTATTATCCCCCCGAGGTGTATGCTCAAACTTGGCAGGGTTATATTACTCATATCATGCACATGTTGTATTGCAATGCTTAGTTTTACATCATATACACGATATTGAATGCCATCTCCTTAGTTGACACATCATATATGCGATTGCCCTCTGCTCACTTCCTTAGTATATAAATCATATATTTGAATTATATCATGCCATGATGTTTACATAGACAGCATGTATCTGAATTATGGCATGCCAACCCATTTTCTAAAGACATAATATAGTTATATCATCTCATCCTGTTTACATAGTCATCATATTTTGAATTATGTCATTCTATCCGTGAATTATATCATGCCATCATGTTTCCATCGACGGCATGTTTGTGATTTATGGCATGCCAACCACTTTAATAGACACATCGTATAGTTATATCATGTCATCCTGTTTACATAGTCATCATATTTTGAAGTATGTCATTCTATCCTGTTTAGTTAGCCATCATACATGTGAAATTGTGTCATGCTATCCTGTTTAATTAGCCATCATATATGTGAAATTATGTCCTGCTATTCTGTTTGGTTAGACCACATAAATGTGAATTATTTCATGCCCTGTTTTCTTCCCTACTATCCATTGCACCTGTCTATCTTACAATGTCTGTACATTCAATTACTTTTCTTGTTTATCAGCCATTTCAATTGGAGGGGGTGATGGCAGTATCTGTGGGAGTAAAAACACGGTCTTCAGAAAAGATCGTGCTACCTGTCGATGCAGATAGAACCACGGTTGTACTTGCCCAAGAACCAGCCCCACCACACATAACCCAGACTCACGCAGATTGTACCCCTACCCAGTTGGACAGAGAACCAGCTACACCCCTTCTAACCCCAACCCCAGCAGATAGTAACCCAGTTCCGTTGACACAACACCGTCTCCACCACAGAGCACCCAAACACGAGCAGTTAGTAAGGCAACTGCAGTGCCCAAAGCACGAGGACCACCACTCCGAACCCCAAGTCAACGCTTAAAGCAGAAGAAGAATTGTTCTCAGGTCAGGTTCCATAGCTATGGTTCATACTACTTTGCTCTTGCATCACTGTATTTACTCATACCAACTAATTTCAAATTTGAAGGATGCAATTGAAACTCCAATGGCGCAACAGGTATGTTTTAAACCTGTTTCTTTAACGTGTTTGCTGTTGTAACTTGCTCTATGTTGATTTCAGTTTCAATTGAATAAACAGTTATGTTCTCATGCCATGCACATTACAAGTGTTGTTATTGCTGTGTAGTTTCCCACACTTATATTCTGTCTATGCTGCTTTGTCTTAAATAGATATGATTCGAACTGTATCTATCTTGATTTGGCAACATAAACTAGAATGATATAGACCATACAGTGACCATACTACATAGATATATGTTTGTTTCATGCTGTTATCCTGTCCACCTTACTACTGAACTGGTTTACCAAAATGAGTTTCATATACTACATTGTAAACCTGTGATGTGTTTGTTTGTTTCTCTTTTAGAACGCGGATAAAATATTGGAGAAGAGTACCCCGTTATGCAATGGTAAAGGAAGTAATGCAGATAAGGTTCAAGATAGTGAGACATCCCTGTTGGTCTCCAAGAAAGCTGATAAAAACTATATTGAAGACACTGAGACAACCCCAAAGTCCTGTCTTGATGTAGTGTTCGAGTTACTGGCTACTACTGCTGGCACCAGCTCTTCGAACTCGCTGCCTGAATCAGTTCGGCTTCTTGAGTCTCAACTTCAAGTTGAAAGACATCGATCAGATGTTATGCGACAGGAAGCCGAAGGACTGCGGAAGTCCCTGCAGAATTCAGATGCATACTTTCTGGTGCAACAGCAAGTGCTGGAGAATTTTAGCGCCAAACAAGAGAAAGTTAATAAGCTTGCTAAGCATCTTGCCAGCATTATGAGTACCCAGTATATTGTTTCTTGAGCTCTTCTGAAGTGGTTTCAGTTCTGGACTTGTTTTACTACGGCGTTTATATGCTGCTTTGTTCCCTATATTTGCACTGGTGGCGAACTTTGATGCCCAGTGGATGTAATATGTGCAATAGCCGTGATAGCCTAGCGTAAGTTGCTTGGTAATTTATTTCCTTATTGCCTTGTTTATTTGATTTCTTGTAGTTAGTGCAGTTCTTTTCCGCGGTTTGCTATTGGCCGCAATAACCTATTTTTTAAAACTAGGCCACAATAACCATGGGCTACATATTTACTGTAGTTAACATGGGCCTCCTACGGGCCACAGATACAATGGGCCTTCTACGGGGCGTAGAAACAATGGGTCTTATACGGGCCGTAGGCACAATGGGCCTTCTACGGGCCGTATCATCAATGGGCCTTCTCCGGGCCGTATGATCGGTTGGCCAAACATGGGGCAATAACAGACCACATTATGGCCGTAAATGGGCTAGAGTTGAAATCGTCCGTTCATGGGCCGACCATAACGGGCCGTTGTTAATCGGTCATATTTGATGACGCTATGAAAATGGCCCAACGTATTAACGGGCCACAAATGGGCCAACTGAAACCACGGGCTGAATTTGGCCCACAAGGAGAAGATGATAGTAACGGGCCGTAAGTAAACGAATGCTGGAAATGAGCCCAAGAATAAATGGGCCCTGAGAAGGCTGGAAGATAACATGGGCTGGAAACGACCCAATGGAATAATGGGCCGTTAATGGGTATAAAGTGATACACTGTTCATTACGGGCCAGTTTCACCACGTGCCGTTAATGGGTATAAAGTGATACACTGTTCATTACGGGCCAGTTTAACCACGGGCCGTTAATTGGCCGAGAGTTACTAAGGGCCTCATATGGGCCGAAAGACGTCATGGGCCATACATGGGCCAGAAGTTAAAATAGGCTGGAAATATATTGGACGACCCAAATGACGCTATTGGGCCTAATTCGGATAGCCGTAAACGGGCCCTGGGTTAGCAGGCTGTAAATGGGCTATATGCGAACAGGTCGTTAACAGGCTTGCCATGGGCCGGCCCGCCATCGTTTGACCAAGTCAAACGGGCCGGCCTTTTCATAGGAATGGGGCTTTGTTGGGCCATGCCATGTGTCGACGTATCATAGGCGCTTTGGGTCCAATGAGTCGATGACATCTGTCCCAACGGTGAGCCGACACGTGTTTCCTCCAGCCAATGATGATTTTACACGTGGAAATCCCCATTGGTTGGGGCTGTTAACGGGTTATCGGATCCAAAACCGGACCCGATAGCTTAATGGCGTTCCGTTACAGTGGATGCCACGTGTCGGTCACCCTTGACGAAAGCACTTATGTGATGCGTGATTTATCGTCATGGAAGTAGACACTTCCGTGATTATAATTTTGGTAATGTCATGGAACACTTCTACGACAGCACATGTATGACTATCTTGATTCCTTCATAAATTTGTCATGGATGTGCATGCATGACAGAAAACGTGACCTACTTTGACAAACATGTATCATCACAGAAGTGTATTTTTTTGTAGTGGATGAGTTTTGGAATATTTTTGAATTTATAGGGTAAAGAGGGGGTGCGGGAGGTCACCGAGGTGGGCACAACCCACTTGGGTGCGCCTGGGCCCCCAGGCGCGCCCTAGTGGGTTGTGCCCCCCTTGAGGCACCCCCAGGTGCTTCTTTGGCCCACTGTTGGTCTTCTGGTCCATAAACAATCTCTGTGATGTTTCGTTTCATTTGGACTCCAGTTGGTATTGATTTCTTGCGATGTAAAAAACAAGCAAAAAACAGCAACTGGCACTGGGCACTTGGTCAATAGGTTAGTCCCAAAAATTGATATAAAGTTGCTATAAAATGATTGTAAAACATCCAAGAATGATAAAATAACAGCATGAATACTTCATAAATTATAGATACGTTGGAGACGTATCAACAACCCCAATGACAAGCCAATCATATGTTTCGTAATTTTGATGTTCTCAAAGTTTTTCAACTTCCACGCCGTACATGAGCGCGAGCCATGGATATAGCACTATAGGTGGAACTGAATATGGTGGTTGTGGAGAAGACAAAATGAAGGAGAAAGTCCCACATCAACTATGCAAATTAATGGGCTATGGAGATTCCCATCAATCGATATCGATGCAAGTGAGTAGGCATGGTCATGCAACAGATGCATAAGAGCTATAAGTGTATGAAAGATCAAAAAGAACATAAGTGGGTGTGCATCCAACTAGCTCGCTCATGAACACCTAGGGAAATTTGAGGAAGCCCATCATTGGAATATACAAGCCAAGTTCTATAATGAAAAATTCCCACTAGTATATGAAAGTGACAAAATAGGAGACTCTCTATCATGAAGAACATGGTGCTATTTCAAAGCACAAATATGGAAAAGGATAGTAACATTGTCCCTTCTCTCTTTTCTCTTTTTTTGTTTTGGCTTCTTTGGCCTCTTTTTTTATTTGGGATTCTTTGGCCTATTTTATTTTTATTAAAGTTTGGAGACTCAGCCCAACTTGCGAGGGAATCATAGCTTCCATCATCCTTTACTCACATGGGACAATGCTCTAATAATGATGATCATCACACTTTTATTTACTTACAACTCAAGAATTACAACTCAAGCTAGAACAAAATACGACTCTATATGAATGCCTCATGCATATGAGAACAATATGACAATGATGGTATGTGTCATAATAAAATTGAACGGTGGAAGTTGCATGGCAATATATCTTAGAATGGCTATGGAATTGCCATAATAGGTAGGTATGGTGGCTGCTTTGAGGAAGGTATATTGTGGGTTTAATGCACCGGCGAAAGTTGCGCGGTACTAGAGAGGCTAGCAATGGTGGAAGGGTGCTAGTGCGTATAATCCATGGACTAAACATTAGTCATAAAGAACTCACATACTTATTGCAAAAAGTTATTAGCCATCAAAACAAAGTACTACACGCATGCTCCTAGGGGGATAGTGTAACACCCACGATGCGGCTATATCTCCCACGTGTCGAGGCACGACTTAGAGGCATAACCGCATTGTGGTTTTGTTGCAAGAAGGGTCATCTTCACACAATCCCATATAATGAACAAGAATTGGATAAAGAGTTGGCTTACAATCGCCACTTCACACAATACATAAAATAAATTCATACATCATTCAAGATACACACATAGACCGACTACGGTCAAATACAAATAAAAATAAGATAACCCCAAATGCTAGATCCCCGATCGTCCCAACTGGGCACCACTACTGATCAACATGAAAAGAAACATAGTAACGACCAAGCTCCTCGTCGAACTCCCACTTGAGCTCAGTTGCGTCGCCTGCACTGGTATCGTCGGCACCTGCAACTGTTTGGAAGTATCTGGTGAGTCACGAGGACTCAGCAATCTCACACCCGCGAGATCAAGACTATTTAAGCTTAAGGGTAGGAAAGGGGAGTGAGGTGGAGCTGCAGCAAGCACTAGCATGTATGGTGGCTAACATACGCAAATAAGAGCGAGAAGAGGAGCAACGGAACGGTCGTCAACTAGTAATGAACAAGAAGTGATCCTGAACTCTTACTTTCGTACATAACCCAAACCGTGTTCACTTCCCGGACTCCGCCGAAAAGAGACCATCATGGCTACACACGTGGTTGATGTATTTTAATTTAAGTCAAGTGTCAAGTTCTCTACAATCGGACATTAACAAATTCCCATCTGCCACATAACCGCCGGCACGGCTTTCGAAAGATAATACCCTGCAGGGGTGTCCCAACTTAGCCCATCACATGCTCTCACGGTCAACGAAGGATATTCCTTCTCCCGGGAAGACCCGATCAGTCTCGGAATCCCAGTTACAAGACATTTCGACAATGGTAAAACAAGACCAGCAAAGCCGCCTGAATGTGCCGACAAATCCCGATAGGAGTCACACGTATCTCGTTCTCAGGGCACACCGGATTGTCCAAACTTCCGGTAGGCGAGCCCAGAGTTGCCCCTGGTGGCCATCGGCGGTTGACAGGTTGGACCAACACTCACGACGAGCACTGGCCCGGGGGGATAAATAAAGATGACCCTTGAGTCTGCAGAACCCAAGGGAAAAAGGCTTAGGTGGCAAATGTTAAAACCAAGGTTGGGCCTTGCTGGAGGAGTTTTATTCAAAGCGAACTGTCAAGGGGTCCCATAAATCACCCAACCGCGTAAGGAACGCAAAATCAAGGAACATAACACCGGTATGACGGAAACTAGGGCGGCAAGAGTGGAACAAAACACCAGGCATAAGGCCGAGCCTTCCACCCTTTACCAAGTATATAGATGCATTAATTAAATAAGAGATATTGTGATATCCCAACATATCCATGTTCCAACATGGAACAAACTTCAACTTCACCTGCAACTAGCAACGCTATAAGAGGGGCTGAGCAAAAGCGGTAACATAGCCAAACAACGGTTTGCTAGGAAAGGATGGTTAGAGGCTTGACATGGCAATATGGGAGGCATGATATAGCAAGTGGTAGGTAGCGCGGCATAGCAATAGAGAGAACAACTAGCAAGAAAAGATAGAAGTGATTTTGAGGGTATGGTCATCTTGCCTGAGATCCCGCAAGGAAGAAGAACGAGTCCATGAAGAAGACAAACGGACGTAGTCGAACGAATCCTCACAACTCCGGAACGAAACCGAAGCTAACGAGAGAAGCAACCCGGAAAGAAACAAACAACATAGTAAACAACCACCACATACACATGGCATGATGCACAATCAAGTATGATGCATGTCCGGTTTAAATGAAGCATGCCATGGCAAAATGCATCAAACAATACTACAAATTCAGTGGAGCTCAATATGTAACAAGTTGCATATTGACGAAACACCACATCAAATATTTAGTTCTCTCTCGTTTATGTACCCAACAATATTAAATGTTATTAAACATGGCATGGGTGAAGCATATGAAAACTACCTAGATAGGCAAGTTTAAATGAGGCCGGAACAACAAACAACAATTCCGGAAAATCCTCATATGCATATTTTGGATTTGGTACTGTTCTTCCCTAACACATCTTTTAATGTTATTAAATAGTAAAACAAAGTGTACCATGCTACTCTATGCATTTTTCTACCCCATTTACATATAAAGTTTAATTAAATCCGAGCTACGGTTATTTAGTTATGAAATAAATCATTTTAACATGGCATTTATACAAAATTAAACAAACAGCAAGTTTAAACATTTTTAACATGGATGAAAGCATCATATTATGAAACTAGATAAAATTCTGGACATTTTACATATATAAAACTTTTTAATATGATGCACGGTTCATGAGTTATTATATGCATGAGTTCAAGGGTTTTTTGCAAATCTGTTTTTCTCAGCATTAATAGGCAAAATCGCAGACAGAGAAAAAAACAACACTGGGCCGAAACTAACTGGCCCAACAGTGCACAGGAGGCGACTGCTCAAATTGGGCCAACAGGCCGAAGGGGAAGCAGAGCGGTGGGCCGACGGATCTAGGCCAATGAGGAAGCAGGGCGGCTCTCTTGGCGCTGGGCCTCTCGGTCTGGCGAAGGGGACACGGGCCAGCGTGCGAAGCAAAGGGACGAGTGGTCGAGGCAGAGGCGCGGTCAACATGAGAGCCTGGCGAGCGAGCTGCTTCTCGTTACTGAAGAAGAAAGGCAGCAGCAGGTTCCTGACGACGGACTTGGCGCCGGCGAGCAGGGGCGTCGGGGATCTCCGGCGCGGCGGCGAAGGATGGAGGGCATGGAACCGGGCGCGAAGGAGGGACCAATCTGACCGGCAGTGAGGTTCTGCGGGCATGGGGCGGAGGCAAACCGGCGGCCACAGACTTGGAGATCCCTGGCGGGGCTCCTGTAGAGAAAGACATGAGGGGAGAGATGAGCAGCGGGAGAGACAGAACAACATGGGAGGAGAGGCGCGGGAGGAGATGAGGTGGCGCTGGTCACCTGCGGGTCGCCGGCGAGTTTCGGTCAAGGGGATGCAGCGGGGTTCGGGACTGCTGCTGCTGCTTGGGACTCCATTGGCGCCATGGCTGGGTCTGCGGCAGCGTCGTCGGCGCTCCTAGACAGAGAGGCGACGAGGTTAGGAGCATCTGGTGCAGAACGAGGGAGAGGGCAGGGAAGGAGACGCGGGTGGCCCGCTGCTCACCGGAGCTTGTCGGTGGCGGCGGAACGACGACGGGGCTGAGCAGAGGGAGCGTACAGGAGAGGCTCCAGAAGAAACTCCTCTTCCCTGGATCGGGAGGAGACAGGGGCTTCGGGAGAGCGAGGAGGATCTCCTCTCCTTGGATCGCGCAGGTGAATTGGGCAGGCGCACAGATCGAGGGAGGTAGGTGGTGCTGCGGGTTGGCTCGGGTGGAGTGGATCGGGAAGGTGGAGGCTGGTTGGGTGGCTGAGGAAACCGAGGAGGATTTGGATGCGCGGCGGCGGCGAGTGAGGGGATTGATGGGACAGTGCTCCTAATTTTAGGGTTGGGTCAAATTAGGTATGAGGTTGGACTATATATAGGGAAAAGAGGGAAGTTTCCATCATCCAATTAAAATTGGATGGTCGAGATAAAATAGGCTATGGAGTCCAATTAAGAAAACAGAGATGTTTTATAGATGTTTGGGGATGATCCGGACCCAATGGTGATGACCGAGCGGGTTGGGTTAGGGACAGGTTTCGGACGCGCGCGAGAAGGGGTTTTGTGCATTGTGCAGAGAGGCTCAGACGGTCGGACAACAAAAGAACGGTTGGTCTCGAAAGGACAACGAAGGCAATAGGGAGAAGCGGGAACTACGAACGGACCACGAGTTTAAGAAAACATGCGGATGCAATGCGTATGATGCGATGATGAATGCAACAAACAAATAAAACACACGAAGAACACGAAAAACAAGGAAGGCATCTGGAGCGTTGGTCTTGGGTCGTTACAACACTCCACCACTACGAGAGGGTCTCGTCCCGAGATCTAGGATGGCACCGGAGAAAAGCGGAAGAGGAAGAGAAGAGGTAAAGCTAAGTTGCTTCTTTGACAAACGAGTGAAACCACGAACCTTGAGAGATTGAACAAGCGAAAAGAGAGAATACAAGGGAGATGAACGAGATTGAAAACACTCCGTTATCAAAGAGGAACAAGGAACATTACGAGAACCTTTGTAGGTTGAAGAATATGGAACAAGAGCTTAACGGATCAAAAGGAATATGAAAGCACACCGGTAGAAAAGAGAAACAAGGAACTCCATGTGAACCTTGGAGTTTGCAAAGCTATGAATGACGAGAACAATGGACGAGAAGTACATGCAAGCACTCCGGTTGAAACGAGATGTACAAGGAACGATAATGATCAATTACAATAACGCTCCGGTTGGAAAATGGGAGGGATAGAATATGAACTTGGCAAAATGAAAGCACTTGGATGAGACTTCGGTTAAAAGAGGAATGATAGACACAACACTCCGGTTATATGGATTAGTAAGAAAAGAACACGATCCTCACAATTCGAGATGATGAGCGAAGAGAGCAACATCACCATGCCTCCGGAAGAAAAAAAATAGAAGATAGATCATTGGAATAAAGGAATGGAGAAGAAAATGCCAACTTCTTCCACCAATGATCTCAGAAAGCACCCTTCCAAGAAGGTTAGAACGGAATTGTTGGAAAAAACCAACAACGAAACGAATAAGCTTGTAGTGGGCTTATAGAAAACTTCTCAAGATAGAGGCGAAATTCTGCCACTACGGAAACAACTAATATAATTGATAACACCAATGAGATGAAAGGCGTCTTTCACCAAGAGGATAGGAGAAAACTTGCATCATTGATAAGCACCATAATAGCAACATTCCTTAGGGAAGGCTTTAGGTGAAATATGACACAAGATAACTCCAACAAAGAGATTAAAGGATTGAAAAGATCTCGTGAACGAATTGAAATTGATGGTTTTAAAATATGTCATTCCGGACAACTTTTGAATCATGAACCATGAAGGGGGATTGTCAAGAATGATATAACACCATCTCGAAAGATAAGATAGAGAGAATTGCACTTCGGAATGCAAGATGAAGAATGCTTGAACTCCTCAAAACAAAACATGTGTTGAGCACCATGTTTATCTTTGAGTATAGCTTGGCAGATCATAACTTCGAGAGAAATCTTGAGGAACAATTGAAGAATGAAAGGAAACCTTGACGGAGCACCATGTAGAGCCTCCATGAAGAACTTCGGTAAACAAAAGGATGATAGAAAGAAAGAGAAGTTGACAACACAAGGTGAAGCCTTGCAATGATTTAGGTGGAGCTTTGAAATGATATAACCGAGAAAACGTGGAACTCCGGAAAGAAATATGAACAAATGAAAACAAGATTTTTGATGAAGCTCCGGAATAAGGAATTGAATTTACTCGATGAAACAAGAATAAGAATTACATTATGCTCATCCTTCACCAATTACATTGATGACAAGCAATGGATTTGGCATACTACTTATTCTCGTAGAAAGGATTAAGATAGATATGGCGCAAACTTGAGAAGGACTTCAACGAACCACCGGTAACAACGGAAGAGAATTTGAAAAGAACGAATGAATTGATACGATAACAACGGAAGAGAATTCTAGAATGAACCACCGTAAGAATTGGAAATGAAAGTAGCAAAGGCACAATTCACCGAGAAGAATTAGAAAACGAATAAAGATACTAGACAGAATTTAGATACAAGTGAAATGAAGAGATCATTAATTGATTAGAGAATACTTGAATGATGCACCGGTAAGATTTGGGGAACGAGGACTGAAAGCTGGCATGAATAATTCTGAGATTATGGGCTCTGGAGAATCAAACTGAAAAAACTCCTGAATTGCTTTGGATGGGTGAAAATAATTCTCGCAATCGAAAACAATTATGAGAGGATGGCATCAAGCTAGAACCATGAATCTTCAAGAGAACGGACCAAGATTCAAGAGAAATTCTTCTTCGTTCATCAAATGTTGAGAATGATGACGAGAAACACCACCATGAATTTTTAGGCACTCCGGAATGAAAATTAGAAAGGTTGAACCAACGATGAAAAGAATTTGAAAGATCTTGGAGAAAGACATATGACTGATGATAACCCATTCTTACGTCAAACTTTGAAAAGAATTTGAGAATAACTCCGAAAAATTAGAAGAGTCAGGTAAGATCCTGGGAAAAGACCTGTGGGTTAGGGCCCACTCTAAAGATACACCGTTGAATGATTAAAAGAAAGATTGCGCCGGTTGAATTAAATGGGTTGAATGAGATAACAACCCCGAAATAGCTTGAACGGATTAGGAATGAAAACATGAATCTCTTGAGGCATCTTTAGCACTCTGGAACAATTGAATAGCACGCGAAGAATGATTAAGAGTTGCACCGGCATGAGAAAGCATTTGAAACAAGGAAAGGAATGTGATCAACAATGAAGGCTTGAATTTAGTCCACCAGAGAAGAAAAAGAATGAAGAATGGTAAACTTGAAGAACATCTTCATGAGAAATCACCGGTTAAGAACATGGAGCTAAAGAATGAAGAGACTTCACATCCATAAGATGGATACTTGATTAAGAAATCTGAGTGTTTGAAAAAAAAAGGTGGGAGGGCGGGAAAAAAGGTTAAAGGAGCCATTATCTGTATTTTTTAACTAAAGCTATTATCTGTCTGCTATCATTGGTTTTGGGTCTATCCACAGTTTGCTACCATCACTCTGGATTTGTGCATGCACTCCTTACATAATCTCACTATGTTTTATTCATATGCATGTCAGTTATTGTACACAATGGAACTAAACATGTAGAGCAAAAGAGACGAGCCTTGCGTGGTAATAAAATTTCATGCAGACATCGCTCCATGGTGGGCGCAAAGGCAGCCCCCCTCCACCCATTTCGGATCGTATTCAAGAGGAAGATAACTGTCCTGAGGGTGATTCAGAAGCAGAAGACCACTCCTATTTACCCCATGAGGTCTTCGCTCTAACTTGGCATGCTGACGTTGGTAATATCATGCATATGGTGCCTTGCATTGCTTACTGTATACATCAAAGATGTCATCTGCTTAGTTTAGACATGCTTTGTGTCAATGCCATCTGTTTAGTTTCTTTATCGTATATGTGAATCATGCAATGCCATCTTGTTTAGCTAGGCATCATATATGTGAATTTTGCAATGCCACCCTGGTTAGCCAGTCATCTTATATGTGAATTATATCATGACATCAATTTTTATTACGTGTTAAATTTGTCAATAATTTTAGTACATTCAATTACTCTTCCTGTGCATCGGCCATTCGGCACGGTCATGGAAAAAACTGGAGTGGAAACAAGGTCTTCGGAGCAGACAATGCTATCTGACGAAGTGCATGTCTTGCTGGTTACAGATAGCTCCTCAAAGGAGGATTCAGAGACAGATGACCACTCCTATCCCCCCCCCCGAGGTGCATGCTCTAACTTGGCAGTGTTATGTTGCTCATATCATGCGTATGGTATCTTGCATTGCTATGTCATTTGCTTAGTTTAGACATGCTTTGTGTGAATGCCACCTCTTTAGTGTCTAATTACCATATATGTGAATTATGCAATGCAATCTTGTTGCAAGACATTATATATGTGAATTATGCAATGCTATCTTGTTGCAAGGCATTATATATGTGAGTTATGCAATGCCATGCTGTTTAGCCAAGCGTCATATATGTCAATTATATCATGCCGTCCTTTTTTTGTATTTCTCATTGCTTTTGTCGACAATGTTTGTATATTCAACTACTCTTCCTGTGCATCAGCCATTTGAATTGGCGATGGAGAAATCTGGAGTGAAAACAAGTTCTTCATAGCAGACAATGCTACCTGCTGAAGCAGATATCTTGCTGGTTATAGATAGCTCTTCAGAGGAGGATTCAGAGGCAGATGACCAGTCCTATTATCCCCCTGAGGTGTATGCTCAAACTTGGCAGGGTTATATTACTCATATCATGCATATGTTGTATTGCAATGCTTAGTTTTTACATCATATACACGATATTGAATGCCATCTCCTTAGTTGAGACATCATATATGCGATTGCCCTCTGCTCACTTCCTTAGTATATACATCATATATTTGAATTATATCATGCCATGATGTTTACATAGACAGCGTGTATCTGAATTATGGCATGCCAACCCATTTTCTAAAGACATAATATAGTTATATCATCTCATCCTGTTTACATAGTCATCATATTTTGAATTATGTCATTCTATCCATGAATTATATCGTGCCATCATGTTTCCATCAACGGCATGTTTGTGATTTATGGCATGCCTACCACTTTAATAGACACATCGTATAGTTATATCATGTCATCCTGTTTACATAGTCATCATACTTTGAAGTATGTCATTCTATCCTGTTTAGTTAGCCATCATACATGTGAAATTGTGTCATGCTATCCTGTTTAATTAGCCATCATATATCTGAAATTGTGTCCTGCTATTCTGTTTGGTTAGACCACATAAATGTGAATTATTTCATGCCCTGTTTTCTTCCCTACTATCCATTGCAACTGTCTATCTTACAATGTCTATCCATTCAATTACTTTTGTTGTTTATCAGCCATTTCAATTGGAGGGGGTGATGGCAGTATCTGTGGGAGTAAAAACACGGTCTTCAGAAAAGATCGTGCTACCTGTCGATGGAGATAGAACCACGGTTGTACTTGCCCAAGAACCAGCCCCACCACACATAACCCAAACTCACGCAGATTGTACCCCTACCCAGTTGGACAGAGAACTAGCTACACCCCTTCTAACCCCAACCCCATCAGATAGTAAACCAGTTCTCGTTGACACAGCACCGTCTCCACCACAGAGGACCCAAACACGAGCAGTTTGTAAGGCAACTATAGTGCCCAAAGCACGAGGACCACCACTCCGAACCCCAAGTGTCAGGACCGGTTTTTCGGGATATTGACTTCCCAGAAAATGGCCCTTGTGCTGACTAGCCCCAGGATTACTGTTAGCTAATGAGGCACCAACTTGATACAGAAATTCCAAGCAAGGTACAAAATATGTGGTACAAGACCATTGTGGCCTATGAGTACGACAATTGGTTTCTAGTGGTTGATGACAGAAGCGGTTCGTGGTTCATCTGCGTCTATGGGACTCCATTTTCCACAGGAACAGCTGACCAGGATAACTCCTATCTTCGCGAAGCTGCTATCACCGTTGCTTAGGTTCCGGGGCTGTCATCGCAACGCTCCTCTCCAAGTAGGTAATCTGGCCAAGACAATAGCCAGGGACAAGCCAGTGAGTACTTTTGAATGTACTCGCAAACATTAAGAACACGGGCATAATATAACAAAATGATAATCATGCTCTGAAATATTATATGATCCCGATGTCAGTCACGAAATAAGTAAAATCCATGATGCACGCATGGAGGGTGTTCATATAAAATACGAATGTGCAATACAGGAGTAGTAATAGAATGCACCGATCGAGTGTCTGCAGCGACGCCTCGAAAGGAAAACAAGATAAATCATGCCTCAGTCGGGCGTCTGAGCGACACCACATAAAGGGCTTATAAAAGAAATAACAAGCATGCCACAGTCGGGCGTCTGAGCGACACCACATAAAGGGCGTATAAAGAATAAATAAATAACAAGCATGCCATAGTCGGGCGTCTGAGCGACACAACATAAAGGGCTTATATAAGAATAATCACAGTGAATATCCAGGAGGTAGGACCGTCCCAGGGATACTCAATAATTCAAATAAGGTAAATGGTTAGTCCACAATAATAATAATCATAATCATCATAAGGCACAAGTCATGATCCATGTTCGGGTTTAGTAGTTTCTCCTCTGAAGACCGACACTAAGACCGACACCAAGATCGACACAAAGACCGACACTAGACCCATCTCAGACTGTGGTCCTTACCCATGGACACGGCTATACAAATAGATTTAACCTCTGCGGAGGGTGTACTCTTTACCCACGAGTAACGGATTTATTCAGTCCATCGGAACTAATTCCGCCTACGGTCTTTTAATTGAAAACACACCTGACCTGCACACACCAGCTTAACTTACCGGTGTCTGGAATCACCCACGACACCTGTCAAGCAAAACTCTAAGTGGGGAGGCTACAACCTCGACTTAGCATGGGATCAAATTTATATCACGCGCTCTAAGGGGTGCCCCCCTCTCGGTCCCAACCGGAAACACCCATGCCCCCGGACCAGGTGGCATGCCTACCGGAGGCCTCCGTTATCTTCCACCATGGCCTCTCTGTACGGTGTGTGCTAGGACGGGGTTGACAACTTACTGAACCGTACCCTACCTACGGCAGGGACAAGTGGTAGTACGAACCAAGTATGGGGGGGTTACTGAACAAGACTCGACCTACGGCCGACCCAGGAGGTCCAAGTATTCTCCGTATGATTAGCATAACAAATATATTTCCATTAACAGATAAACTCACCACTCATCAAGCCTCACCATGCCATACCAGACATACTCGTCTCGACGAGGAACTAGGGACAAGCTCGTGTCTACCCAAGACCGCGACTTTCCCGGCTTCCTTCCGGTATGCATGAGAAGCTTACGAGGATGATTACCATCACTAGCATATCCATTTCTAACAGCAAAGCATCTCCCTTATGCATTCATGCGTATGATTTTATCATCACATAAAATAATGTATGCTCCAAGTCAAGGTGGTGTTGTAACCGTATCAACAACACACAAAAATATTATGCCAGAGTTCAGAATGCTTGCCTTCAAGAGTATGCAAGGGGGTGCACTTTTTGAAAGTTGCTTCCTTCTTCAAAAATCCTATTTTTGAAAATATTCAAATTAACACATAGTTTCAAAACAGTACAAAAAAGTTGTTTGGAAAATTTTCAAATAAATACTAAAATACACTAGACAGAATTTGAGAAACAACAAAAAAGGAATCAAGTCATTTGGACATATATTTAAAAAGTTATAGCCAGTCAAAGTTTAGTCAACGTTCTGTTTTAATAAAACCAGAAAAAGGAAAACGGATCGGTTAAGAATACGCTTCCAGAGAAGGGGCGACGTACTTACGGGAAATACGCTTCCACCAGAGGAAAACCGTATCAACCGGGTTGCGCCACTAGCGGCTTGGGTTGGCTCACCGACAGGTGGTCCCCACCTGTCGGGTTCATCTTCTTCCCTCCGCGCGCAGCTGTGCCAGAGACAGAGGCGAGCTCCGGCGATGATTGCCGGCGACAAAGGGCACCAAACGATGCGCTCTGGATATGCACGTGCTCGGGGGAAGATGGCGCATCCATTGGAGGGGGTTAGGGGAGCGGCGGAGCTCGAGGGCGAGTAGCCCTCCCGTCATGGCGGAGAGGAAGCTTCGGGAGGGGATGAAGCTTTGCACACCTCGACTCCTGGGCAAAAATGAATGCTGGAAAGGATCCTAGGGGTCATGGTGGAGATTATGGTGGTGATAGGGCGAAGGGAGGGGCTCTGGTGGTGCTAGAATAGGCAGAAGGGCGGCGGCGAGCGTCTCGGCCGGAGGTGAAGGAGGTAGCCCCTTCCGGTCAATCCGTGGCTTGGGGTAGCTCTAAGGGAGGATTGGAGCACTGCTCGGTGTCGAGGGGAGTCGGAGAAGGGCCTATATATAGGCGGCGACGTCGGTCCCGTGGCTGCGGATAAACTTGCCGGCGAACCGCCGTCCTGTTGCTGGCAGGGCGACGTGGTGGAGGCTAGCGGGTTGGGCAGGGCGAGCGGATGAGGATGGACTGTTCTAAGGGGCAGCTGGCATGCTGGAGTGGCTCAGGCGGCGCCGTCCATGGCAGAGGCTGTCGGGGCGGCGGTGGCGGCTTGCGGTGGTGGCGCTGTGGAGCTCCAGAAGCGGCTCTACGGCGAGGGAGGGCTCGGGCGTGTTGGCGGCGAGGGGCCAAGGGTCAGCACTAGCGCGGGGAGGGCGGCAGTGAGACGCGGCGGCTCGGTGCGCGCCCAGAGCACGCATGCCAGGCGTTCGACCAAATGCCATCGCGTCCTATGCCCCTCTGTTGCCTCTACAACTAAGCAGGGCTAGGCTAATGATCACATGGGAGCCAATAGACATGCTGGTAAGGCCATTAGGGCAACTTCATAGTGCAAGTCCAAAAGCATGCCAATTCTGGCCATGCTCCTAACCTGCTCGATGAAATGCCAGGGGCATCTAGGCATCTCTTGGGGTGGCCAAAAGCTCCAGACCAGCGTCTCTTTGTATGATAAAGAGGGTTGCTAGGTTAGTTGGGCAAGACTAGAAACTTGATAGTGCAAGTTTTTGGGAAAACCATTTCTGGGCAGAAACTAAAGGCTATCATACCATGGACCAAAATTTCTCCAATGGGTCCACTATCCTGGACTTAAGGGTTTGGTAGAGTGGTCTATAAGCAGGAAAAAGAATCATGGGCATTAGAGCAACCAAAATTAGAGTTGCTGTAGAAAAAGCCAAACTGGACCAGAGAACAAAAGAGGATGTTTTGCTCAAATTTTTCAAAGAATATTAGTGGGTTTTTGCACAAAGATGAATAACATACTCCTACTAACATCCCCTAATTTTGGTGGAAGTTTTAAAGAAATATTTAAATAGGTTGTAGTGCAAAAGTGCAATTGGACCAGATTTGGAAACTTGGGGAAAAGCTCAAAATCTCCAAATGACTAAAGGATATTTTTGCACAAAAGTGATCTAGGAACATCACATGTCATCCCCAAATTTTGGTGGGATTTTTAAATGAATTTACCAAAAGGGTTGCAGTGCAAATGGGACCGTAAAACTTATGAAAACCCATTTTAGAGAACTAAAGCTCAGGGAAAAAATAAATAATCCCACTGATAAAAGAATTGTTTTATTTGAGAGGGTAAACAAGTCCAATAATAATTGGAAAGTTTTCACTTGGGGTGAAAACTCCACAACTTAGAAGAGAAGAGAGGTTCTGAGATCAAAAATAAATCCAGAAAAAAGAAAATTTAATTTATTAGCAAAAAAATTTAATAAACAAAACATGGTTAAATTTTTGGGGCGTTACAACACTACCCCCCTTAAGAAAAATCTCGTCCTCGAGATTTGCTAATGACATATTTTGCAAAAAGATTGCTCGTACCATGCGATAATCGTAACATGGAAGGCGGTTACTCCACACACATGATAGGACGGGGTCAAAGTAGAATCGCTGACTAAGGTGCAGTTGTGGTGTACTAGCAAGGTAATTGATTAGGTGATAGAAGAACGCGCGGTCATGTATTTAGTGTATGCGTCTCGCGAGTCGTATAATGCGAGGGCATGCAAATTAAAAATTTTTTTTGAGAAAAACATTTTTCATCGCAGTGGTCTTTTAAGAAAAACCTTACTATGAAATTTGCTATAATTAAAAACAATTGATTTTATTTTATCACGAGAAACAACTTCAACCAAAGCAATATACTAATACAGAATTTTTTTAAAGCACAACACAGTTATCACAACAAGCAGTCAAATGATACACAAACGGATATAACCGCGGTGCTGACGGTTCAGGAAATAAGCTATATGTTACGAGGAAAAAAATATTCCTTGCAATAGGATATATCTCTCGTCTACTCGGAGCGGATGGGGGACTCACAAAAGGCGTCTCTCTTAGTCTGGCCCTCAGGGGTCTGCTAATGGCGACTAGGGTCTTACACAGCAAGGTTCTGGAGAAAAATCTATCATTTGTTGGGTCAAGTGCTCTCGAGCGATGACATAGTGCACCAGCTCAATTAGCATCGGACTTTTCTCTACTCAGGTGTAGGGAAATGATGTGGTTTCTCTGGCTGCTGCACTATTCGGAAAACAAATAGCCACATTCACTGGCATAGGGTACCATGAATTGAAGATGGGTAACCGTTCCATACGCAGCAATCTCAATTGCCACTGTTGGAGTGGGTATGGATTTTCCCGATGAAGGGAACTTCCGTAGGGTCTTGGTTTGGGTCTACCTATGGGGTGTGCCTGGCTGTACAATATTTCGAGGGGGTGAGAGTGACCCTCGATTTGAACAGATTGTACCAGGATGGCTGCGGTAAAATCCATGGTACTGTGGTCAAAATCCCATAATTAATTTTGATAAAATCCCCCTAGGGTGGCGTCTGGGGTCTTGATATGAATCCCAAGGTGCGACCTGAAAAACAAATGGTTGTGAAGGCAGTGCACAAGGTGAGGGATACTTGGCAAGGTCACGAGGTGGCCTTTTATATAGCATTTGGCTGGGCTATTTACCGTGGTGAAGGGTAACTAGTTTGTCGGTTCTGCTCTATGGGGTCGGGGTCAATGCTACAGATACACATATCCCACAAAAGTGATGTATTACTATGGGTGTCGTCGGGGTGGTTCTTGGTGGCTATGCTCGGAATTAAAAAAATGTAACCGTGTGCCAACATACTCATGCGTGGCTACTATTAAAATATAGGGGCGCACAAGCAGACAGCATTTAATTTTGGCACTACAAGATCACACAATTACGAGGCGTAGAAACACTAAGGCTCGGTTTGGGGGAGAGGCTGTGCTGTGTTCAGGCTAGCGTGCCCTTTTTTTAAAGAAAATGGGACGGAGTCTTCCTTCGCACGCTTGCGAAAGAGACTATTTAGGCGTAGGTCACTGGTGCGTGATCGATGGGCTAGGTTGATGGGTTGGGCACCGACTGTCAAAAGGTGTCGGGGTCACTGTGTGGCTATCTTACACGAGAAGCTTGGCCGGGGTTGGGTTATGGTCTGGTGGATAGGTTAACCTATGTTTATTGACCTGGCCAAGATAGGATTAGCCAATGGTCAGCCTGGCTCTGATACCAAGTTTGTGAGGACCGGTTTTTCAGGATATTGACTTCCCAGAAAATGGCCCTTGTGCTCACTAGCCCCAGGATTACTGTTAGCTAATGAGGCACCAACTTGATACAGAAATTCCAAGCAAGGTACAAAATATGTGGTACAAGACCATTTTGGCCTATGAGTACAACAATTGGTTTCTAGTGGTTGATGGCGGAAGCGGTTCATGGTTCATCTGCGTCTATGGGACTCCATTTTCCACAGGAACAGCTGACCAGGATAACTCCTATCTTCGCGAGGCTGCTATCATCGTTGCTTAGGTTCCGGGGCTGTCATCGCAACGCTCCTCTCCAAGTAGGTAATCTGGCCAAGACAATAGCCAGGGACAAGCCAGTGAGTACTTTTGAATGTACTCGCAAACATTAAGAACACGGGCATAATATAACAAAATGATAATCATGCTCTGAAATATTCTATGATCCCGATGTCAGTCACGAAATAAGTAAAATCCATGATGCACGCATGGAGGGTGTTCATATAAAATATGAATGTGCAATACGGGAGTACTAATAGAATGCACCGATCGAGTGTCTGAAGCGACGCCTCGAAAGGAAAACAAGATAAATCATGCCTCAGTCGGGCGTCTGAGCGACACCACATAAAGGGCTTATAAAAGAAATAACAAGCATGCCACAGTCGGGCGTCTGAGCGACACCACATAAAGGGCGTATAAAGAATAAATAAATAACAAGCATGCCACAGTCGGGCGTCTGAGCGACACCACATAAAGGGCTTATATAAGAATAATCACAGTGAATATCCAGGAGGTAGGACCGTCCCAGGGATACTCAATAATTCAAATAAGGTAAATGGTTAGTCCACAATAATAATAATAATAATAATCATCATCATAAGGCACAAGTCATGATCCATGTTCGGGTTTAGTAGTTTCTCCTCCGAAGACTGGCACTAAGATCGACACAAAGACCGACACTAGACCCATCTCAGACTGTGGTCCTTACCCATGGACACGGCTATACAAATAGATTTAACCTCTGCAGAGGGTGTACTCTTTACCCACGAGTAACGGATTTATTCAGTCCATCGGAACTAATTCCGCCTACGGTCTTTTAATTGAAAACACACCTGACCTGCACACACCAGCTTAACTTACCGGTGTCTGGAATCACCCACGACACCTGTCAAGCAAAACTTTAAGTGGGGAGGCTACAACCTCGACTTAGCATGGGATCAAATTTATATCACGCGCTCTAAGGGGTGCCCCCCTCTCGGTCCCAACCGGAAACACCCATGCCCCCGGACCAGGTGGCATGCCTACCGGAGGCCTCCGGTATCTTCCACCATGGCCTCTCTGTACGGTGTGTGCTAGGACGAGGTTGACAACTTACTGAACCGTACCCTACCTGCGGCAGGGACAAGTGGTAGTACGAACCAAGTATGGGGGGGGGTTACTGAACAAGACTCGACCTACGGCCGACTCAGGAGGTCCAAGTATTCTCCGTATGATTAGCATAACAAATATATTTCCATTAACAGATAAACTCACCACTCATCAAGCCTCACCATGCCATACCAGACATACTCGTCTCGACGAGGAACTAGGGAAAAGCTCGTGTCTACCCAAGACCGCGACTTTCCCGGCTTCCTTCCGGTATGCATGAGAAGCTTACGAGGATGATTACCATCACCAGCATATCCATTTCTAACAGCAAAGCATCTCCATTATGCATTCATGCGTATGATTTTATCGTCACATAAAATAACGTATGCTCCAAGTCAAGGTGGTGTTGTAACCGTATCAACAACACACAAAAATATTATGCCAGAGTTCAGAATGCTTGCCTTCAAGAGTATGCAAGGGGGTGCACTTTTTGAAAGTTGCTTCCTTCTTCAAAAATCCTATTTTTGAAAATATTCAAATTAACACATAGTTTCAAAACAGTACAAAAAAGTTGTTTGGAAATTTTTTCAAATAAATACTAAAATAAACTAGACAGAATTTGAGAAACAACAAAAAAAGAATCAAGTCATTTGGACATATATTTAAAAAGTTATAGCCAGTCAAATTTTAGTCAATGTTCTGTTTTAATAAAACCAGAAAACACATCCATTGGAGGGGGTTAGGGGAGCGGCGGAGCTCGAGGGCGAGTAGCCCTCCCGTCATGGCGGAGAGGAAGCTTCCGGAGGGGATGAAGATTTGCACACCTCGACTCCTGGGCAAAAATGAATGCTGGAAAGGATCCTAGGGGTCATGGTGGAGCTAATGGTGGTGATAGGGCAAAGGAAAAAGAATCATGGGCATTAGAGCAACAAAAATTAGAGTAGCTGTAGAAAAAGCCAAACTGGGCCAGAGAACAAAAGAGGACATTTTGCTCAAATTTTTCAAAGAATATTAGTGGGTTTTTGCACAAAGATGAATAACATACTGTTGGGGAACGTAGTAATTTCAAAAAAAATCCTACACACACGCAAGATCATGGTGATGCATAGCAACGAGAGGGGAGAGTGTTGTCCACGTACCCTCGTAGACCGACAGCGGAAGCGTTATCATAACGCGGTTGATGTAGTCGTACGTCTTCACGATCCGACCGATCAAGTACCGAACGTACGGCACCTCCAAGTTCTACACACGTTCAGCTCGATGACGTCCCTCGAACTCCGATCCAGCCGAGTGTTGAGGGAGAGTTTCGTCAGCACGACGGCGTGGTGACGATGATGATGTTCCACCGACGCAGGGCTTCGCCTAAGCTCCGTGACGGTATTATCGAGGTGTAATCTGGTGGAGGGGGGCACCGCACACGGCTAAAATATCGTATATCAAGTGTGTCCATGGGGTGCCCCCCTGCCCCCGTATATAAAGGATCACCAGAAGGGGGCCGCCGGCCTAGGGAGGAGAGGCGCACCAGAAGGGGGAGTTCTACTCCCACCGGGAGTAGGACTCCTCCTTTCCTTGTTGGAATAGGAGAAGGGAAAGGAGAAGGAGAAAGAAGGAAGGGGGCGCCCCCCTTCCCTAGTCCAATTCGGACCAGATCATGGGGAGGGGCGCGGCCACCTTTTGAGGCCTTTCTCTCCTTTCCCGTATGGCCCATTAAGGCCCAATACGAATTCCCGTAACTCTCCGGTACTCCGAAAAATACCCGAATCACTCGGAACCTTTCCGAAGTCCGAATATTGTCGTCCAATATATCGATTTTTACGTCTCGGCCATTTCGAGACTCCTCGTCATGTCCCCGATCTCATCCGGGACTCCAAACTCCTTCGGTACATCAAAACTCAATAAAACTGTCATCGTAACGTTAAGCGTGCGGACCCTTTGGGTTCGAGAACTATGTAGACATGACCGAGACACTTCTCCGGTCAATAACCAATAGCGGGACCTGGATGCCCATATTGGCTCCCACATATTCTACGAAGATCTTTATCGGTCAGACCGCATAACAACATACGTTGTTCCCTTTGTCATCGGTATGTTACTTGCCCGAGATTCGATCGTCGGTATCTCGATACCTAGTTCAATCTCGTTACCGGCAAGTCTCTTTACTCGTTCCATAATACATCATCCCGCAACTAACTCATTAGTCACAATGCTTGCAAGGCTTATAGTGATGTGCATTACCGAGTGGGCCCAGAGATACCTCTCCGACAATCGGAGTGACAAATCCTAATCTCGAAATACGCCAACCCAACAAGTACCTTTGGAGACACCTGTAGAGCACCTTTATAATCACCCATTTACGTTGTGACGTTTGGTAGCACACAAAGTGCTCCTCCGGTAAACGGGAGTTGCATAATCTCATAGTCATAGGAACATGTATAAGTCATGAAGAAAGCAATAGCAACATACTAAACGATCGGGTGCTAAGCTAACGGAATGGGTCAAGTCAATCACGTCATTCTCCTAATGAGGTGATCTCGTTAATCAAATGACAACTCATGTCTATGGCTAGGAAACATAACCATCTTTGATTAACGAGCTAGTCAAGTAGAGGCATACTAGTGACACTCTGTTTGTCTATGTATTCACACATGTATTATGTTTCCGGTTAATACAATTCTAGCATGAATAATAAACATTTATCATGATATAAGGAAATATATAATACTTTATTATTGCCTCTAGGGCATATTTCCTTCAGTCTCCCACTTGCACTAGAGTCAATAATCTAGTTCACATCGCCATGTGATTTAACATCAATAATTCACATCACCATGTGATTAACACCCATAGTTCACATCTCCATGTGACCAACACTCAAAGGGTTTACTAGAGTCAATAATCTAGTTCACATCGCTATGTGATTAACACCCAAAGAGTACTAAGGTGTGATCATGTTTTGATTGTGAGATAATTTTAGTCAACGGGTCTGTCACATTCAGATCCGTAAGTATTTTGCAAATTTCTATGTCTACAATGCTCTGCACGGAGCTACTCTAGCTAATTGCTCCCACTTTCAATATGTATCTAGACCGAGACTTAGAGTCATCTAGATTTAGTGTCAAAACTTGCATCGACGTAACCCTTTACGACGAACCTTTTGTCACTTCCATAATCGAGAAACATTTCCTTATTCCACTAAGGATAATTTTGACCGCTGTCCAGTGATCTACTCCTAGATCACTATTGTACTCCCTTGCCAAAATCAGTGTAGGGTATACAATAGATCTGGTACACAGCATGGCATACTTTATAGAACCTATGGCCAAGGCATAGGGAATGACTTTCATTCTCTTTCTATCTTCTGCCGTGGTCGGGCTTTGAGTCTTTACTCAATTTCACACCTTGTAACACAGGCAAGAACTCTTTCTTTGACTGTTCTATTTTGAACTACTTCAAAATCTTGTTAAGGTATGTACTCATTGAAAAACTTATCAAGCGTCTTCATCTATCTCTATAGATCTTGATGCTCAATATGTAAGCAGCTTCACCGAGGTCTTTCTTTGAAAAACTCCTTTCAAACACTCCTTTATGCTTTGCAGAATAATCTTACATTATTTCTGATCAACAATATGTCATTCACATATACTTATCAGAAATGCTGTAGTGCTCCCACTCACTTTCTTGTAAATACAGGCTTCACCGCAAGTCTGTATAAAACTATATCCTTTGATCAACTTATCAAAGCGTATATTCCAACTCCGAGATGCTTGCACCAGTCCATAGATGGATCACTGGAGCTTGCATATTTTGTTAGCACTTTTAGGATTGACAAAACCTCCTGGTTGCATCATATACAACTCTTCTTTAATAAATCCATTAAGGAATGTAGTTTTGTTTATCCATTTGCCAGATTTCATAAAATGCGGCAATTGCTAACATGATTCAGACAGACTTTAAGCATAGATACGAGTGAGAAACTCTCTCATCGTAGTCAACACCTTGAACTTGTCGAAAACCTTTTGCGACAATTCTAGCTTTGTAGATAGTGACACTGCTATCAGCGTCGGTCTTCCTCTTGAAGATCCATTTAATCTCAATGGCTCGCCGATCATTGGGCAAGTCAATCAAAGTCCATACTTTGTTCTCATATATGGATCTCATCTCAGATTTCATGGCCTCAAGCCATTTTGCGGAATCTGGGCTCATCATCGCTTCTTCATAGTTCGTAGGTTCGTCATGGTCTAGTAACATAACCTCCAGAACAGGATTACCGTACCACTCTGGTGCGGATCTTACTCTGGTTTACCTACGAGGTTTCGTAGTAACTTGATCTGAAGTTACATGATCATCATCATTAACTTCCTCACTAATTGGTGTAGAAGTCACAGGAACAGATTTCTGTGATGAACTACTTTCCAATAAGGGAGCAGGTACAGTTATCTCATCAAGTTCTACTTTCCTCCCACTCATTTCTTTCGAGAGAAACTCCTTCTCTAGAAAGGATCCATTCTTAGCAACGAATGTCTTGCCTTCGGATCTGTGATAGAAGGTGTACCCAACTATCTCCTTTGGGTATCCTATGAAGACACATTTCTCCGATTTGGGTTCGAGCTTATCAGGATGAAACTTTTTCACATAAGCATCGCAACCCCAAACTTTAAGAAACGACAACTTTGGTTTCTTGCCAAACCACAGTTCATAAGGCGTCGTCTCAACGGATTTTGATGGTGCCCTATTTAACGTGAATGTAGCTGTCTCTAATGCATAACCCGAAAACGATAGTGGTAAATTGGTAAGAGACATCATAGATTGCACTATGTCCAATAAAGTACGGTTATGACGTTCGGACACACCATTATGCTGTGGTGTTCCAGGTGGCACGAATTTGTGAAACTATTCCACATTGTTTTAATTGAAGACCAAACTCGTAACTCAAATACTCTTCTCCACGATCAGATCGTAGAGACTTTATTTTCTTGTTACGATGATTTTCCGCTTCACTCTAAAATTATATGAACTTTTCAAATGTTTCAGACATCTGTTTCATTAAGTAGATATACCCATATCTGCTCAAATCATCTGTGAAGGTCAGAAAATAATGATACCTGCTACGAGCCTCAATATTCATCGGACCACATACATCTGTATGTATGATTTCCAACAAATCTGTTGCTCTCTCCATAGTTCCGGAGAACGGCGTTTTAGTCATCTTGCCCATGAGGCATGGTTCGCAAGCATCAAGTGATTCATAATCAAGTGATTCCAAAATCCCATCAGTATGGAGTTTCTTCATGCGCTTTACACCAATATGACCTAAACGGCAGTGCCACAAATAAGTTGCACTATCATTATTAACTTTGCATCTATTGGCTTCATTATTATGAATATGTGTATCACTACGATCGAGATCCAACAAACCATTTTCGTTGGTGTGTATGACCATAGAAGGTTTTTATTCATGTAAACAGAACAACAATTGTTCTCTAACTTAAATAAATAACCGTATTGCAATAAACATGATCAAATCATATTCATGCTCAACGCAAACACCAAATAACACTTATTTAGTTTCAACACTAATCCCGAAAGTATAGGGAGTGTGCGATGATGATCATATCAATCTTGGAACTACTTCCAACACACATCGTCAATTCTCCTTTTACTAGTCTCTGTTTATTCTGCAACTCCCGTTTCGAGTTACTACTCTTAGCAACTGAACCAGTATCAAATACCGAGGGGTTGCTATAAACACTAGTAAAGTACACATCAATAACATGTATATCCAATATACCTTTGTTCACTTTGCCATCCTTCTTATCCACCTAATAGTCGGGGTAGTTCCGCTTCCAGTGACCAGTCCCTTTGCAGTAGAAGTACTTAGTCTCAGGCTTAGGACCAGACTCAGGCTTCTTCACTTGAGCAGCAACTTGCTTGCCGTTCTTCTTGAAGTTCCCCTTCTTCCCTTTGCCCTTTTCTTGAAACTAGTGGTCTCGTCAACCATCAACACTTGATGTTTTTCTTGATTTCTACCTTCGTCGATTTCAGCATCACGAAGAGCTCGGGAATTACTTTCGTCATCCCTTGCATACTATAGTTCATCACGAAGTTCTACTAACTTGGTGATGGTGACTAGAGAATTCTGTCAATCACTATTTTATCTGGAAGATTAACTCCCACTTGATTCAAGCGATTGTAGTACCCAGACAATCTGAGCACATGCTCACTTGTTGAGCGATTCTCCTCCATTTTTTAGCTATAGAACTTGTTGGAGACTTCATATCTCACAACTCGGGTATTTGCTTGAAATATTAACTTCAGCTCCTGGAACATCTCATATGGTCCATGACGTTCAAAACGTCTTTGAAGTCCCGATTCTAAGCTGTTAAGCATGGTGCACTAAACTATCAAGTAGTCATCATATTGAGCTAGCCAAACGTTCATAACGTCTGCATCTGCTCCTGCAATAGGTCTGTCACCTAGAAGTGCATCAAGGACATAATTTTTCTGTGGAGCAATGAGGATAATCCTCAGATCACGGATCCAATCCGCATTTTTGCTACTAACATCTTTCAACATAATTTTTCACTAGGAACATATCAAAAATAAACACAGGGAAGCAACAACGCGAGCTATTGATCTACAACATAACTTGCAAAATACTGTCAAGACTAAGTTCATGATAAATTTAAGTTCAATTAATCATATTACTTAAGAACTCCCACTTAGATAGATATCCCTCTAATCATCTAAGTAATTACGTGATCCAAAGCAACTAAACCATGTCCGATTAACACGTGAGATGGAGTAGTTTCAATGGTGAACATCACTATGTTGATCATATCTACTATATGATTCACGCTCGACCTTTCGGTCTCTGTGTTCCGAGGCCATATCTATATATATGCTAGGCTCGTCAAGTTTAACCTGAGTATTCCGCCTGTGCAACTTTTTTGCACCCGTTGTATTTGAACGTATAGCCTATCACACCTGATTAAAACGTGGTGTCTCAGCACGAAGAACTTTCGCAACGATGCATACTCAGGGAGAACACTTTTGTCTTGAAATTTTAGTGAGAGATCATCTTATAATGCTACCGTCAATCAAAGCAAGATAAGATGCATAAAGGATTAACATCACATGCAATCAATATAAGTGATATGATATGGCCATCATCATCTTGTGCTTGTGATCTCCATCTCCGAAGCACCGTGCTTGTGATCTCCATCTCCGAAGCACCGTCATGATCACCATCGTCACCGGCTCGACACCTTGATCTCCATCGTAGTATCGTTGTCGTCTCGCCAACTTATTGCTTTTACGACTATCGCTACCGCTTAGTGATAAAGTAAAACTATTACATGGCGATTGCATCTCATACAATAAAGCGACAACCATATGGCTCCTGCCAGTTGCCGATAACTCGGTTACAAAACATGATCATCTCATACAACACATTATATCACATCATGTCTTGACCATATCACATCACAACATGCCCTGCAAAAACAAGTTAGACGTCCTCTACTTTGTTGTTGCATGTTTTACGTGGCTGCTACGGGCTTAGCAAGAACCGTTCTTACCTACGCATCAAAACCACAACGATAGTTTGTCAAGTTGGTGCTGTTTTAACCTTCGCAAGGACCGGGCGTAGCCACACTCGGTTCAACTAAAGTGAGAGAGACAGACACCCGCCAGTCACCTTTAAGCAACGAGTGCTCCGAACGGTGAAACCAGTCTCGCGTAAGCGTACGCGTAATGTCGGTCCGGGCCGCTTCATCTCACAATACCGCTGAACCAAAGTATGACATGCTGGTAAGCAGTATGACTTATATCGCCCACAACTCACTTGTGTTCTACTCGTGCATAGCATCAACGCATAAAACCAGGCTCGGATGCCACTGTTGGGGAACGTAGTAATTTCAAAAAAATTCCTACGCACACGCAAGATCATGGTGATGCATAGCAACGAGAGGGGAGAGTGTTGTCCACGTACCCTCGTAGACCGACAGCGGAAGCGTTATCACAACGCGGTTGATGTAGTCGTACGTCTTCACGATCCGACCGATCAAGTACCGAACGTACGGCACCTCCAAGTTCTACACACGTTCAGCTCAATGACGTCCCTCGAACTCCGATCCAGCCGAGTGTTGAGGGAGAGTTTCGTCAGCACGACGGCGTGGTGACGACGATGATGTTCCACCGACGCAGGGCTTCGCCTAAGCTCCGCGACGGTATTATCGAGGTGTAATCTGGTGGAGGGGGGCACCGCACACGGCTAAAATATCGTATATCAACTGTGTCCATGGGGTGCCCCCCTGCCCCCGTATATAAAGGAGCAAGGGGGAGGCCGCCGGCCTAGGGAGGAGAGGCGCGCCAGAAGGGGGAGTCCTACTCCCACCGGGAGTAGGACTCCTCCTTTCCTTGTTGGAATAGGAGAAGGGAAAGGAGAAGGAGAAAGAAGGAAGGGGCGCTCCCCTTCCCTAGTCCAATTCGGACCAGATCATGGGGAGGGGCGCGGCCACCTTTTGAGGCCTTTCTCTCCTTTCCCGTATGGCCCATTAAGGCCCAATACGAATTCCCGTAACTCTCGGGTACTCCGAAAAATACCCGAATCACTCGGAACCTTTCCGAAGTCCGAATATAGTCGTCCAATATATCAATTTTTACGTCTCGGCCATTTCGAGACTCCTCGTCATGTCCCCGATCTCATCCGGGACTCCGAACTCCTTCGGTACATCAAAACTCAATAAAACTGTCATCGTAACGTTAAGCGTGCGGACCCTTTGGGTTCGAGAACTATGTAGACATGACCGAGACACTTCTCCGGTCAATAACCAATAGCGGGACCTGGATGCCCATATTGGCTCCCACATATTCTACGAAGATCTTTATCGGTCAGACCGCATAACAACATACGTTGTTCCCTTTGTCATCGGTATGTTACTTGCCCGAGATTCGATCGTCGGTATCTCGATACCTAGTTCAATCTCGTTACCGGCAAGTCTCTTTACTCGTTCCGTAATACATCATCCCGCAACTAACTCATTAGTCACAATGCTTGCAAGGCTTATAGTGATGTGCATTACCGAGTGGGCCCAGAGATACCTCTCCGACAATCGGAGTGACAAATCCTAATCTCGAAATACGCCAACCCAACAAGTACCTTTGGAGACACCTGTAGAGCACCTTTATAATCACCCATTTACGTTGTGACGTTTGGTAGCACACAAAGTGTTCCTCCGGTAACCGGGAGTTGCATAATCTCATAGTCATAGGAACATGTATAAGTCATGAAGAAAGCAATAGCAACATACTAAACGATCGGGTGCTAAGCTAACGGAATGGGTCAAGTCAATCACGTCATTCTCCTAATGAGGTGATCTCGTTAATCAAATGACAACTCATGTCTATGGCTAGGAAACATAACCATCTTTGATTAACGAGCTACTCAAGTAGAGGCATACTAGTGACACTCTGTTTGTCTATGTATTCACACATGTATTATCTTTCCGGTTAATACAATTCTAGCATGAATAATAAACATTTATCATGATATAAGGAAATATATAATACTTTATTATTGCCTCTAGGGCATATTTCCTTCACATACTCCTACTAACATCCCCTAATTTTGGTGGAAGTTTTAAAGAAATATTTAAATAGGTTGTAGTGCAAAAGTGCAATTGGACCAGATTTGGAAACTTGGGGAAAAGCTCAAAATCTCCAAATGACTAAAGGATATTTTTGCACAAAAGTGATCTAGGAACATCACATGTCATCCCCAAATTTTGGTGGGATTTTTAAATGAATTTACCAAAAGGGTTGCAGTGCAAATGGGAACCTAAAACTTATGAAAACCCATTTTAGAGAACTAAAGCTCAGGGAAAATAAATAAATAATCCCACTGATAAAAGAATTGTTTTATTTGAGAGAGTAAACAAGTCCAATAATAATTGGAAAGTTTTCACTTGGGGTGAAAACTCCACAACTTAGAAGAGAAGAGAGGTTCTGAGATCAAAAATAAATCCAGAAAAAACAAAATTTAATTTCTTAGCAAAAATTTTAATAAACAAAACATGGTTAAATTTGTGGGGCGTTACACCAAGTCAACGCTTAAAGCAGAAGAAGAATTGTTCTCAGGTCAGTTTCCGTAGCTATGGTTCATGCTACTTTGCTCTTGCATCACTGTATTTACTCATACCAACTAATTTCAAATTTGAAGGATGCAATTGAAACTCCAATGGCGCAACAGGTATGTTTTAAATCTGTTTCTTTAACGTGTTTGCTGTTGTAACTTGCTCTATGTTGATTTCAGTTTCAATTGAATAAACAGTTATGTTCTCATGCCATGCACATTACAAGTGTTGTTATTGCTGTGTAGTTTCCCACAATTATATTCTGTCTATGCTGGTTTGTCTTAAATATATATGATTTGAACTGTATCTATCTTGATTTGGCAACATAAACTAGAATTATATAGACCATACAGTGACCATACTACATAGATATATGTTTGTTTCATGCTGTTATCCCGTCCACCTTACTACTTAACCGGTTTACCAAAATGAGTTTCATATACTACATTGTAAACCTGTGATGTGTTTGTTTGTTTCTCTTTTAGAACGCGGATAAAATATTGGAGAAGAGTACCCCATTATGCAATGGTGAAGGAAGTAATGCAGAAAGGTTCAAGATAGTGAGACATCCTTGTTGGTCTCCAAGAAAGCTGATAAAAACTATATTTAAGACACTGAGACAACCCCAAAGTCCTGTCTTGATGTAGTGTTCGAGTTACTGGCTACTACTGCTGGTACCAACTCTTCTAACTTGCTGCCTGAATCAGTTCGGCTTCTTCAGTCTCAACTTCAAGTTCAAAGACATCGATCAGATGTTATGCGACAGGAAGCCGAAGGACTGCGGAAGTCCCTGCAGAATTCAGATGCATACTTTCTGGTGCAACAGCAAGTGCTGGAGGATTTAAGCGCCAAACAAGAGAAAGTTAATAAGCTTGCTAAGCATCTTGCCAGCATTATGGGTACCCAGTATATTGTTTGTTGAGCTCTTCTGAAGTGGTTTCAGTTCTGGACTTGTTTTACTGCGGCGTTTATATGCTGCTTTGTTCCCTATATTTGCACTGGTGGCGAACTTTGATGCCCAGTGGATGTAATATGTGCAATAGCCGTGATAGCCTAGCGTAAGTTGCTTGCTAATTTATTTCCTTATTCCCTTGTTTATTTGATTTCTTGTAGTCAGTGCAGTTCTTTTCCGCGGTTTGCTAGTGGCCGCAATAACCTATTTTTTAAAACTAGGCCACAATAACCATGGGCTACATATTTACTGTAGTTAAAATGGGCCTCCTACGGGCCACAGATACAATGGACCTTCTACGGGGCGTAGAAACAATGGGTCTTATACGGGCCGTAGGCACAATGGGCCTTCTACGGGCCGTATCATCAATGGGCCTTCTCCGGGCCATATGATTGGTTGGCCAAACATGGGCCAATAACAGACCACATTATGGCCGTAAATGGGCTAGAGTTGAAATCGTCCGTTCATGGGCCGACCATAACGGGCCGTCGTTAATCGGTCGTATTTGATTAACGGGCCACAAACGGGCCGACTGTAACCACGGGCTGAATTTGGCCCACAAGCAGAAGATGACAGTAACGGGCCGTAAGTAAACGAATGCTGGAAATGAGCCCAAGAATAAATGGGACCTGAGAAGGCCGGAAGATAACATGGGCTGGAAACGACCCAATGGAATAATGGGCCGTTAATGGGTATAAAGTGATACACTGTTCATTACGGGCCAGTTTCACCACGTGCCGTTAATGGGTATAAAGTGATACACTGTTCATTACGGGCCAGTTTTACCACGGGCCGTTAATGGGCCGAGAGTTACTAAGGGCCTCATATGGGCCAAAAGAAGTCATGGGCCATACATGGGCCGGAAGTTAAAACGGGCTGGAATTATATTGGATGGCCCAGATGACGCTATTGGGCCTAATTCGGATAGCCATAAACGGGCCCTGGGTTAGCAGGCTGTAAATGGGCTATATGCGAACAGGTCGTTAATAGGCTTGCCGTGGGCCGGCCCGCCATCGTTTGACCAAGTCAAACGGGCCGGCCTTTTCATAGGAATGGGCCTCTGTTGGGCCATGCCCTGTGTCGACGTATCATAGGCGCTTTGGGTCCAATGAGTGGATGACATCTGTCCCAACGGTGAGCCGACACGTGTTTCCTCCAGCCAATGATGATTTTACACGTGGAAATCCCCATTGGTTGGGGCTATTAACGGGTTATCGGATCCAAAACCGGACCCGATAGCTTAACGGCGTTCCGTTACAGCGGATGCCACGTGTCGGTCACCCTTGACGAAAGCACTTATGTGACGCGCGATTTATCGTCATGGAAGTAGACACTTCCGTGATGATAATTTTGGTAATGTCATGGAACACTTCTACGACAACACATCTATGACTATCTTGATTCCTTCATAAATTTGTCATGGATGTGCATGCATGACAGAAAACATGACCTACTTTGACAAACACGTATCATCACGGAAGTGTATTTTTTGTAGTGGATGGGTTTTGGAATATTTGTGAATTTATAGGGTAAAGAGGGGGTGCGGGAGGTCACCGAGGTGGGCACAACCCACTTGGGTGCGCCTGGGCCCCCAGGCGCGCCCTAGTGGGTTGTGCCCCCCTCGAGACACCCCCAGGTGCTTCTTTGGCCCACTGTTGGTCTTCTGGTCCATAAACAATCTCTGTGAAGTTTCGTTTCATTTGGACTCCAGTTGGTATTGATTTCTTGCAATGTAAAAAACAAGCAAAAAACAGCAACTGGCACTGGGCACTGGGTCAATAGGTTAGTCCCAAAAATTGATATAAAGTTGCTATAAAATGATTGTAAAACATCCAAGAATGATAAAATAACAACATGAATACTTCATAAATTATAGATACGTTGGAGACGTATCAACAACCCCAATGACAAGCCAATCATATGTTTCGTAATTTTGATGTTCTCAAACTTTTTCAACTTTCACGCCGTACATGAGCGCGAGCCATGGATATAGCACTATAGGTGGAACTGAATATGGTGGTTGTGGAGAAGACAAAATGAAGGAGAAATTCTCACATCAACTATGCAAATTAATGGGCTATGGAGATTCCCATCAATCAATATCGATGCAAGTGAGTAGGCATGGTCATGCAACAGATGCATAAGAGCTATAAGTGTATGAAAGATCAAAAAGAATATAAGTGGGTGTGCATCCAACTAGCTCGCTCATGAACACCTAGGGAAATTTGAGGAAGCCCATCATTGGAATATACAAGCCAAGTTCTATAATGAAAATTTCCCACTAGTACATGAAAGTGACAAAATAGGAGACTCTCTATCATGAAGAACATGGTGCTATTTCAAATCACAAATGTGGAAAAGGATAGTAACATTGTCCCTTCTCTCTTTTCTCTTTTTTTTTGTTTTGGCTTCTTTGGCCTCTTTTTTTATTTGGGCTTCTTTGGCCTATTTTATTTTTATTAAAGTCTGGAGACTCATCCCAACTTGCGAGGGAATCATAGCTTCCATCATCCTTTACTCACATGGGACAATGCTCTAATAATGATGATCATCACACTTTTATTTACTTACAACTCAAGAATTACAACTCAAGCTAGAACAAAATACGACTCTATATGAATGCCTCATGCATATGAGAACAATATGACAATGATGGTATGTGTCATAATAAAATTGAACGGTGGAAGTTGCATGGCAATATATCTTAGAATGGCTATGGAATTGCCATAATAGGTAGGTATGGTGGCTGCTTTGAGGAAGGTATATTGTGGGTTTAATGCACCGGCGAAAGTTGCGCGGTACTAGAGAGGCTAGCAATGGTGGAAGGGTGCTAGTGCGTATAATCCATGGACTCAACATTAGTCATAAAGAACTCACATACTTATTGCAAAAAGTTATTAGCCATCAAAACAAAGTACTACACGCATGCTCCTAGGGGGATAGTGTAACACCCACGATGCGGCTATATCTCCCACGTGTCGAGGCACGACTTAGAGGCATAACCGCATTGTGGTTTTGTCACAAGAAGGGTCATCTTCACACAATCCCATGTAATGAACAAGAATGGGTTAAAGAGTTGGCTTACAATCGCCACTTCACACAATACATAAAATAAATTCGTACATCATTCAAGATACACACATAGACCGACTACGGTCAAACCTAAATAAAAAGAAGATAACCCCAAATGCTAGATCCCCGATCGTCCCAACTGGGCACCACTACAGATCAACATGTAAAGAAACATAGTAATGACCAAGCTCCCCGTCGAACTCCCACTTGAGCTCAGTTGCATCGCCTGCACTGGTATCGTCGGCACCTGCAACTGTTTGGAAGTATCTGGTGAGTCACGAGGACTCAGCAATCTCACACCAACGAGATCAAGACTATTTAAGCTTAAGGGTAGGAAAGGGGAGTGAGGTGGAGCTGTAGCAAGCACTAGCATGTATGGTGGCTAACATACGCAAATAAGAGCGAGAAGAGGAGCAACGGAACGGTCGTCAACTAGTAATGATCAAGAAGTGATCCTGAACTCCTACTTACGTCAAACATAACCTAAAAGCCGTGTTCACTTCCCGGAATCCGCCGAAAAGAGACCATCACGGCTACACACACGGTTGATGTATTTTAATTAAGTCAAGTGTCAAGTTCTCTACAACCGGACATTCACAAATTCCCATCTGCCACATAACCGCGGGCACGGCTCTCGAAAGTTTATACCCTGCAGGGGTGTCCCAACTTAGCCCATTATAAGCTCTCACGGTCAACGAAGGATATTCCTTCTCCCAGGAAGACCCGATCAAACTCGGAATCCCGGTTTACAATACATTTCGACAATGGTAAAACAAGACCAACAAAGACGCCCGAATGTGCCGACAAATCCTGATAGGAGCTGCACATATCTCGTTCTCTGGGCACACCGGATGAGCAGTCCGTACAACTAAAACTAGGCCTCAAATTTCCCCGAGGTGGCGCTGCAAAGGGCTCTAGTTTGGACCAACGCTCGGAGGAGCACTGGCCCGGGGGGTTAAAATAAAGATGACCCTTGAGTCTGCAGAACCCAAAGGAAAAAGGCTTAGGTGGCAAATGTTAAAACCAAGGTTGGGCCTTGCTGGAGGAGTTTTATTCAAAGCGAACTGTCAAGGGGGTCCCATAAATCACCCAACCGCGTAAGGAACGCAAAATCAAGGAACGTAACACCGGTATGACGGAAACTAGGGCAGCAAGAGTGGAACAAAACACCAGGCATAAGGCCGAGCCTTCCACCCTTTACCAAGTATATAGATGCATTAATTAAATAAGAGAATTTGTGATATCCCAACATATCCATGTTCCAACATGGAACAAACTTCAACTACACCTGCAACTAGCAACGCTATAAGAAGGGCTGAGCAAAAGCGGTAACTTAGCCAAACAACGGTTTGCTAGGAAAGGATGGTTAGAGGCTTGACATGGCAATATGGGAGGCATGATATAGCAAGTGGAAGGTAGTGCGGCATAGCAATAGAGTGAACAACTAGCAAGCAAAGATAGAAGTGATTTCGAGGGTATGGTTATCTTGCCTGAGATCCCGCAAGGAAGAAGAACTAGTCCATGAAGAAGACAAACGGACGTAGTTGAACGAATCCTCACAACTCCGGAACGAAACCGAAGCTAACGAGAGAAGCAACCCGGAAAGAAACAAACAACATAGTAAACAACCACCACATACACATGGCATGATGCACAATCAAGGATGATGCATGTCCGGTTTAAATGAAGCATGGCATGGCAAAATGCATCAAACAATACTACAAATTCAGTGGAGCTCAATATGTAACAAGTTGCATATTGACGAAACACCACATCAAATATTTAGTTCTCTCTCGTTTATGTACCCAACAATATTAAATGTTATTAAACATGGCAAGGGGTGAAGCATATGAAAACTACCTAGCTAGGCAAGTTTAAATGAGGCCGGAACAACAAACAACAATTCTGGAAAATCCTCATATGCATATTTTGGATTTGGTACTGTTCTTCCCTAAAACATCTTTTAATGTTATTAAACAGTAAAACAAAGTGTACCATGCTACTCTATGCATTTTCTACCCCATTTACATATAAAGTTTAATTAATTCCGAGCTACGGTTATTTAGTTATGAAATAAATCATTTTAACATGGCATTTATACAAATTTAAACAAACAACAAGTTTAAACATTTTAACATGGATGAAAGCAGCATATTATGAAACTAGATGAAATTCTAGACATTTTACGTATATAAAACTTTTTAATATGATGCACGGTTCATGAGTTATTATATGCACGAAGTTCAAGGGTTTTTCTGCAAATCTATTTTTCTCAGCATTAATAGGCAAAATCACAGACAGAGAAAAAAACAACACTGGGCCGAAACTGACTAGCCCAACAGTGCACAGGAGGCGACTGCTCACATTGGGCCAACAGGCCGAAGGGGAAGCAGAGCAGTGGGCCGGCGGATCTGGGCCGACGAGGAAGCAGGGCGGCTCGCTTGGCGCTGGGTCTCTCGGTCTGGCGAAGGGGACACGGGCCAGCGTGCGAAGCAGGGGGACGAGCGGTCGAGGCAGAGGCGCGGTCAACACGAGAGCCTAGCAAGCGAGCTGCTTCTCGTTACTGAAGAACAAAGACAGCAGCAGGTTCCTGATGACGGACTTGGCGCCGGCGAGCAGGGGCGTCGGGGATCTCCGGCGCGGCGGCGAAGGACGGAGGGCGTGGAACCGGGCACGAAGGAGGGACCAATCTGACCGGCGGTGAGGTTATGCCGGCGTGGGGCGGAGGCAAACCGGCGGCCACGGACTTGGAGATCCCTGGCGGGGCTCCTGTAGAGAAAGACATGAGGGGAGAGATGAGCAGCGGGAGAGACGAAACAACATGGGAGGAGAGGCGCGGGAGGACATGAGGTGGCGCTGGTCACCTGCGGGTTGCCGGCAAGTTTCGGTCGAGGGGATGTAGTGGGACTCGGGACTGCTGCTGCTACTTGGGACTCCATGGGCGCCATGGCTGGGTCTGCGGCAGCGTCGTCGGCGCTCCTAGACAGAGAGGCGACGGGGTTAGGAACATCAGGTGCAGAACGAGGGAGAGGGCAAGGAAGGAGACGCGGGTGGCCTGCTGCTCACCGGAGCTTGTCGGTGGCGGCGGAACGACGACGGGGCTGAGCAGAGGGAGCGTACAGGAGGGGCTCCAGAAGAAACTCCTCTTCCCTGGATCGGGAGGAGATAGGGCCTTCGGGAGAGCGAGGAGGATCTCCTCTCCTTGGATCGCGCAGGTGAATTGGGCAGGCGCATAGATCGAGGGAGGTAGGTGGTGCTGCGGGTTGGCTCGGGTGGAGTGGATCGGGAAGATGGGGGCTGGTTGGGTGGCTGAGAAAACCCAGGAGGATTTGGGATGCGCGGCAGCGGTGAGTGAGGGGATTGATGGGACAGTGCTCCTAATTTTAGGGTTGGGTCAAATTAGGTATGAGGTTGGACTATATATAGGGAAAAGAGGGAAGTTTGGATCATCCGATTAAAATTGGATGGTCGAGATAAAATAGGCTATGGAGTCCAATTAAGAAAACAGAGATGTTTTATAGATGTTTGGGGATGATCCGGACCCAACGGTGATGACTGAGCGGGTCGGGTTCAGGACAGGTTTCGGACGCGCGCGAGAAGGGGTTTTGTGCATTGTGCAGAGAGGCTCAGACGGTCGGACAACAAAAGAACGGTTGGTCTCGAAGGGACAACGAAGGCAACAGGGAGAAGCAGGAACTACGAACGGACCACGAGTTTATGAAAACATGCGGATGCAATGCGTATGATGCGATGATGAATGCAACAAACAAATAAAACACATGGCGAACACGAAAAACAAGGAAGGCGTCTGGAGCGTCGGTCTTGGGTCGTTACAACACTCCACCACTACGAGAGGATCTCATCCCGAGATCTAGGATGGCACCGGAGAGAAGCGGAAGAGGAAGAGAAGAGGTAAAGCTAAGTTGCTTCTTTGACAAACGAGTGAAATCACGAACCATGAGAGATTGAACGAACGAAAAGAGAGAATACAAGGGAGATGAACGAGATTGAAAACACTCCGTTATCAAAGAGGAAGAAGGAACATTATGAGAACCTTTGTAGGTTGAAGAATATGGAACAAGAGCTTAACGGATCAAAAGGAATATGAAAGCACACCGGTAGAAAAGAGAAACAAGGAACTCCATGTGAACCTTGGAGTTTGCAAAGCTATGAATGACGAGAACAATGGACGAGAAGTACATGCAAGCACTCCGGTTGAAACGAGATGTACAAGGAACGATAATGATCAATTACAATAACGCTCCGGTTGGAAAATGGGAGGGATGGAATATGAACTTGGCAAAATGAAAGCACTTGGATGAGACTTCGGTTAAAAGAGGAATGATATACACAACACTTCGGTTAAATGGATTAGTAAGAAAAGAACACTATCCTCACAATTCAAGATGATGAGCGAAGAGAGCAACATCACCATGCCTCCGAAGAAAAAAATAGAAGATAGATCATTGGAATAAAGGAATGGAGAAGAAAATGCCAACTTCTTCCACCAATGATCTTGGAAAGCACCCTTCCAAGAAGGTTAGAACGGAGTTGTTGGAAAAAACCAACAACGAAACGAATAAGCTTGTAGTGGGCTTATAGAAAACTTCTCAAGATAGAGGCAAAATTTTGCCACTACGGAAACAACTAATATAATTGATAACACCAATGAGATGAAAAGCTTCTTTCACCAAGAGGATAAGAGAAAACTTGGATCATTGATAAGCACCATAATAGCAACATTCCTTAGGGAAGCCTTTAGGTGAAATATGACACAAGATAACTCCAACAAAGAGATTAAAGGATTGAAAAGATCTCGTGAACGAATTGAAATTGATGGTTTTAAAATATGTCATTCCGGACAACTTGTGAATCATGAACAATGAAGGGGGATTGTCAAGAATGATATAACACCATCTCGAAAGATAAGATAGAGAGAATTGCACTTCAGAATGCAAGATGAAGAATGCTTGAACTCCTCAAAACAAAACATGTGTTGAGCACCATGATTATCTTTGAGTATAGCTTGGCGGATCATAACTTCGAGAGAAATCTTGAGGAACAATTGAAGAATGAAATGAAACCTTGATGGAGCACCATGCAGAGCTTCCATGAAGAACTCCGGTAAACAAAAGGATGATAGAAAGAAAGAGAAGTTGACAACACAAGGTGAAGCCTTGCAATGATTTAGGTGGAGCTTTGAAATGATATAACTGAGAAAACATGGAACTCCGGAACGAAAGATGAACAAATGAAAACAAGAATTTTGATGAACCTCCGGAATAAGGAATTGAATTTACTCGATGAAACAAGAATAAGAATTACATTATGCTCATCCTTCACCAATTACATTGATGACAAGCAATGGATTTGGCATACTACTTATTCTCGTAGAAAGGATTAAGATAGATATGGCGCAAACTTGAGAAGGACTTCAACGAACCACCGGTAACAACGGAAGATAATTTGAAAAGAACGAAAGAATTGATACGATAACAACGGAAGACAATTCTTGAATGAACCACCGTAAGAATTGGAAATGAAAGTAGCAAAGGCACAATTCACCGAGAAGAATTAGAAAATGAATAAAGATACTAGACAGAATTTAGATACAAGTGAAATGAAGAGATCATGAATTGATTAGAGAATACTTGAATGATGCACCGGTAAGATTTGGAGAACGAGGGCTGAAAGCTGGCATGAATAATTCTGAGATTATGGGCTCTGGAGAATCAAACTGAAAAAACTCCTGAATTGCTTTAGATGGGTGAAAAGAATTCTCGCAATCGAAAACAATTATGAGAGGATGGCATCAAGCTAGAACCATGAATCTTCAAGAGAACGGACCAAGATTCAAGAGAAATTCTTCTTCGTTCTTCAAATGTTGAGAATGATGACGAGAAACACCACCATGAATTTTTAGGCACTCCGGAATGAAAATTAGAAAGGTTGAACCAACGATGAAAAGAATTTGAAAGATCTTGGAGAAAGACATATGACTGATGATAACCCATTCTTACGTCAAACTTTGAAAAGAATTTGAGAATAACTCCGAAAAATTAGAGGAGTCAGGTAAGATCCTGGGAAAAGCCCTGTGGGTTAGGGCCCACTCTAAAGATACACCGTTGAATGATTAAAAGAAAGATTGCGCCGGTTGAATTAAATGGGTTGAATGAGATAACAACCTCGAAATAGCTTGAACGGATTAGGAATGAAAACATGAATCTCCTGAGGCATCTTCAGCACTCTGGAACAATTGAATAGCACGCGAAGAATGATTAAGAGTTGCACCGGCATGATAAAGCATTTGAAACGAGGAAAGGAATGTGATCAACAATGAAGGCTTGAATTTATTCCACCAGAGAAGAAAAAGAATGATGAATGATAAACTTGAAGAACATCTTCATGAGAAATCACCGGTTAAGAACATGGAGCTAAAGAATGAAGAGACTTCACATCCATAAGATGGATACTTGATTAAGAAATCTGAGTGTTTGAAGAAAAAAGGTGGGAGGGCGGGAAAAATGAAGGCAACTTGGGACGGATGAAACAAACACCGTTGAGAAAACATAGAATTGATCTCGCGAATGTTGAAATGATCGGATCCACTTGAAGAGAAGCACGCCGGTTGGAAAAGAATTAACATGGCGACCTCGATGATCAAGAAGGATTAGTATTCACATAGCAATATGAGAACACCATTTAGGAAAGGTATGGATTCAACATTTGACTTCGAAGCAACTCGAATACCACAAATAAAACAAAACAAAGGATTTGGCTTGCAGAATAAGCCGTAAACAAACATATGATAGATCCCATATCGTATCATGTGTGTGTTGGAAAGATATCCTACGAGATACTTGAATTCCCACTTATAAACTCCCGAAACTTTCTGGTTATGCAATATGGTGTTGGGGATACAGGGGACACAAAATATATCACCCAAACTGACAATTCCTAGATCCAGCTATATCCATCCTTCAAGACATAACCAAGAAACCTTCGGAAATCATTTACCTCAACCTTCGAAAAGCATCCGTTATATGAGTTATGGCAATACTCCCGAACTCCCGCCCCAATACTGGGTGGCGTCGCGGTGATCTCACCAACAACGGCATAAAAGAGATTTTCGATGTCGGCGAAACTCAGGTATTCCAGAACAGCAACGATAAAATTGTGACGACAACACCTCGGAGCTCAACTCCCCGGGACACTACCACAACCCCTAAATGTCAGGAGGCACCAAGAACAATGTTCTCGTCACAAAACCATCGGAACGATTCTAAGATACCCGCGTGATCCTAAAAATTGATAGTGAAATTTGAGGAGGGAAAAGTCAAAACTTCTACGTCAGGAGGCCTCACCAGAGCGACGAAGGGACTGAGGAGTAAAAAGAATCCTACTCTCCGATATATATAATCCTAAGACTCAAAACATTTTTATTGTAGACTCAACAACGTCAGCGATTCGATCAAGCAGGGGGCTCCTATGTCAGGGATGGCTCTGATTACCAACTTGTAACGCCCAAGATGCGGCTATATCTCCCACGTGTCGATGCACGACTTAGAGGCATAACCGCATTGTGGTTTTGTCGCAAGAAGGGTCATCTTCACAAAATTCCATGTAATGAACAAGAATGGGATAAAGAGTTGGCTTACAATCGCCATTTCACACAATACATAAAATAAATTCATACATCATTCAAGATACACACATAGACCGACTACGGTCAAATCCAAATAAAAAGAAGATAACCCCAAATGCTAGATCCCCGATCGTCCCAACTGGGCACCACTACTGATCAACATGAAAAGAAACATAGTAACGACCAAGCTCCTCGTCGAACTCCCACTTGAGCTCAGTTGCGTCGCCTGCACTGGTATCGTCCGCACCTGCAACTGGTTGGAAGTATCTGGTGAGTCACGAGGACTCAGCAATCTCACACCCGCGAGGTCCAGACTATTTAAGCTTAAGGGTAGGAAAGGGGAGTGAGGTGGAGCTGCAGCAAGAACTAGCATGTATGGTGGCTAACATACGCAAATAAGAGCGAGAAGAGGAGCAACGGAACGGTCGTCAACTAGTAATGATCAAGAAGTGATCCTGAACTCCTACTTACGTCAAACATAACCCAAAAGCCGTGTTCACTTCCCGGAATCCGCCGAAAAGAGACCATCAAGGCTACACACGCGGTTGATGTATTTTAATTAAGTCAAGTGTCAAGTTCTCTACAACCGGACATTCACAAATTCCCATCTGCCACATAACCGCGGGCACGGCTCTCGAAAGTTTATACCCTGCAGGGGTGTCCCAACTTAGCCCATTATAAGCTCTCACGGTCAACGAAGGATATTCCTTCTCCCAGGAAGACCCGATCAAACTCGGAATCCCGGTTTACAAGTCATTTCGACAATGGTAAAACAAGACCAGCAAAGCCGCCCGAATGTGCCGACAAATCCCGATAGGAGCTGCACATATCTCGTTCTCAGGGCACACCGGATGAGCAGTCCATACAACTAAAACCAGGCCTCAAGTTTCCCTGAGGTGGCGCTGCAAAGGGCTCTAGTTTGGACCAACGCTTGGAGGAGCACTGGCCCGGAGGGGTTAAAATAAAGATGACCCTTGAGTCTGCAGAACCCAAGGGAAAAAGGCTTAGGTGGCAAATGTTAAAACCAAGGTTGGGCCTTGCTGGAGGAGTTTTATTCAAAGGTAACTGTAAGGAACGCAAAATCAAGGAACATAACACCGGTATGACGGAAACTAGGGCGGCAAGAGTGGAACAAAACACCAGGCATAAGGCCGAGCCTTCCACCCTTTACCAAGTATATAGATGCATTAATTAAATAAGAGAGATTGTGATATCCCAACATATCCATTTTCCAACATGGAACAAACTTCAACTACACTTGCAACTAGCAACGCTATAAGAAGGGCTGAGCAAAAGCGGTAACTTAGCCAAACAACGGTTTGCTAGGAAAGGATGGTTAGAGGCTTGACATGGCAATATGGGAGGCATGATATAGCAAGTGGAAGGTAGCGCGGCATTGCAATACAGCGAACAATTAGCAAGCAAAGATAGATGTGATTTCGAGGGTATGGTCATCTTGCCTGAGATCCCGCAAGGAAGAAGAACGAGTCCATGAAGAAGACAAACGGACGTAGTTGAACGAATCCTCACAACTCCGGAACGAAACCGAAGCTAACGAGAGAAGCAACCCGGAAAGAAACAAACAACATAGTAAACAACCACCACATACAAATGGCATGATGCACAATCAAGCATGATGCATGTCCGGTTTAAATGAAGCATGGCATGGCAAAATGCATCAAACAATACTACAAACTCAGTGGAGCTCAATATGTAACAAGATGCATATTGACGAAACACCACATCAAATATTTAGTTCTCTCTCCTTTATGTACCCAACAATATTAAATGTTATTAAACATGGCAAGGGGTGAAGCATATGAAAACTACCTAGCTAGGCAAGTTTAAATGAGGCCGGAACAACAAACAACAATTCTGGAAAATCCTCATATGCATATTTTGGATTTGGTACTGTTCTTCCCTAAAACATCTTTTAATGTTATTAAACAGTAAAACAAAGTGTACCATGCTACTCTATGCATTTTCTACCCCATTTACATATAAAGTTTAATTAATTCCGAGCTACGGTTATTTAGTTATGAAATAAATCATTTTAACATGGCATTTATACAAATTTAAACAAACAGCAAGTTTAAACATTTTTAACATGGATGAAAGCAGCATATTATGAAACTAGATGAAATTCTAGACATTTTACGTATATAAAACTTTTTAATATGATGCACGGTTCATGAGTTATTATATGCATGAAGTTCAAGGGTTTTTCTGCAAATCTGTTTTTCTCAGCATTAATAGGCAAAATCGCAGACAGAGAAAAAAACAACACTGGGCCGAAACTGACTAGCCCAACAGTGCACAGGAGGCGACTGCTCACATTGGGCCAACAGGCCGAAGGGGAAGCAGAGCAGTGGGCCGGCGGATCTGGGCCGACGAGGAAGCAGGGCGGCTCGCTTGGCGCTGGGTCTCTCGGTCTGGCGAAGGGGACACGGGCCAGCGTGCGAAGCAGGGGGACGAGCGGTCGAGGCAGAGGCGCGGTCAACACGAGAGCCTAGCAAGCGAGCTGCTTCTCGTTACTGAAGAACAAAGGCAGCAGCCGGTTCCTGACGACGCACTTGGCGCCGGCGAGCAGGGGCGTCAGGGATCTCCGGCGCGGCGGCGAAGGACGGAGGGCGTGGAACCGTGCACGAAGGAGGGACCAATCTAACCGGCGGTGAGGTTATGCCGGCGTGGGGCGGAGGCAAACCGGCGGCCACGGACTTGGAGATCCCTGGCGGGGCTGGTCACCTGCGGGTCACCGGCGAGTTTCAGTCAAGGGGATGCAGCGGGGCTCGGGACTGCTGCTGCTGCTTGGGACTCCGTGGGCGCCATGGCTGGGTCTGCGGCAGTGTCGTCGGCGCTCCTGGATAGAGAGGCGACGGGGTTAGGAGCATCAGGTGCAGAACGAGGGAGAGGGCAGGGAAGGAGACGCGGGTGGCCCGCTGCTCACCGGAGCTTGTCGGTGGCGGCGGAACGACGACGGGGCCGAGCAGACGGAGCGTACAGGAGGGGCTCCAGAAGAAACTCCTCTTCCCTGGATCGGGAGGAGACAGGGGCTTCGGGAGAGCGAGGAGGATCTCCTCTCCTTGGATCGCGCAGGTGAATTGGGCAGGCGCACAGATCGAGGGAGGTAGGTGGTGCTGCGGGTTGGCTCGGGTGGAGTGGATCGGGAAGTTGGAGGCTGGTTGGGTGACTGAGGAAACCGAGGAGGATTTGGGATGCGCGGAGGCAGCGAGTGAGTGGATTGATGGGACAGTGCTCCTAATTTTAGGGTTGGGTCAAATTAGGTATGAGGTTGGACTATATATAGGGAAAAGAGGGAAGTTTGGATCATCCGATTAAAATTGGATGGTCGAGATAAAATAGGCTATGGAGTCCAATTAAGAAAACAGAGATGTTTTATAGATGTTTGGGGATGATCCGGACCCAACGGTGATGACTGAGCGGGTCGGGTTCGGAACAGGTTTCGGACGCGCGAGAAGGGGTTTTGTGAATTGTGCAGAGAGGCTCAGACGGTCGGACAACAAAAGAACGGTTGGTCTCGAAGGGACAACGAAGGCAACAGGGAGAAGCGGGAACTACGAACGGACCACGAGTTTAAGAAAACATGCGGATGCAATGCGTATGATGCGATGATGAATGCAACAAACAAATAAAACACACGGCGAACACGAAAAACAAGGAAGGCGTCTGGAGTGTCGGTCTTGGGTAGTTACAGATGGATTGGTAGCAAAATACCATCGCTCGTCCCCGACCGCCACTCATAGGGAAGGCAATCAAAGAATAAATCATGCTCCGACTTCATCTCATAATGGTTCACCATACATGCATGCTACGGGAATCACAAACTTTAACACAAGTATTTCTACCAATCCACAATTACTCACTAGCATGACTCTAATATCACCATCTTTATATCTCAAAACAATATGCAAGGAATCAAACTTCTCATATTATTCAATGCTCTTATATGAAAGTTCTTATTATACTCCTCTTGGATGCCCATAATATTAGGACTAAATCATAACCTAAGAAAATTACCATGTTGTTTAAAGACTCTCAAAATAGTATAAATGAAGCATGAGATTTCAACAGTTTCTATAAAAGAAAATCACCGCCGTGCTCTAAAAAGATATAAGTGAATCACTAGAGCAAACTACCTAGCTCAAAATATATAAGTGAAGCACGTAGACTATTCTAATAAATTCAGGATTAAAGCGTGACCCTGTCAAAAGGTGTGTACAACAAGGATGATTGTAGCAAACTCAAAAGCAAAGACTCATGTCATACAACACGCTCCAAGCAAAACACATATCATGTGGTGAATAAAAATATAGCCTCAAGTAAATTTACCGATGGATTGAAGACGAAAGAGGGGATGGCATCTGGGGCATCCCCAAGCTTAGATGCTTGGCTGTCCTTGAACATTACCTTGGGTTGCCTTGGGCATCCCTAATATTAGGCTCTTGCCATTCCTTATTCCATAGTCCATCAAATCTTTACCCAAAACTTGAAAACTTGACAACACAAAACACACCAAAAAACTCGTGAGTTCAGTTAGTATAATAAAATAAATCACCACTTTAGGTACTATTGTGAACTCATTATAAATTTAAATTGGTGTTATATCTATTGTATACCAACTTCTCCATGGTTCATACCCCCCGAGACTACCCATAGATTCATCAAAATAAGCAAAGAACACATAGAAAACAGAATTTGTCAAAAATATAATTGTCTGTAGTAATCTGGAAACTTCGTATACTTCTGTAACTCCAATTTTTTGAAACATTAGGACAACAGAGGAAATTCATATATCAATATTGTGTAAAAAATTCAGAAATTTTCCAAGCTCCAGTGAATTTAAACAATTCTGTTACTGGATGCAAAAGTTTCTGTTTTTCAGCAAAACCAAATCAACAATACACCAAAGTATCCCAAAGGTCTTACTTCGCTCAAACACAAATTAAAACATCAAAACACAATTAATACAAAGGTAAAATGTGTATTTATGGAAAAAAGAGAACCAAAAACATAAAACATAAAAATAAAATTGGGTTGCCTCCCAACAAGCGCTATTGTCTAACGCCCCTAGCTAGGCATAAAATATAGATCTAGGTATTGTCATCTTTTGTATGCAGACCATAAGTAGCCCTCATAATAGATTCATATGGCAACTTAATTTTCTATCTTTTAAATTGTTCCATGCCCTTCCTTCTTTCATATCAATAATTGCGCTAATCGTTTTATGGAAAGGTCTACCAAGAATAATAGGAAATGTAGGATTGCAATCTATATCAAGAACAAAAAAAATCTACGGGCACATAATTCCTATTTTAACAATCAGAACATCATTAATCCTTCCCATAGGTTTCTTAATAGTGAAATCCGCTAAATGCAAATTCAAAGAACAATCATCAAATTTGTGGAAACCAAGCACATCACATAAAGTTTTCGAAATAGTGGAAACACTAGAACCCAAATCTTTAATTTTAATCTTAATAGTAGGTTTGGACTCATCATAAAGGTTTCTAGGGATAGAAACTTCCAACTCAAGTTTTTCTTCAAAAGATTTTATCATAGCATCAACGATATGATTAGTAAAAGCTTTATTTTGATTATAAGCATGCGGTGAATTGTGCATGGATTGAAACAAGGAAATACAAGCTATCCAAGAACAATTTTTATAATTAAAGTCCTTGAAAATATCCAAAAGAGTGGATTGTCGCTACGTATAGTTTTGACCTCTCCAATCCCACTTTTATCAATTTTTTCATTAAGATCTATAAACTCCAAATTATTGGGATGCCTTCTAGCTAAAGTTGACTCATATCTGGTCCCTTTAAAAGCTTCATCATTATTTTCACCAAAACTAGAAGAACATGCTTTTACAAACCAATCCCTCTTAGCACGCATCCTAGCGGTTCTTTCTCTACTTTCATTAATAGAAACTTGAATAGATTTTAGAGATTCATTAATATCAATCTTAGATGGCATACATTTACTCTTTAAAGAATCAATCTCATGAGAAATTCTATCAACGTTCCTAGCAAAATCATCAATCTTGAGCATTTTTTCTTCAACCATAGCATTGAAAACTTTTTGAGAATTAATGAAATCTTTTATATTGTGCTCAAGATAAGAGATTATTTTATTATAATTTCCATAAGAATTGTTGTAGGAATTACCATAATTATTAGAGGAATTACTAGGAAACGGCCTAGGGTTGAAATTACCTCTATATGCGTTATTACCAAAATTACTCCTACCAACAAAATTCACATCCATAGATTCATTATTGTTCTCAATCAAAGTTGACAAAGGCATATCACTAGGATCAATAGGAGAACTCCTACTAGCAATCAATTTCATAAGTTCATCCATCTTTCCACTCAAAGTATTAATTTCTTCAATTGCGTGCACTTTTTTACTAGTAGAAGATCTTTCGGTATGCCATTGGGATTAATTAGACATACTATTAGCTAGGAGTTTAGTAGCTTCTCCTAATATAATGGCCATAAAAGTACCTTTGCTGCGGAATCTAAAAGATTTCTAGATGCAAACCTCAATCTGACATAAAAAATTGTATGATCATCCATAACTTAAACCATGAGTAGTGCAATATCTTATCATAAATTTCATCCTCTCCAAAGATTGTGCAAGATGTTCATGATCAAGTTGCTTAAAATTCATTATATAGTTCCTAAGGGAGATGATCTTAACAGGAGGAAAATACTTGGAAATAAAAGCATCTTTACACTTATTCCATGAATCAATATTATTTTTAGGTAAAGATGAAAACCAAGTTTTAGCACGATCTCGTAGTGAGAACGGAAATAGCTTCAATTTAACAATATCATTATCCACATGTTTTTTCTTTCGCATATCACACAACTCAACGAAAGTATTTTTGTAAGGCTTGGGGTCCTATTTTAATAAAGGGCTGTGGGGCTTTTGCCTCACAGTGTTAAGTCAAAAAACTCAACGAAAGTATTTAGAGGGGATGCGACATCTTCATTAGGACTACCGGAAAATTGTTCTTTCATAACAAGATTCAACAAAGCGGCATTAATTTCATAAGATTCCGCACTACAGGTGGAGCAATCGGAGTACTAATAAAATCACTATTATTAGTGTTGGAAAATTCTCACAACTTGGTATTTTCTTGAGACATCATGACAAATCAAGCAATCTAGCACACAAGCGAACAAAAAGCAAATGAAAATGTGAAAGAAAGAAGGGCGAATAAAAAGGCAAATATTTTTATATTTTTCTAAAAATGTTTTAGAAGTGGGGGAGAGGAAAACAAGAGGTAAATGGCAAATAATGTAAGTGCAAGAGATGAGATTTTATGATGGGTACTTGGTAGGCTTGATGTAGAACCTCCCCGACAACGGCGCCAGAAATTCTTCCTACTACTTCTTGAGCTTGAGTTGATTTTTTCCTTGAAGAGGAAAGGGTGATGCAGAAAAGTAGAGATAAGTATTTCCCTCAGTTAAGAACCAAGGTATCAATCCAGTAGCAGGCACAAGCAAGTCTCCAATATATGCACTTGCACAAACTAAGAAACACTTGCACACAGCGCGAAAAATGGGTTGGCAATCCCTTCACGGTCACGAACAAGAGTGAGATCTAATAGAGATAGGTATACAAGATAAATAAAAGATCAAACTAAAGTAAATATAAATGAATTGCAGCAAGGTATTTTTGGATTTTTTGGTTTATAGATCTTAAAATATATGATGGAAAATTGATCCTGGGGCCATAGGTTTCACTAGATGCTTCTCTCTTGAAAGAAAACATACGGTGGGTAGACAAATCACTGTAGAGCAATTGTTAGAAAAGCACAAAGTTATGACGATATCTAAGACAATGATCATGAATATAGGTATCACGTCCATGATAAGTAGACCGACTCCTGCCTGCATCTAATATGATTACTCCACACATCGCCCGCTATCCAACATGCATCTACAGTACTAAGTTCATAATAACGTAGTAAGGCCTTAAGTAAGATGACATGATGTAGAGGGATAAAGTCAAGCAGTATGATGTAAACCCCACCTTTTTATCCTTGATGGCAACAATACAATACGTGCCATGCTACCCCTACTATGTCATGAGGTGACGACACCGCAAGATTGAACCAAAACTACCCATTGTAAGAAATACCAATCTAGTTGGCCAAACCAAACCAATAGTTCAAAGAGAAATACAAAGATATCTTAATCATGGATAAAACAGTTCAGAGAAGACTCAAATAATATTCATAGATAATCTGATCATAGATCCACAATTCATCATATCTCAATAAACGCACCGCCAAAGATTATTACATCAGATAGAACTCCAAGATCATCAAGGAGAACATTGTATTGAAGATCAAAGAGAGAGAAGAAGCCATCTAGCTACTAGCTATGGACCCGTAGGTCTGTGGTAAACTACTCACGCTTCATCGGAAGGGTAGCAAGGTTGATGTAGAGGCCCTCCGTGATCAAATCCCCCTCCGGTAGAGTGCCGGAAAAGACCCCAAGATGGGATCTAACAGGAATAGATGCTTGTGGCGGCGGGAAAGTATTTTTGGTGGACGCTTCTCATGTCAGGGGAATATTTGAGAATATATAGAAGTGGTTTTAGTGGAGGACTCCCGAGGGGCCCACAAGCCCTCAAGGCGCACCCTAGAGGCTTGTGGCCTCTTAGGGACTCTTCTGCTCCAAGTCACGTAGGTGTCTTCTGGTCCAATAAAAATCATGGTAAAGTTTTATTCCATTTGGACTCCATTTGATATTCCTTTTCTGTAAAAGGAAAAAAAGGAAAAAACATAAAATGGCACTGGGCTATAAGTTAATAGGTTAGTCCCGAAAATAATATAAAATAGCATATTAATGCATATAAAACATCCAAAACGGATAATATAATAGCATGGAACAATAAAAAATATAGATACGTTGGAGACGTATCACGCCACTTCTGCTAGAATCGTGTGCTGACTATAAGTTGACAAAGCCTTCTGTACGCGTCAACTTAGTAGGCCCATTTGTGATCTGTAATATGTACATCCCATTTTTGAATTATAATGGAAATTACTACAGCCCATTTACGATTTGTTAAAATTATAGCCCATTTTGTAGCCAGGACAACGATTAATAATTTCAACCAAGCACTCAAAACAGAATTCAACACAAAATCACACATTTTGATGGGGTCCGAAATATTTTTATCCCGAAATTTTGAGTCAAGTTCAATGTAATTTCAAAATAAAATTGTGTCAGGTAAACATCCAACGAAATATTGCGCGTGCAACAAGTAATGAAATTAAAATTTTCAAAATCCATACATAATATTTTTGGAACTAATTACCTTTTGGTGTGTTTTTTTATATTTACAACCCAGTTTTTGAAAGTACATCCCATTTATTATTTCTTAAAGCCCATTTTCTTGTTAGGCCTAATGCATCCCTCCTAGGAAAGATTTGCAGCCGAGCGGGGCGGAAAATAACAAGTTGACCTCGGTTGGGTATTCCTCAAAAAAAAGTATAGCTAGGCTAGCTATTTTCACCTTGAAAAATTAATATCTGGCCTAGATATTTGGTCGACATAAAATAATAGCCTGGTATAGACGGACCACAACCCTCCCAGTTGATACCATGCTCCTCTAAACAACAACAAAAACATCGCTCAAGAAAAACTCTGCTCACACCCCAAAAAACAAATACTGCTCGAGTGTCCCAGCTGTCTGCCGCTCGTTGTGTAAATCTCTTGTTTAGTGACTATATAGGTTGACAATGGTGTGGGACCATGATCTCAGGAAACCATGAGGAAGCAATTTTTATAGGTGTAAATAAGGAGGCACTTGTGTACGTACAGGTATGGCCCTGGTGGGTCTGTACTTTCATCCTCTCCACGTAAAGTCATCTCTAGATTCCTCATGTTCGTTGTCCATGTTGACACCATGAGACGGAGGCGCCACGGCTAGCACAACAACTCAAAGGACGACAGAGAGTGCCTCGTGGGCCCTGCATAGGGATGGTCTGATACAGCACCCGCTGCTCATAGGGCCACATGTCCGCGACGACATTGTCGTTCACTGTTTCGCCAACGATTCATCCCTCCGCGAGCCGGTGCTCATTGAGGAGACGGAGGATGTAACATGGGTCCTCCTGTGCTGGTAGCTCTTCCGCCATTAGGACGTCCAAGTGTGGCCGCACCTACTCTCTAGTGAACGCGACATGAACCGGCTTGGGTGGTGGCTCCAGCTACTGGTCGGAAGCCACGTCCATCGTCTGGTTGTCGTCGCTGAGCTTGGCGAGCTCGCTGGAGAGCCAGCATGTCCGGCTGCTGGACCGGACAGCTGGTCCGCGTTCAAACAACACAAGTGTCATCCATCCATCTGTCTGCCGCCCACATTAATAATATGTGGTTGCCGAGGCGGTTACACCAGCGCCACCTGTCCGTCCCTCTATTGCCCACTATTGCTATATAAACTGTTGTGTTGGCCATAGCCGCAGTCATCCTCCTCCGTTCCCTTTCTCCTCTACACACAACTGCCACCATGGCTTCCTCGTGCTCCCGCACTCTCGGCACGGGCGGACGATGGACCAGAAGTAGGAGATGGCAGCCATTGCTGCCGACTAGTTGGCCGGCAGGCAGCCGGAGGATGATGACGTCCCAATGGAGAATCTGGTCGTCGACGATCTGGCGCCAACCCGCTCCTCCATGCCATCCTCACCGGTGCATTGCACCATTAACATCGGCGAGGCCCATGCCCAATACATGGACTTGGTGAGGCAGAAGTGTGAGGAGCAGTTCCGGGAGGCGCAGGCCGACACCGCCTACAACCACGATGTCCTCCTGAAGCACCTGTAGGCGGAGGAGCAGATCACCGCCGAGCGGGCGGAGCAGGAGGCGCTGCTCGAGTTGTACAGCTCCGACCGCGAGAGCCGCCTCGTGCACTAGCGGTACCGCGTGCAGGTGGAGGAGGTTGCGGCCGCCTACAAAGAGGGCGATGAAGGGGGCAGGGCGCTGTTTGGCGAGACCGACTACGAAGCAGAGGACCATGCTAGCTGAGGCCCTGCCCCACCGGCACCGAGGTGGAGGACTTCGCCCGCTACGGTGAGGCCCGCCCCGCCAACAACGAGGCAGAGGACATCGCCGGCTACGCCGAGGCCTCGCCCTGCCGGCAATGAGGGGGAGGATTTCCCCTGCTCCGCTGAGGTGCCGCGCCGCCAGTAATGAGGCCGCGCCACACAGAAGATGAGGAAGAGTAGAAGACAGTAGGTCACCGCCACTCGGGTCCATGTAAGGCCACCGATCCTACCCTCCTATTGAAGCCAAGCTTGGCGGGATGAACATTGACGGCCGATTAGCTACTTGGCGGCGACGTGGAGTCGGGCAGCTTTACTTCCTGTGGCTCCGGAGGCGGAGCCAGAGAAGAAGCTTATGTTCTTAGGGCTCAGCCGGACACGGGGAATGGGTGCCGGAGATCATAGATTAGGTTAATTAATTATACCTCCAGTGCACCGTTTTTTAGTTGAAGAATGTATGAAATGTAATGAAATCCGACATGTTTATATGATATTCGGCCGTGTATGAATGAATTTAGTCCGATTTGTTCGAATTTTTGTATCACTGGAATTAGATGAACATGCAAAACAATACGCACTAGCATTATTACCAGGACATGTGGTGATCACCTCGTTTGCAGCAGTTTCACACGAACAAAAAGTTTCAGTATCTTTTTAGCGTGCATGTACATTGTGATCAAACTCACAGGCCTGGCAATTCACAGAGAACATTCAAAACAATTGATGATTATGCATCTCAATGATTCACACGTCATAGCCAATATTTACTTCACAACTAAAGAATAAAGAAAAATCAATCGATGCTGCTGACGGCAAAGGGCGTCCCATTCCAAAATATCAAATGCGTGTCTTCTTCCTAACATCAATGTGCAAAATTTGACAAGGTTTTCCCATTCCAACATATCAAATACGTGTGTTTTTCGTACATCAATGAGCAAACTTTGACAAGGTTTTCCCATTCGAAAATATCAAATGCCTATGATTGTGGAATGGGCGGGGTTTGGCATCAGTTCAAACATTGACATGTCATCTCGTGCTAAATAAACCGGTTATTCTCTTTGTGCAGTTCTACTAAAATCAACCAACTTCGTGCTTAGCTTGTATGATTTTGCCTTTATATGTTGCAACGCCTTGAACATATCGGCACCTCCTTTCTTGTAGATAATTTTTTGGATTGAGGTGGAAATGAATGATTTGAGAACATTCGATGTATTGTGCATGCTGAAGTATAATGGAGGGCATGAACCATCAGAACATTTTGTGCAGTTCCCATTGAAAGCAAGCTGAGCATCCCTGTTTGCATAAATACCAAAAAAGTGATTAGTACAAAGCAAAATGTATTATGAATTTACAGTTTAAACAGGCAACCTACACGATCCATGCAGATCACACATTTAAAAAAATGGAACTCACCAGAAAGAATCCCAAAACAACATTATATTGGCCATCACAGCAACAAAGATGGAGATCTGTGAGTCCTTCTGAGCTAAAGTTAGTTTGTTCTTGTGGGCAGTAATGTACCATCCTTCAACTGCTCCCTTCTGATAAGAAGAGAGGCTTGGCTTTTTCATCTCGGCATAATCGGAACTAGGCAATTCACATACTCCATATTCTTCTTTAGAGGAGGATGATCCTGTTGTGCAAAGACAAGATTACAACTAAATGCTAGCATTCCCGTTTGCTCAAAAAAAGGAAAGTAAATATTTAAAACATCATAGATGCAGCACTTCTCGAGGACAATACCACTTTCTTATGACAGTAGCTAAACAGTAGCACAACACCAATAGAGATGACAAAGCGCAGTCATATGGAGGAAATCCGTGGACCGGTACCAACCTTTGTCAGGAGGCTTATTGTGTAGAGCATACAAATGAAGCACTTCTCGGGAACCATCCGTTATTATCAACTATGGCTGCGATACTTACTATATATGACTCAATTAGTTTAATGTTTCCAACATCTTCATCCACTAAAATATACGTTATCTTCAAACAAGATCATTGTTTGCACAAGTAGAGATAATTACATAATACATTAAGAGTGGCATCAAATCACAGTGACAAAATAATTGCTCGTTCCAGCCATAGCAATAAATTAAGATGCAAAACTATATCATTACTTGTGTCATCACAGTTCTAGTGCTTCATTCACCAGGAGTTGATTTTTGTTATTCTTCCGCTTGTTCTTCCCCTTCATCACTTGGTTCAATAACAGACAAGCTTCGCCTTGAATGTAAGATTTGGCTTGTCAATTAGGGAGCACATGAGGACTAAATAACGACATTCATTTTCTGATGAAAGTAGCAAAATACAGGCCAACAGATGTGAAATATCATTTTCTTACCTCAATGGGATATTACGGTGCGCATACAAATTGGAAGTCGGGTCTCCTTTTGTCCAGTTCACTAAAATCAAGCAACATTACCGTATAAGTAGCACAACATATGAAAGCACACTGCACAATCACGTGAAAGAAGGCCAGTACTAACCTCTCATGACGCAGAATTCAAACAAATCACAAGAAGAAGATCTGAAACAAATTTGCCAACACTGATGGGAAGTCAGATCTCCTATTGTGCAGTTCCACTAAGATCAAGCAATCAAGCAACGTTGTCGGTGTGACATTTTGGTTGAACTGCACAGAACACTCTTGAAACAAAAGTGTTTTGTGCAGTGCAACAAAAGGTCGCAATCGCAATGAGGTGAAGTAGATAACTCTGTTTATACATAGGTTCAAAGGAAACAATTACTGATCAATAACGGTGGATGACACATAAGCCCACAAAAAGAAGCATCTAACTTATCTAAGTGGAAAGAAAGCCAGATAGTAGCATTTCTCAAACAGTGGCATTGATTCATATTAACAGAGAGATTATATTAACAATAAAATTTGTTAAACATTTAATTTGCTTTTAACTGTGGCATTGCTTCAATTTTCTAGCGGCATTATCAGATTAACAATAGCTAAAGAGTTGTATCGGACAGTGGACACACAAGCACCATCTGCATCTACCGATGTATAAAGGGGCGATGCACAGTCTGTTGCAACAAACAACCAAGGAGCATATTTTTGTTGGTCCCATTTTTGTTATCTTTAGATACCTTTCCCTATATGAGGGCAGCAAATCTAGTCCTGCTCAAACTCTACAGCCTTGTCCCCCACCCATAGAAAGATCAGTTCCTTACAGATGTGTGTACTGCGTTTTTTATTGTTTTCCCTTTTCGACCAACATAGATGTTGGATAGCCAGTCTGTACTACTCTTTGTCTTCCTTTCCTCTTTGAACCGCGTCCTAGATTCATGCTATACAACTTTCCCCACTACTTTCCTGTTTGATCCAACACCTAGATTCGAGTGCAGAAGCAAAAAAATTCCACATGCAGCTAGAGCAATGCTAGTGGATTAAGTAAATTATTCCTTAAGGTTCTTGGGGTGTGGCTCAGTGGGCAGACGGAGGCCGATCTTCCCACACTATGTACGACATCAAGGAAGCAGGGGTCGGAGGCCCTCTCACACTATCGCTAGGTGAAACAGAACATCGGCGCCGGCAATGGGTTCCCTCCCTCGCCGACGGCGACAGTGTTAAGCCTCCTTGCCCTCCCCGACGAGCGAGAGGCCAACGCAGTCTTGTTTAGATCTGGATAGGGTGAGAGAGTGTGTAGAGAGAAACTACCAGCACTGAGGCTCCAGAGTGTACATATATAATGGAGAGAGTGTGTGAAGAGAGCAAACCCTAGAAAATAAGCATTGAGGCTGGAGCTTATATAGTTGGAGTGGTTTTCTTTTTCTCTCCATAAAAATCGTTTTAAATTATGCACGAAATGGAACTCTTTATTTAACGTACTATTGAATAAAAATACTAGGGAAAAGCTAATACGTGAAGCAAATTTAACGCTCGAAGGGTTCAACTCGCAATTAACGCCCCACGCCTCGGTCGCACTTACCATCGTTCATGTGTGCTACATGACCCTCCGAAGCAACAACTGAACCACACACGGTCAAAATATCGGAAAGGTGGGCTGCACCATCCTCCAATTGTAATTTTTTTGGCCACTTGTATTTGGCCTAAGTCAGTGTGCCACCATATGTACTAAGTGTTACAGCGGGCGCTAGAAATTAGGGTGTATTGATACACTACTGGAATCATTAGATGTGTCGTATGCCCACTCTTTGTCGTCCGCTAGCGGACGGCAAAGGTAGGCTTTGCCATCAGCTACCAGAAAGTGGACGGCAAAGAGGCAGCGGACGACAAAGGCAGGCTTTGCCATCAATCAACTCTTTGTCGTCAGCTAGCAGACGGCAAAGGCGAGGCAGACGGCAAACTTTAAAATTAACTTAACGGGCCACGCCCCCGCCGTCGCCCTCTCTCTTTCTCCTCTCCTCTTTCCTCCTAGCCCGACGAGCACCACCGCCGCCCCACCGCCCCACCGCCCCGTCGCGCCCTCGGCCCACCCCCTCTCTGTCGCCGCCCCTCCCTGCCCGGTCGCCGCCCCCTTCCTGCCACCCCGCGCCGTCACTGCTGCACCCTCCCCGCCCCTTCGTTGCCCCGTCGCCACCCGCTACCCGCCCCATCGCTGCTCCCTCCCCGCCCCGTCGCTGCCCCCTCCTGAGCCTCGCCGTCGCCGCCTCCCCGCCGCAGTCGCGGGTCGACCGCCCGTGAGGAGCGCCGCCCGTCGCCACCCCCTCCTCGCCCCGTTGCCACCCCGCCCCGTGCCGCCCCCTCCCCGACCCGTCACCGCCCCCCATGGTGAGCCCTTGCCATCCCTCTCCTTTTTGTTTTTCTTTTCTATTTATTTAAGGTTTTTAGTTTAGGTTTTCTAGTTTAGTTAGTTTAAGTTTACTTAGTTTAGGGAGCAGGGGTTAGTTAATTAATCAAATGCCACATGCACATTGAATTAGTTTAGGTTTAGGTTTAATTAGTTTATGTTTTTTAGTTTAGTTAGTTTAGGTTTAATTAGTTTAACAAGAGCTGGGGGTTTAGTGTCATCTTGGATGAAAAAAAAATAGTAAAACAGTTTTTTTCCTAAACCGGTAGGAGTACTATATTAATGTTTATGATCCTAAACATAGTGGGCATTGTGAGCTTAATTACATGAAGAGAAAATTTGAACGGCTTGTTGGTCTTGGATTGCATTACGATATTGATTTGATTACTGGTTCATTCACACGGCTAAATGTGCCAATTTCCATCTTCATTTGCATTCATTTTGGGGATATATTGCGCAGGGTTATCTCTTGCTTGAATGGACCATAAATTTGATAATTCATCTTGTCTAAATGACTAAATCTATTGCTGGTAATGATTTACTAACTACTCTTATACTCCCTCCATTCCTAAATATAAGTCTTTCTAGAGATTTCAACAAGTAACTACATATGGAGCAAAATGAGTAAATCTATACTCTAAAATATGTCTACATACATCCGTATGTTGTAATTCATTTGAAATGTCTAAAAAGACTTATATTTAGGAACGAAGGGAGTATTAAAGTAAGAATACTACTAGTCATATCTTGCCGCAAGTAGCTTCAACTTCATCATTCATACATCAGTTATACGAAAAGGTACGGGGTGCATTAATTTGTATACATCATGTAAGAGTTGTCATCAGAGCTCTTTTTTTAAAACAGAGAAAATACCAAGTTTTTGCAACTACTGCAGTATTAAAAGCATCATTTTTGGTGGCTGCCAAACACCCCATAGTAAATATAACTATGGTAATATCAAATATTGTAGCATTCTCAAAATACTTAGAAAAAAGAGAGCAATCAAACGGGGCCTAGTTTAGTTTAATTAGTTTAGGGTTTTCTCTCTCTTTTTTAAGAATAAACAAGAAGGATGAAAAAAAGAAGTAAAAGAAGAAGAGGAAGAAGAAGAAGAGGAAGAAGAAGAAGAGGAAGAAGAAGAAGAGGAAGAAGAAGAAGAGGAAAAAAAGAACAATAAGTAGAAGATGAAGGAGAAGAAGAAGAAGAAGAAGAAGAAAGAAGAAGATGAAAAAAAAGAAGCAGAAGAAGAAGAAGATAAAATAAGAAGTAGGAAAAGTAGAAAAAGAGGGTCGCCGATGGTTGAGGGTCGCCGAAGGTCGAGGGATCGAGGATCGAGGGGAAAAGGTGTCAAGGGTCTAGGGGTCGAGGATCGAGGTGTCGAGGGGTCGAGGGTCGAGGGGAAAAGGGGACGAGGGGTCGAGGATCGAGGGGAAAATGAGTCGAGGGTCTAGGGGTCGAGGATCGAGGTGTTGAGGGGAAAAGGGGAAAAGGGGTCATGGGTCGCCGAGGTGTCGAGGGATCAAGGATTTGTCATCTCGACCCCGACCCCCTGACCTCGACACCCCGACCCCGACACGACACCCCGACCACGCCTCGACACCCCGACACCGCGTCCCCGACATAGCACCCGACCCCAACACAACACCCCGACCCTGACACAGCACCCCGACACGATAGCACCGACACCCCGACCCCTGACACGGCATCCCGAGACCCCAACACGACACCCCAAGACCCCGACACGACACCCCTGACCCCGACACGACACCCCGACCCCGCCTCGACACCGTGACCCTGACACGGCACCCCGACACTGACAAGGCACCCCCGACCCCGATACAGCACCCCGACACGACACCACCGACATCCTGACACGACACCCCGAGACCCCGACACGGCACCCCCGACCCCGACACAGCACCCCGATGCTATTATTCAATTATTTCATGTTATTAGGTATTCAATTTTTTATGATGTTCATGATGATGATACACACTTAATTATTTTATTATGTTTATGTTGTACTGATTTCTTTTACTCTTTGTCATTGCAGGTGTTGACAGATGGTGGGCGCAAGTCGAGAGCGCTCCGAGCCTCCTTCCTCGGCGCATGCTGGGAGGGGTTCTATTATTCCACCCTAGCACCTTCGGAGAGCACTGGTAGACAGCATGCAGACACGGCGGGCGCTTCTTCTTCGGCCAGGACAGGTCGGGGGAAGACGAAGAGGGGTGCAGCTAGAGGTGGACGTGGCGGCGCGAGAGGTAGGAAGGCTGCTGCGCCTTCCTCGTCGACACCCCTAGCTGATTCTCTGGAACACCAGATTGCTCAGTCTTAGGTGGACCCGTCTGACTTGGACCCGTCTTGGACTCTGGTCCATGAGCCTCGGGTCGCCGAGTCTTTTCGTCCCACGAGACTCGGGCCCCAGAGTCTTCGTCCCATGAGAATCCGGTCCCAGACTCTAGTGGCGAGGACACCTTTTCTGACAATAGCTATAGAGAGGGCGAGCTGGTTAAGGGGGCAAGAAGGTCTACCAGCATGGAGGTACGAAGCTCCCGGCCGTGCTGGCGACCCGCGATCACAGGTGGTTGATTGAGCCTAACGGGGAGAACTAAGTGCATTAACTCATTTTAACCTTTGTCCTTCATGTTTCTTTAAATTAATATCTAATGTGTTGGCCTTGTCATATTGCAGGGGTTGGAAATATGGCAATGGTGTCCGCAGGCCCAACCAGGTCCTTGGTGTGCTTTGCCGACACCACTTCCCGGGGTGGGTCATGTTGCCCGGTGAGGGTCAGGTTCCACACCAAGCACTGAGCTGGGAGCTGTACCTGGCTGCCCCGGCACCTTTGGAGGAGAGGGTCAACGGTGTCTTCTGCGAGACGGTGGCCGACATTGTGAGGCGACGGGGGTAATTTCTCCTTTACAGAATTGAAAATCAACAGTACCTAGTGATTGTTCTAATCAGTGTTGTGTTCTTTGATTGCAGACCTTCTACAGGTGTCTTGAGGAAGACGAGCCAGACGCGGCTATGGTTCTCGAAGCCGAGTGCAAGCGCCTACTTCAGAACTTATGGCACGAGGCTAGCATGCAGGCTATTCGATACTACTACGCCTCAACTAACATTAGGAGGGCCAAGAAGAAGTGCCGCGCCAAGTAGCTGCATAAGGAGAAGTACATGAAGGTAATTACCTATTCTTAATGCCTTGTACTTAGTTTCTTTGATTTCATTCGTAGGCGTAGCGCTGAAATTTCTCTTTGCCTAACTTAGGTGCCCCCGAGATGCTGTGCGGATAGGATGGACTGTTGGAAGGCATTGGTGGATGAGTGGTGCTCTCCCCAAAGGCTAGCCATCCACAACAAGGCCATGGATAAGCGTGCCCAAATGCAAGGTGTGCCACACCATCAAGGGAGCTCCAACTTGTTTGAGTACGGGGATCACAGGGTATGTGGTTTGAGCCCTTAACGATTCATGCAATTTTCACTATTCATGCTAGCTTGAGACCTTAACTATTATATTGTTCCTCTCTTTTAGGCGCGACACAACAAGAAGGATGTGCCACCGCAGTACGACCTCTATGCCATGGCCCATAGTGCCCCATACAAGAAGGCCAAGGCATTCTCCGAGGATGACCTCGATAATCCAAAGAGCTTCCCCAACGTCTTCTCCCACAACAAGCTCGTGAGGTATAGAGACGTTGGAAAGACGAGGAAAGGGGAGGACTTCAACCCGAACCGGAGTCCTTTTGATCCAGAGATCGTGATGCTATCTGGTGACGGGAGGTACCATGGCTCGGTAGCCATTGGGGATGGACTCATATGTTATCCTAGAACTCTTTGGGAGATTAAGAAGCGCCAGACGAGCTCAGATCCTGAGAAACCACCTCGTCCATGGCCAATGGAGATCTTCATTGAGGCTAGGGCCAGGGAGCTTCTGGAGGAGGCAAACAGGAAGGCTAAGTAGAGGGAGAGGGAGTTGGAGGAGAGGACGGCTAGTCTGTTGGAGGCGGAGAGGAACCGGAACGACGCGTCCCACCGGGCCCTATACGAGCTCCTCGTGGTAAGTTTCTCCTGCATATTAGCCAAATCATGCACGTAATGTTCATTTCATTACTAACGAATATGACTGACTCGTGAAAACAAAATGTGCAGTCCGTGTGTGAGAAAAACGGTCAGATCCCTCCGCCGTTGCCCCAGATTGGTATAGCGGACACGGTGGGTTTCATTTGAATGGTCATTAGTTACTAGTATTCACATTTCAGTTGCATCATGCTAACGAGACATTGCAAATAATCTTTGGTGCAGCATGCCTCCCGACAAGCATCAACCGATCCTTCTGCGTCTCGCACTGGCGCAACCCCGACCGGTCCTTCTCTGTCTGGCACTGGCGCAAACCCGACTGGTCCTTCACCTCTGTGATGATGGTAAGTTTTTCCAAGTGTTATCTTAACAAATGCATACTTAGCTTAAGAAATGACCTACTTAGCTCCAAAATGACCTATACTTAGCTTATTTTCCATGAAAATGACATAATAACCTTACTTAGCTCCAAAATGACATATTTTACCTAGGATAGCTATAAAAAGACATATACTTAGCATTTTTTCCTCCGAAATGACTTGCTATGCTTAGTTAGCTAAAAATGGCATAACTACCTAGGATAGCTCAATAATGATCTATAATTAGCTTAGCTACTTCATTTATGACATAATTAGCTCACTTGGGTAAAACTGGCATAATAACATAGGTTTAGCTCCAAAATGACCTATACTTAGCTTATTTTCCTCGAAAATGACATAATAACCTTACTTGGCTCCAAAATGACATATTTTACCTAGGATAGCTATAAAATGACCTATACTTAGCATTTTGTTCTCCAAAATGACTTGATATGCTTAGTTAGCTAAAAATGGCATAACTACCTAGGATAGCTCAATAATGATCTATACTTAGCTTAACTAGTTCATTTATGACATAATTAGCTCACTTGGGTAAAAAATGGCATAATAACCTAGGTTTAGCTCCAAAATGACATAGACTTATCTTATTTTCCTCGAAAATGACATAATAACCTTACTTAGCTCCAAACTAACATACTTTACCTAGGATAACTATAAAATGACCTATACTTATGTCACATCCCTAGCTTTACCTTGCACTTGGACTAGCTTGGTTGTTGCATCATGTTTGAATTCAAAGGAAATTTGTAAACGGGGATGTTCAAACCCTAGCAGATAATAATTTCAACTAGGTTCAAGTTTAAATCTTTTCAATGAACCCAAAAATGCCTTTGAAACTGTTCATGATTTCGGATAAAGGTGAAAACCTCTACCAAAAATGATGAGCATATTTCTTGGCCATTTGTGGATTTTTTAATTAATCCATATTGTATTTGATTTGGGGCATTTGAATTATATAAATATCTTAAATGCTCCAAATATTCTGGAATCATTTGTGAGCTTTTGGAATAATCCAAATAGTCTGACAACTTGTCTCAGGAGTTTTGAAAATGAATTAGTATTTTTACTAATTCAAAATAGAATAAAAGAAATAGAAAACTGAAACAAAAGGAAAAGAGAGCTTACCTGTAGCTTCCTGGGCGGCCTGCTACTATAGCTGGCCGGCCCAGCCCACCTGGCGCTGCCAGTCGTTGTCCAGCTCGCGCCAGGAGGACGCGGGCTCCTGCCCGATGCGCGCACGCCACCTCCTGCTTCCACCGCGACACCTTGGCCATTCTAGCATCGCCACGCGACCCCCCTCGGTACCCTCTCACTTTTCCCTCTCTCCTTGGACCTCCTCCCCTCCTCTATGTCTCGGCCCCAAGCAAGACCGAGAACCGCCGTCGTTGCCATTTGCCGTAGTCGCAGCCACCGCCATCCCCACGCCTTGTTGCAGTGTCCAAGAGCTTCGCTGTCGTCCGCTACGTCGTCTCGCCCAAGCCCCGAGCGCTCGCACGCCTCGACGCGACCACCACGACCTCGTCTTCGTCGTTCGGCCGCCGAGATTGCCGGCGACCTCCCGTCGTCACCAGCCCCTCCCCGAGCTCGCTGAGGCATCCGTTTAACTTACTGTTAGCTATGCCATGTTCCCCCCTCTTCATTTGCTCGCCTCCATGCCATAGCGTTGTTCCCCGCCGTCACCGAAGCTCGCCGGCGCTGCGTCTGTCATCACCGTCGATAGCAGCACCGCCTGGCCCACCCGAGCACGCAAGCATCCTCAGGGAGCTCCCACGAGCCCAACACGCCCATCAGCTCAGTCGCTAGCGCGCTACCGTCCACGTGCCCATGGAGCCGTAGCTCCGGCCGCCGCCTCACTCGCCGCCGGCGCTGCTCCCGGCCACCCTGCGGCCTCCCGTCAGGTCCTTTGGATGCGGACGAGCAAAAGCTCCTCCCCGGTGCCCTTAGCGTGCCAAATCACCGCCTGTAGCTCAAATCCGAGCCACACCGCCGTCGATTTGGTCGCCGCTGGCCAGGCTCTGGCGACTGCCGATGTGGCCATCATTAGCGGCTAATTGCGCCACTAATTAACCCTCCAGTGAACTAACAGCCGGGCCCCACGCCTAACTAACCGGCTAATCTAATTACAGTGGGCCCATGTGTCAGTTTTCGCTACGCAGACGTGGTCATTGACCCGACTCCTGCCTGCATCTACTTTAATTACTCCACACATCGACCGCCATCGAGCATGCATCTACTGTATTAAGTTATTAATAACGGAGTAAGGCCTTAAGTAAGATGACATGATGTAGAGGTATAAAGTCAAGCAGTATGATGTAAACCCCATCTTTTATCCTTGATAGCAACAATACAATACGTGCCACGCTACCCCTACTATGTCACTGGGTGAGGATGCCGCAAGATTGAACCCAAAACTAAGCACCTTTCCCATTGCAAGAAATACCAATCTAGTTGGCCAAACCAACACTACTAGGAAAAGGGCTATAGATGGAATGGCCACTAATGGCGCACCAGATATGTGGTGCGCCATTGCTATGTAGCAGTGGCGCACCGTGTGCTGGTGCGCCATTAGTGTGAAATACACTAATGGCGCACCAGACACACGGTGCGCCATTAGTAACAATTTTTTTTTATTTTGCCAGACATACTAATGGCGCACCAGGACATAGTGCGCCATTACTAGTTGTAACTAGTAATGGCGCACCAGGAACATAGTGCGCCACTACAATATTTTTTTATTTTTTACTTTTTTGCAAAACTACTAATGGCGCACCTGGGGCAGTTTGGTGGATACGTGGGACGCCACAGAGAAAGAATATTTCCCTATGAGAGCCGCACTGCTCACGACGGTGCACGACATTCTCGGTTTCGGATATCTCGCGGGGCAGGTGGTTTCGGAGAGAAAGAATATTTCCCTCCCAGGCTCCACCGGCCGCCGCCGCCGACCCCCGGCCCGCACCCTCCCCCACTCCACCGTCGCCGACGACCCACCGCACCCTCCCCCGCTCAACCGGCCGTCGCCGACGACCCCCCGCACCCTCTCCCCCGCACCCTCCCCGGCCCGCTCCACCGTCACAAATGAATGCAACTAAATTTGCAAAAAAAAACAAATTTTATTATATTTTCAAATAACAAATTTGATGATATTTTTTAAAAAATCTTTACTGTTTCTATAAAAAAATATTACTGTTATGATTTAAACAAGTTTGAACATATTTAAACACAAATAAATATCAAACAACATTTTAAATGCATAAAAACAAAAATTGGGGAGCCTGGGAATCGAACCCAGGACCTCCTAGTGTGTGTGCTGCGTGCTGACCAGTCGGGCTAGTGGGCGTGTTCTGATGGAGATAGGGTTAGGTGGAATATAACCTGACCAGTCGGGCTAGTAAGTAAAACAAAATTCTAATGGCGCACCAGGGGGAGGTGCGCCATTAGAATCGACGTACTTATGGCCCACCAGGGGGAGGTGCGCCATTAGAATCGCTTGTTCCCCTCGCACTGTCGCCTCCCTCCCTCCCTCGCTCGCCAGATCCCCCACTCCTCGACCCCAACCGTACGCCGCCGCCCCCTTGCTCCGCCCCCTCCGTCCGCCGCGCCTGCACGTCGTCCGCCGCTGTGGTCTTGCGCTGCCTCGACGCCGCCGCCCCAACCGCCGCCGGACTCCACCCCCGCCGCCCCCCACCACTGCAGCTCCCTCGCGCCGCCGCCCCCCGCGCCCGCCGCTCCTTCGCCACCCCGCCCCAGCACGTACGTCCCCTCCCTCCCTTCCCCCATCCCCCTAGTTTCTCCTCCTCCTCCTCTCACCACCCGTGCCTTCTTCTGCTCGGAAGGTCAAGAAGGCGGCCAAGGACGCCGACGACATCACGGGCCCCTTCCTCCGGATCGCCGCCCGCAGCCTCCTCGACGCCGGCGTCCTCTAGGTGATTCCTCCTCTCTCCTCCCTCCTTCCCCCTAGGTTTCTCTCCCCGCCGGCATCCTCTAGGTTTTTCACGATGTACACTCAAAACTAATGACTCTGAATCTCAGCTACTGAAAATCATACATTTCAGATATGACACTGTTTGGACATTTGTAAAATCCAGTGCTTGTGTATCTGCTGTTTGGATTAACAATTATGAATAGCACATCCTAGGACATGAACTAGAATTATGAACAGGACATCCTAGGAGTAGATGAACATTTTGTGGTTCTGCTAGGACTTGCTCCAGATTTTTTAACCCTAGGATTTCTTTTCTTTTAGTTCTTTTCTTACAGAAAATTTACTGAAAATTCAGAAACTTGGAGTAACCTGTGGACTGTACTTTTGTGATCTCGTACTCCTGAATCTTACTACTACAAGCACAAGCAGTACAAATAAGGCTAGAATTTACTCTGAATTTTGACAGTAAGAAGAAGAATGAAAACTTTGACAGTAAGAAGAAGAAGAATGAAAACCTGTGGACTATCTCTGAATTTACAGCAGTACAAACATTGTGATGACCAACTCATTGATTTGTCATACCCATACTAAACAAAGGTTAGGTTCAGAGATAGTGCTGCATTGTTGAGTTTTACTCCTTTTGATGTAGTAAATTTATTGACTGGTGTTTATCTTACCCTGTTCCATTGAGTAGTAAATCATTATTGGCTTGTATAGATGTCAGCATGCTCCCTTTCTACTCATTTTGGAGAACCTGTAGATGCCAACTCTTGATATGCATGCATGCATTCTTTGCTTGTTTATATTCATTCTTGTAAACTGAACATGCTCATCTATCTATATATGCATTGTATTTTTTTCCTTTGGAAAGTAAAGTTTATTTCCTGGCTGGCTGGCATGATGGCTCATGGATACCTCAGCTGCAGCTGCAGCTGGAGCTCAATGGATGCAACCATTGTATCTTCCTGTACTATGGAGTATTAAATTGCCCCCTAGGGTATTAAGGTTTCATTTGGATGTTCTCCCAGAACAAAATCATGACTTGTGACAATCTAAGGAAAAGGGGGATGGCAAAACCCCTAGAGTGTGTTCATTGCAAAGAGATACAAACTGTATATCATTTATTTTTTGAATGTATTGTAGCTAGTAAAATCTGTGAAGATGTTGAAATGCTTTTCTAGGTGCCAATCGTTAACTTTGAATCTATTGCTAAGTTGTGGCTTTGCAATAAAAGATACATTCACTTGAATCTATTGCTAACTTGAATTGGTCTCTTCTGCTGCTTATCAGAGATGGGGGGAAGCAGCCACCGCCGCTCTGCCTCACAGGAGTATGAGTTGGATGCTTTCGAGTTCTTCAGTGTCATACTTGGGACTTCAGTATCAGCCACGAGGCAGGTATATAAAATGAGAGATCTCCCCTTCACCCATCTCATTATGATAACTCTGTTGTTTGCTACATCACTCCTTGTCCCAAATTGCAGAGGCTGCCTGACACTTTTATGAACATGCTGGGTGAAGATCCGCCACATAATGTGAAGCTCCGACAGGCCGGCGGCGGGGTTCGCAGGCTGTGGGACGTGGAGTTGGTGATCGAGGAGGGCCACATGTACCTATGCCGTGGCTGGGACAAGTTCTACAGTGCCTACGACCTGCGGACCGAGTACTTTCTTCTCTTCAGGTACGACGATGACGCCACAATGCTCATCGTGAAGGTTTTCAACACGACTATGTGTCGCATGCGCTACGCTGACGACGAACATGCCAGTGCGTTCTGCCTCTTCTTATTCCTCTACATTTGGCTTTGTCTCACATCGATTGTTAACAGCCATTGTTGCATTTGGACAGGCAATGGGAGCAGCAGCAGCGACACTGGCTACAGCCAAAGCAGCAGCGATTCTGGCTTTAGTGATAGCAGCAGCGATTCTGGCAGCACCAAAGACAGCAAGAAGGATGATCCGGACTGGAGTGGGGGAGAAGAGGATCAGAGTGGGCATGAGGAGCTGCAGGATGACGATGGGCATCAGGCTGAGGATGATCTAGCGCTGGTGGTGGCTGACCAAGGGCAAGAGATGGTGGTGGCTGACCATGGGCAAGAGATGGTGGTGCCTGACCATGGGCAAGAGATGGTGGTGGCTGACCATGGGCAAGAGATGGTGGTGGCTGACCATGGGCAAGAGATGGTGGTGGCTGAGGATGACCTAGCGATGGTCGTGCCCGTCCTGCCTGAAGGTGGCCTCGCGATGGTGGTGGTGCCTGACAATGACCACGCACCGGTGGTGGCGCCGGCGATCCCACAGCTGGGCGACATGACCACGCCAATTGTGGTAGAAGACTACATCCCACAGCTGCCTCCACCGCCTCGCCGCTCTTGGCGCATCAGGCTGAGGAAGGAGAAGGAGAAGAACAATGAGAATTGAACTATGTGAAACTTTTGTAATATGGTGTTGGATGGATAACGGTGTTGGATGAACAATGTGAAACTTTTGTAATATGTAACGATGGAACTATGTGTTGGCTATGTATGTATATATGATGAAACTTGTGTGTTGGATATGATTGTTATATGGATGCTTGTTGTATATATATGTGTTGGATATCTCATATGTGAAATAGTGACCTGAGATTAAGAAAAAACGATTTTTTTTAAATGTTACTAATGGCGCACTTCCATCTGGTGCGCCATTAGTATACCAGTTACTAATGGCGCACCTTTGGGATACTAATGGCGCACCCGTGGTGCGCCATTACTAAAATATTCTAGTGGCGTGGTGCTAGTGGCGCACCAGTAGTGCGCCATTAGTAGGCAAAACTAGTGCACCACTAGTAAGCCATTTTTCTAGTAGTGCAAACCAATAGTTCAAAGAGAAATACAAAGATATCTTAATCATGGATAAAAGAGTTCAGAGAAGACTCAAATAATATTCATAGATAATCTGATCATCAATCTACAATTCATTGTATCTCAATAAATGCATCGCCAAAGAGTATTACATCAGATACAACTCCAAGATCATCGAGGAGAACATTGTATTGAAGATCAAAGAGAGAGAAGAAGCCATCTAGCTACTAGCTATGAACCCGTAGTTCTGTAGTAAACTACTCCCGCTTCATCGGAAGGGCAGCAAGGTTGATGTAGAGGCCCTCCGTGATCAAATCCCCCTCCAACAGAGTGCCGGAAAAGATCGCAAGATGGGATCTCACGGGAATATAGGCTTGCGGCAGCGGAAAAGTATTTTTGGTGGACGCTTCTGATGTCTGTGGAATATTTGAGAGTATATAGAAGTGTTTTTAGGGTTGGAGGACTCCTGAGGGGCCCACAAGCCATCAGGGCGCGCCCTAGAGGCTCGTGGCCTCCTCGGGAGTCTTCTGCTCCAAGTCACGTAGGTGTCTTCTAGTCCAAGAAAAATCATAGTAAAGTTTTATTCCATTTGGACGCCATTTGATATTCCTTTTCTGTAAAACTCAAAAAAAGGAAAAACATAAAATGGCACTGGGCTCTAAGTTAATAGGTTAGTCCCAAAAATAATATAAAATAGCATATTAATGCATATAAAACATCCAAAACAGATAATATAATTGCATGGAACAATCAAAAAATATAGATACGCTGGAGACGTATCAGGCCACTGCTGCTAGAATCGTGTGTTGACTATAAGTTGACAAAGCCTTCCGTACGCGTCAACTTAGTAGGCCCATTTGCGATCTGTAATATGTACATCCCATTTTTGAATTATAATGGAATTTACTACAGCCCATTTACGATTTGTTAAAATTATAGCCCATTTTGTAGCCAGGACAATGATTAATAATTTGAACCAACCACTCTAAACAGAATTCAACACAAAATCCCACATTTTGATGGGGTTTGAAATATTTTTATCCCAGAATTTAGAGTCAAATAAAATGTAATTTCAAAATAAATTTGTATTAGGTAAACATCAAACGAAATATTGCGCGTGCAACAAGTAATGAAATTAAAATTTTCAAAATCCAAACATAATATTTTTGAAACTAATTACTTTTTGGTGCGTTTTTTATATTTACAGTCCAGTTTTTATAATTACATCCCATTTATTATTTCTTAAAGCCCATTTTCTTGTTAGGAAAGATTTTCAGCCGAGCGGGGCGGAGAATAACAAGTTGACTCGGTTGGGTATTCCTCAAAAAAAGTATAGCTGGGCTTGCCATTTTCACCTTGAAAAATTAATATCTGGGCTGGATATTTGGTCGACATAAAATAGTAGCCTGGTATAGACGGACTACAACCCTCCCATTTGATACCATGCTCCTCTGAACAACAAAAAAACATCTCTCAAGAAAAGCTCTGCTCACACCTCCAAAAACAAATACTGCTCGAGTGTCCCAGTTGTCAGCCGCTCGTTGTGTAAATCTCTCGTTTATTGACTATATAGGTTGACAATGGTGTGGGACCGTGAACTCAGGAAACCATGAGGAAGCAATTTTTTATAGGTGTAAATAAGGAGGCACTTGTGTATGTACAGGTATGGCCCTGGTGGGTCTATACTTTCATCCTCTCCACATAAAGTCATCTCTAGATTCCTCATGTTCGTTGTCCATGTTGACACCGTGAGACGGCAGCCCCACGGCGAGCGCAACAAATAAAAGGACGACGAAGAGGGCCTCGCGGGCCCTACTTATGGATGGTCTGATACAGCACCCGCTGCTCATTCAAGAAGCCCGGATCAGAGGGCCGCATGTCCGCGATGACATTGTCGTTCATGGTTTCGCCAGCGATTTGTCCCTCCGCGAGCCGGTGCTCGTTGAGGAGACGGAGGATGTAACACGGGTCCTCCTGTGCTGGTAGCTCTTCCTCCATTAGGACGTCCAAGGGCGGCCGCACCTACTCTCTGGTGAACGCGGCATGAACCGGCTTGGACGGTGGCTCCGACTACTGGTCGGAAGCCACGTCCATCATCTAGTTGTCGTCGCTGAGCTTCGCGAGCTCCCTGGAGAGCCAGCATGTCCGACTGCTGGACCGGACCGCTAGTCCGCGTTCAAACGACACAAGTGTCATCCGTCCATCTGTCTGCCGCCCACATTAATGATACACGGTTGCCGAGGCGGCTACTTCGGCCCCACCTGTCTATCCCTCTGCCGCCCACTATTGCTATATAAACTGTTGCGCCGTCCATAGCCGTTGTCATCCGCCTCCGTTCCCTTTCTCCTCTACGCAACACTGCCACCATGGCTTCCTCGCGCTCCAGCACTATGCAGCGGGCGGACGACGGAGCAGAATAAGGAGATGGCAACCATTGCTGCCGACTGGTTGGCCGGCAGGCAGCCGGAGGACGACGGCATCCCAATGGAGAATCTGGACGTCGATGATCTGGCGCCAACCCCCTCGCTGGTGCATTGCACCATGAACATCGGCGAGGCCCATGCCCAATACATGGACATGGTGAGGCAGAATTGTGAGGAGCGGTTCTGGGAGGCGCAGGCCGACAACGCCTACAACCACCATGTCCTCCAGGAGCACCTGTAGGCGGAGGAGCAGATCACCGTGGAGCAGGCGGAGCATGAGGCGCTGCTCGAGTCGTATAGCTCCGACCGCGAGAGCCGCCTCGTGCGCTAGTGGTACCGCGTGCAGGTGGAGGAGGTTGCGGCCGCCTACAAAGAGGGCGATGAAGGGGACAAGGCGGAGGACCATACCAACTCCGCTAAGGCCCCACCCACCGGCACCGAGGTGGAGGACTTCGCCCGCTACAGCGAGGCCCTGCTCCACCGAGGCCCGCCCTGCCAACAACGAGGCAGAGGACATCGCCGGCTCCACCGAGGCCCCGCCTTGCCGGCAACGAGGGGGAGGATTTCCCCCGCTCCTCTGAGGCGCCGCCCTGCTAGTAACGAGGCCGCGCCATACAGAATATGAGGAAGAGTAGAAGACAGTAGGTCACTGATACGTCTCCAACGTATCTATAATTTACGAAGTATTCATGCTATTATATTATCTGTTTTGGATGTTTATGGGCTTTACTAAACACTTTTATATTATTTTTGGGACTAACCTATTAACCGGAGGCCCAGCCCAAATTGCTGTTTTCTTGCCTATTTCAGTGTTTCGAAGAAAAGGAATATCAAACGGAGTCCAAACGGAATGAAACCTTCGGGAGAGTTATTTTCTAAAGGGAAGCAATCCAGGAGACTTGGAGTAGACGTCAGCGAAGCTTCGAGGAAGCCACGAGGCAGGGAGGCGCGCCCTACCCCCCTGGGCGTGCCCCCACCCTCGTGGGCCCCTCGTGTCTCCCCTGACCGACTTCTTTCGCCTATATATGTCCATATACCCTAAAAACATCAGGGAGCACAATAGATCGGGAGTTCCGCCGCCGCAAGCCTCTGTAGCCACCAAAAACCAATCGGGACCCTGTTCCGGCACCCTGCCGGAGGGGGGATCCCTCACTGGTGGCCATCTTCATCATCCCGGCGCTCTCCATGACGAGGAGGGAGTAGTTCACCCTCGGGGATGAGGGTATGTACCAGTAGCTATGTGTTTGATCTCTCTCTCTCTCTCGTGTTCTTGATTCGGTACGATCTTGATGTACCGCGAGCTTTGCTATTATAGTTGGATCTTATGATGTTTCTCCCCCTCTACTCTCTTGTAATGGATTGAGTTTTCCCTTTGAAGTTATGTTATCGGGTTGAGTCCTTAAGGATTTGAGAACACTTGATGTATGTATTGCATGTGCTTATCTGTGGTGACATTGGGATATTCATGTGTCACACCCTGATTTTCATGCCACAACACTTAACTAATAAACATGATAAAATGTGGTCTTACAAAAACCTTTGTGTTCTTTGGACTTTGCTTAATTTGATTTTTGTGAATTGGTTGCAAGTGCTCTAAAAATCAAATAAATCCTCCAACTCTTATACCCCTTCTCCTTGATCCAAAACCTTGCCCAATGATCATGCCATGTGCATAGTACATAAAAATAATTTGATACAAAAATAATTTGGCAAAATAGTTTTTTTCAGAAATTAGTTTTCCAAAAACCCCTGAATTGAGATTTGCACTGCAAGTACTTAATTAAGGGCAGTGAAAATCTTTCCAAAGATATATTTGACTCCTATAAGATATAGGACACCCAGAAAGCACAAAAATATAATTTTAAAAGTTATTTTCCTATTTTATTTAAAGGCTTTTCTTAAGTCCAGAAATGGTCTTTAATAGGTTAAAATTATTTTAATGATTTAAAAATATTTGGGAAAAACCTAGGGAAACTCAGCGGACATATATTGTCCATATACAAGAGTTTCAACACATGGTCATGTTCAAAATATTGGTCAAATCCCTCAAAAACCCTTTCTAGATATTTCAACCTTTTGAAATATTTACAAAGGAAATATTCCCGAAAAATTCCAAGAAAATTCTAGCATGTCACATATGACATGTTTGATGATTTTGCCAAGTCTCATGTCATGGAGAATAGTATAACCCCATGAAAGCCCCTCAAAACCATTTCTGTCCATTTTGAAGTTTGAGCAACTTTACATTGACAACTTTCTCCTTTTGATCTCAACTTATGTGGACATGTTCAGAACCTCAAATGATGACACTACACTAAGTGGTGCATCAAGGAGAATAGATTTGCATGACTAAATCTTGGAAAGTCCATTTTTGTTGATTTCTAGGGTTAAAAAAAGTTGCATTGGCAACTTTGCCCAAATGAACTCAATCTTGGTGGAACCTCTTATTTTCTCAGACCATTTGACCCTGTCAAGTCTCATGAAAAGGGAAGTCCATTTGCTTGCCCAAACCTACATCAAACACCTTCTGGCGGAAACTTAAAATGCATGTTTTGGCCATTTCCAGTAATCTCCATGAGCTGAACTTCTTCTCACGGCCTCATCTGGTCCTCCTCTAACTACTACACGCTTTGCTGCCCAAGGAGCAATGATTAAGCCCCATTTTTCTTCTCTGGACAGCAACTTTCCCCTCCCTTTCTCATCTCTCTCCCACTCCTGGCAAGTTCCAGAGCACCCAAAGCCTCCCTCCCTCTTGTTTATTCTCCCTGAAGACGCCACACAAGTGGGCGCGCGGGTGCGCGCAAAAAGCCGTGGATGCCGGCCGTTTGCATGCTTTGGAGCGCATGGCAGAGCACCCGAGCGTTGACACCGCGTCCCCCGACCACCTCGAGCCTCCCCCTCGCGCCAGTCGAGGTGCCTCGACATCCGCAACACGCCACCGTGCAGGCCCCCTCGTCTCTCCCTCTCTCTCACCTCCTGCGGCGCATGCCTAGAGCCGCCCGGCTCGCCCAATGCTCGCGTAGCTCCTCTGGCCGCGTGCAGATCACCCCGCTCCTCCTCTCTCTTCCTGGCGCCCCACCCAACTCCCACGAACGCCGTAGACAGCCCCTCGCCCTCTCTCCTTGTAACGCCCACGATGCGGCTATATCTCCCACGTGCCGAGGCACGACTTAGAGGCATAACCGCATAGTGGTTTTGTCGCAAGAAGGGTCATCTTCACACAATCCCATGTAATGAACAAGAATGGGATAAAGAGTTGGCTTACAATTGCCACTTCACACAATACATAAATATAATTCATACATCATCCAAAATACAAACATATAGACCGACTACGGTCAAGATCCAGATGAAAATAAGACAACCCCAAATGCTAGATCCCCGATCGTCCCAACTGGGCTCCACTACTGATCATCAGGAAAAGACACATAGTAACGACCACGTTCCTCGTCGAACTCCCACTTGAGATCGACCCCATCATCTGCACTGGCATCGTCGGCACCTGCAACTGTTTTGGTAGAATCTGTGAGTCACGAGGACTCAGCAATCTCACACCCGCGAGATCAAGACTATTTAAGCTTATAGGAAAGGATGGTGTAATGAGGTGGAGCTGCAGCGGCAATAAGCATATATGGTGGCTAACATACGCAAAGAGAGCGAGAAGAGAAGCAACGGAACGGTCGTCATCTAGCAATGACCAAGAAGTGATCCTGAACTCCTACTTACGTCATACATAACTCAGACCGTGTTCACTTCCCGGACTCCGCCGAGAAGAGACCATCACGGCTACACACGCAGTTGATGTATTTTAATTGGGTCAAGTGACAAGTTCTCTACAACCGGACATTAACAAATTCCCATCTGCCTCATAACCGCGGGCACGGCTTTCGAAAGATAATACCCTGCAGGGGTGTCCCAACTTAGCCCATCATAAGCTCTCACGGTCAACGAAGGATAAACCTTCTCCCGGAAAGACCCGATCAGTCTCGGAATCCCGGTTTACAAGACATTTCGACAATGGTAAAACAAGACCAGCAAAGCCGCCCGAATGTGCCGACAAATCCCGATAGGAGCTGCACATATCTCGTTCTCAGGGCACACCGGATGAAGCAGTCCGTACAACTAAAACCAATCCTCGAGTTTCCCCAAGGTGGCGCTGCAAAGGGCTCTAGTTTGGACCAGCACTCAGAGGAACACTGGCCCGGGGGTTTAAATAAAGATGACCCTCGGGCTCTAGAAAACCCGGGGGAAAAAGGCTTAGGTGGCAAATGGTAAAACCAAGGTTGGGCCTTGCTGGAGGAGTTTTATTCAAGGCGAACTGTCAAGGGGGTCCCATAAATCACCCGACCGCGTAAGGAACGCAAACTCAAGGAACATAATCCCGGTATATCAGAAACTAGGGCGGCAAGAGTGGAACAAAACACCAGGCATAAGGCCGAGCCTTCCACCCTTTACCAAAATATATAGATGCATTAATTAAATAAGAGATATTGTGATATCCCAACATATCCATGTTCCGACATGGAACAAACTTCAACTTCACCTGCAACTAGCAACGCTATAAGAAGGGCTGAGCAAAAGCGGTAACTTAGCCAAACAACGGTTTGCTAGGAAAGGATGGTTAGAGGCTGACATGGCAAAATGGGAGACATGATATAGCAAGTGATAGGTAGCGCAGCATGGCAATAGAGCGAACAACTAGCAAAGCAAAGATAGAAGTGATTTCGAGGGGTGGTCATCTTGCCTGCAAGGTTCTCAGAGTTGTCGAAAGCTTGATCCTCGTAAGCGTACTCAACAGGTTCCTCGTTCACGAACTCGTCTCCCGGCTCTACCCAAGACAAGAACACAAACAAACGGAACCACAATCAACCACGAGAAATGCACAAGCAACATGATGCAAAACATGTATGATATGCAAGATATGATATGCGATGCATATGCGTGCTCCGGAAGGAAAATGATGAACAAGGCAGTAACTTGGCAAACCAAGCATGCCACTGGAAAGATGAGATGATTTCGGTCGAAATCGATATAAAGATCACCGGAAACGGATGCACGGTTTGCAAATGGCAAGCAAAACAAGAATGACACGAATCTGCGATTAACAGCATGATAGCACTTAAAATGCAACAAGTAACAATTCTACAGCACTCCAACATAGCAATAAAGCATATGGCAGTAATCTACAGGAGATGCTTGACAAAAGATGAACACTGAGCTACGGCTAGATCACACCATATCAAGCTCAAACAAGCATGGCAAAAGTGCAAAAGATAACAGGTTCACAGACTTGGTGAAAAACTGGACATGGCAAAAAACAGCATCAGGTAGCAATGTTCAGAGCACGAAATCAACATGCTACAGGACCATAACATAGCAAAACAAGGCATGGAAGTGTTCTACTAAATGCATATGACGAAAGTCCCTTACTGACCATAAGATATGATGGCAAGCATGTGAACATAGCAAGTTTCGTTATCAGGTTTCAGACTTGGCAGAAAACAGAGCATGGCAGAAACAATAATATGAAGGCATGTTTGTGAGCTTGATGCACTGACGACAACGCAATTCATGACAAAAATAGCATACCTACAGCAATATGGCATGTTTATGAAGCTATCCATGGCAATAACAAGAGCATAGCATGTATGGGTCAACTACAATAAGCTTGGCAAAATTGCATATCGTGTTAAGAATCTCCCAGAAATATTTTATAGCAAAAGTAGAGCAAGATTGAGTCATGCTATGGCATACATAATTGCAAACAAGGGCAGGAATGGATCTATTAAAACTATAGCTACAAAACATCCTTACTGAACATCTCCAAAATATGCATGGATCTCTCTGTAGCATCAAGTTTACATGGCAACAAAATAACAGCAGACAAGGACTTAGAGAAATCACCAAGTCCCTGAAATCAGAAACATTACGGAGCCTACTTTGCATGCTTGTGCTAGTCACCACAGAGATCACAAAAATACATGGCATACACCCTTGGAAAGGTGGCATGGCACACAACAAAACACATGTAGAGGTCATGCCCATAAGATGCACAGATTTAAAGATACAAAAATGACAAATCTCCAGGTTCTGATAAGAACCAGCAGATAACAGCAACTAGCCCTCTTGCAACAGATATTTGGGCATCAAGATGTCCTCTAATGAACATGGTGTAATTGAACAAAATGAAGAGCATCACGAGGCGAACAATTTGACATATTACACGCGCGAATCGGAGCTACATGCAAGGAGTTATGCACTGAGGAACATGGGTACATATCATCAAAAACAAAAGACTTGGGGGAAAAAAGGGGGTCGGGGGAAAAGTCAACTCGTGTACTGTTCCAGATCGGATCGAGGCTGGTGCGTCGGCGCGGCTCGCCGGCAGTGGAAGGCGTCGCCGGACGAGAGGAAGGAGAGGCCGGAGGCGCCTGACGTCGGGGCGGCGCGGAGGGCGGCCAGAGGACGCGGGCGCGCGGGCCCGGGCGCCGCCGGCGACGGGCGAGGCGGCGGGTGGCGGCGGAGCACGGCGGGCGAGCCGGCGGGCACGGCGGCCGGAGCACGGCGGGCGCGGCAGAGGGCGAGTGGCGGCCGGGGCGAGGAGGCTCGGGCCCGGGAGGGCCCGCGGCGGGCCTGCGGGCCGGCGCGGCGGCGGCGGCGGGGCTGATGACTTGGCGGCGCGCGATTTGTTGTGGCCACCGATGTGTCCGGCGCGGACCGGACACGTCCGGCGGCGGAGAGGGAGCGGGCTAGGGTTTGGTCTGCGTGCGTATTTCGGGGGAGATGTCTATTTATAGGTAGAGGGAGCTAGGAGAGTCCAATGAGGTGCGGTTTTCGCCCACACGATCATGATCGAACGACCTAGAGCATGGAAGAGAGTTTGGTGGGTTTTGGGCTGGTTTTTGAGGGGGGTTTTGCTGGACACTCAAATGGACTTTGGGGATGCCCGGTTAACCGTTGGAGTACCAAACGACCTCCAAATGGAACGAAACTTGACCGGTGATCTCCGGGTGGTATAATAAGGCCAATTGACAAGCCTCGGTCCATTCCGAGAAAGTTTGACAGCCGCACACGAAAGAAAACAAGAGGGGTGCACCGGAGGAGATAGGAGCGCCGGATTGCAAAACGGACAACGGGGAAAATGCTCGGATGCAAGAGACGAACACGTATGCAAATGCAATGCACATGATGACATGATATGAAATGCATGACATGAACAAAATGCAAAACGAAAGACAAAACCCGACCACGGAGGGAATATCATAACACATAGCCGAAAATGGCAAGAGTCGGAGTTACAAATATGGCAAGTTACATGCGGGGTGTTACAACACTCCACCACTACGAGAGGATCTCGTCCCGAGATCTAGGACTGAAAGAACTCCGGATATTCGGAACGGAGATGGTCCTCGCGTTCCCAGGTGGCTTCCCGGTCGGAATGGTGCGACCACTTCACTTTCAGGAATTTGATTGACTTGTTGCGAGTCTTGCGCTCAGTTTCTTCAAGAATAGCAACGGGGTGCTCATGATAAGACAAATCTTCTTGGAGGTCAATCTCTTCGAAGTTGATAGTGCGCTCAGGCGTCTTGAAGCACTTGCGGAGCTGTGACACGTGGAACACATCGTGCACGTTCGCGAAGTTGGAAGGAAGCTCAAGTTGATAGGCGAGGTCGCCTCTTTTGCCAATGATCTTGAAAGGACCCACGTATCTAGGGGCAAGCTTCCCTTTGATACCGAAGCGACGAGTGCCTTTCATTGGAGAGACGCGGAGGTAGACATGGTCTCCGATCTCGAAAGCCAAATCACGGTGCTTACTATCATAGTAACTCTTCTGGCGCGATTGCGCGGCTTTGAGATTATCACGGATGACTTTACACATTTCTTCAGCTTCAGTGATTAAGTCATTGCCAAGAAGTTGGCGTTCACCAGTCTCTGACCAATTGAGAGGAGTACGGCACTTTCTGCCATAGAGAATCTCGAATGGGGCCTTGCCCGAACTCGCTTGGAAGCTGTTGTTGTAGGAGAATTCAGCATATGGAAGACAATCTTCCCATTTCATGCCAAAGGAAATGACACAAGCCCTGAGCATATCTTCAAGAATTTGATTGACTCGCTCGACTTGGCCACTAGTTTGAGGATGGAAAGCTGTGCTGAAGCGAATGTTTGTGCCCATGGCCTTCTGGAAGGAGTCCCAGAACTTAGAGGTGAAGATGCTTCCACGATCTGAAGAAATCAATTGTGGAATGCCGTGCAAGGAGACAATTCTGGAGGTGTATAGCTCTGCCAGCTGAGCTGCTGTGATGGATTCTTTGATTGGAAGGAAATGAGCCACTTTAGAAAGCTTGTCGATGACAACGAAGATAGCATCATTTCCGCGCTTGGACTTTGGAAAACCAGTCACGAAGTCCATTTCGATATGATCAAACTTCCATTCTGGGATAGCAAGAGGTTGGAGGAGACCAGCTGGTCGTTGGTGTTCTGCTTTCACTCTTCGACAGACATCACATTCATTCACGAATTGAGCAATTTCTCGCTTCATTCGAGTCCACCAATACGACTGCTTGAGGTCATGATACATCTTCGTACTTCCAGGATGAATGGAAAGGAGAGAATTGTGCGCCTCGTTCATTATGACTTTCCTTAGATCACCTTTAGGAACCACAATCCGGTCCTCGAAGAATAAAGTGTCTCTGTCATCAATGCGATAGCACTTGTATTTGGAAAGACCCTTGTCGATACCACGTTTCACCTTCTTCACCATGGCATCAAGGAGTTGTGCCTCACGAATTTGATCTTCCAAAGTAGGAGAGACTATGAGGTTGGCAAGAAAGCCTTGAGGAACAACTTGGAGATTCAGCTTGCGGAAAGCTTCACAAAGATCCGGTTGGAAAGGCTTGAGAATTAAGCTGTTGCAATAAGCCTTCCTGCTTAAAGCATCTGCAATGACATTTGCCTTGCCTGGAGTATATTCAATACTCGGATTGTACTCTTGAATCATTTCGACCCATCGAGTCTGCCTGAGGTTGAGGTTGGGCTGAGTGAAGATGTACTTGAGACTCTTGTGATCGGTGAAAATGTCCACTTGTCTTCCCAACAAGAGATGTCTCCACGTTATTAATGCATGGACAACTGCCGCCAACTCAAGATCGTGAGTGGGGTAGTTCTTCTCGTTGGGCTTCAACTGACGAGAGGTATAGGCCACAACTTTCTTCTCTTGCATTAACACAGCACCGAGACCTTGGAGAGAAGCATCACAGAAAACTTCAAACGGCTTGGATTCATCAGGAGGAGTTAAGACAGGAGCTGTGACTAGTTTCTCTTTGAGAGTGTTGAAAGCAACGTCACACTCAGGAGACCAGACATACTTCACATGCTTCTGGAGGAGGTTGGAAAGAGGCTTTGCAATCTTGGAGAAATTCTCAACGAATCTTCGGCAATAGCTTGCAAGACCAAGAAAACTGCGGAGCTGCTTGACATTCTGAGGAGGTTCCCAATTCACAATTGCGGACACCTTCTCGGGGTTAACAGCGATGCCCTTGGCAGAGATGATGTGACCAAGGAAAAGAACTTCATCGAGCCAAAACTCACATTTGGAGAACTTCGCATAGAATTGATACTCTCTGAGCTTGTCGAGCACCAATCGCAAATGTTTGGCATGATCCTTCTTATTCTTGGAGAAGACCAAGATATCATCGAGATACACCAGAACGAATTCATTGGTATAGGGGTTGAAGATGAAATTCATCATCCGAGAGAACACTGGAGGAGCATTGACAAGGCCGAAAGACACGACAGTATATTCATAAGAACCAAAGCTTGTTCTGAATGCTGTCTTGGGAATATCTTCTTCACGAATGCGAATCTGATGATAACCCATACGAAGGTCAAGCTTCGAGAATACTTTAGCACCTTTGAGTTGCTCAAATAGCTCATTGATGTTGGGAAGTGGATACTTGTTCTTGATTGTCTTCTTGTTCAATGGACGGTAGTCGACACAAAGTCGGTCCGTGCCATCCTTCTTCTTGACAAAAAGAACACCACAACCCCATGGAGAAGAACTCGGTCTGATCAAACCCAGACGCTCTTGTTCATCGAGCTGTTTCTTCAATTCCTTCAGCTCGTTGGGTCCAAGCTTGTATGGACGCTTGCAAACGGGTTCAGTGCCAGGCTCTAGTTCGATAACGAACTCAACTGGCCGATGAGGAGGCATACCCGGAAGCTCTTCTGGAAAGACATCTTGATACTCACAAACGACTGGAATTTGAGAGATGGCATTCAATTCGCCCTTCTCATTGAGAGAAAAAACCGAATGGTTTCATCACGAGCGGCATAAATAATCACATCCTCAGAAGAGTGTGTCAATTGAATTTCCCTGGCAGCACAATCAAGTTGAGCCTTGTGCTTAGAAAGCCAGTCCATCCCGAGAATAAGATCAATATCCGAGTCACCAAGAACAATTGGAGAAGACAGAAATTCATAGTCGCCCATCTTGATTGCGGAATCCCGAACGAATGCTCGAGAAGTCAGTTGTCGAGCCGGAGAAACAATAGACAGAGGACTCGGCAATACTTCAGTAACCAGATCATGCATAGCCACAAAAGGTCTAGAAATGAAAGAATGCGATGCACCAGTATCAAAAAGAACTTTTGCAGGAATATCATTAACAGGAAGATTACCCATTATCACATCAGTAGATTCCTCCGCTTGAGCTGCATTCATCATGTTCACCTTTGCAGACTTTGGATTATGCTTGACCACTGCATTGCTGGAAGATCTGACAGGAGGAGGAGGAGGCAGACGCCTTTGGTTGAAGCACTTGTTAGCATAGTGACCTTTCTGCTGACACTTGTTGCAAGTCACCTCTGAGAGTGGACGGTGATAAGGAGCATTGGACTTTGGAGCTTGATTCTGAGACTTGTTCTGATAGCCAGAGTTGGAAGGAAACCATGGCCACCTTTGTTCTTCTGCTGGTAAGGCTGACGAAACGGAGGAGGAGGAGGCAACCAGAACTTCTGTTGCTTAGCTGTCACAAGTGAGGAAGAAGAAGACTGAACTGCGTCTCTGACTCTCTTCTTAGAAGCCTCACACTTGAGCTGAGCAGCCTCTTGCTTCAGTGCCATATTGTAGAATTGATCAAACTGAGTAGGCTCAACAAGAACGAGAGCTAACTGCAGATCCTCTTTAAGGCCACCTCTGAAGTGATAGATCATGCTCTTTTCATCAGGAACGTCTTGTTTAGCGAAGCGAGCAAGTTTCTGAAACTGGATGTTGTATTGATACACAGACATGTTGCCTTGCTTGAGATTGCGGAACTCCTCACGCTTGCTCTCAACAACACTTTGTGGAATGTGGTGCGCTTTGAAGTCCCGACAGAAGTCAGTCCAAGTGATCACACGACCTCCTCTGGAATCTTTGTATTGTTGATACCAATCAGCAGCTTGGTCCTTGAGCTGGAAAGAAGCGAACTTGACATAGTCCTCAGGCCTGACATTGCTACATTCAAAATGCTTGTTGATGTCCACGAGCCAATCATCGGCATCCGTGGCCTCGGCACAGTAGCTGAAAGACTTGGGCTGATTTGCGAGAAACTGGTTGAGTGTAGCGAAGTGAAACTGATTGTTGCCTTGACCTTGATTGCCTTGATTGCCTTGCCCTTGAGTACGTTCTTGCAAGAGTTGCAGAATCATCTGAGCATTGGCGTTGGTGGCTGCCATGATAGCTTGCCATGCCTCCGGAGGTGGAGGTGGTGGCGGAGGGTTCGCTTGACTCCCTTCATTGCGATCCGGATTCTGACGCGTTGGCGGAGCCATCCTGAAGAGGGTGACATCCGTTAGCATCTTGATAGACAAATAGATAAGTAGAATCAACGGATAGAAATTGCAACATATAGTCTTCACAATAAACATTCGAACGAAGATGAACGAATGAATTCCGTAGTAAATCATCACACTTCCATAAGTTGAGAAGCCACTTGAAAAAGATATGGAATCAACATATGACTTCGAAGCAACTCGAATACCACAATACAAAACAAAACAAGTATTGGCTTGCAGAATAAGCCGGAACAAACATATGATAGAGATTTCGTCCGAAGTTTTCGTGGTGGGGCCCACACGGGCTCAATCGTACAGCACCATCATGTACAAGGCTGTGCACATGACATACGAAGCGTCCCCGAGTCGGCATAGCCATGGACTCTTTAAGACACTACGAGACCACTGTAAAACCAACCGTGTACAGGCGGACCACTAGACGTCGAACCCCAATCTCATATCATGCGTCTGTCGGAAAGATATCCTAAGGCTACTTGAATTCCCACTTATAAACTCCCGAAACTTTCTGGTTATGCAATCTGGTGTTGGGGATACAGGGGACACAAAATATATCACCCAAACTAGCAATCCCTAGATCCAGCTGTATCCATCCGTCAACACATAACCAAGAAACCTTCGGAAATCGTTTACCTCAACCTTCGAAAAGCATCCGTTATACAAGTTATGGCAATACTCCCGAACTCCCGCCCCAGTACTGGGTGGCGTCGAGGTGATCTCACCAACAACTGCATAAAAGAGATTTTGATGTCGGCGAAACTCAGGTATTCCAGAACTGCAACGATAAAATTGTGACGACAACACCTCGGAGCTCAACTCCCCGGGACACTGCCACAACCCCTAAATGTCAGGAGGCACCAAGAACAATGTTCTCGTCAAAAAACCATCGGAACGATTCAAAGATACCCGCGTGATCCTAAAAAAAATTTAGGGAAATTTGAGGAGAGAATAGTCAAAACTTCTACATCAGGAGACCTCACCAGAGCGACGAAGGGACTGAGGAGTAAAAAGAATCCTACTCCCCGATATATATAATCCTAAGACTCAAAACATTTTTGTTCTAGACTCAACAACGCCAGCGATTCGATCAAGCAGGGGGCTTCTAAGTCGGGGATGTCTCTGATTACCAACTTGTAACGCCCACGATGCGGCTATATCTCCCACGTGTCGAGACCCTTCTTGCGACAAAACCACTATGCGGTTATGCCTTTAAGTCGTGAGATACAGCCGCATCGTGGGTGTTACACTCCTAGCCTCCCGAGCCGTTGCCGCGGCCACCCGTGCGCCGCGTCCACGGTGAGCCACGGGTCGGCAACTTAAGGCCACCCCCGAGCCCCCTCTCTACTCATTTGGCTCTCTCTCCCTCCCGTGCACCGCCATGGACCGACCCACTTCCCTCCTCGTGCCCTCCATTGCCCTCCATGGACGGGTAACAGCCGCCGGCCCCGTGCTAAATTCGGGCTGTCCCGAGCCTCTCTTCTCTCCCTAGCCATTCCAGTACCTCCTCACCACCACTGCCGACTCGCCTCACGCCCCATTTCCTCCATTCCGTGCCTGCCCCCTGTGCCGAACCTCGCCGACAGCCTCCTCTGCGGCCACCCGAGCCATCTCCGCAATAGCCCTCCCCGGCGGGCGTGAAGCACATGGATGGGTGCGGCGTGGCCTCCTGAGCACGCCGGTGGGCGGAGCATCGCCGGAGACGCCCTGTAGCACCGGCGGCCGGCGTCGAACGCATCCTCTGTCTCCCTTCGCGCCCGCGCGGGAGGTTGGGGATGAACCTGCAGGCGGGCCCCACTCGTCAGTGGCCCAGCCACCGGGCCACGCTGGCAAGTGGAGGCGGGTTCGCCCTCTCCCGCGTCCCCGCAGCGGAGGCGCACTCCGGGGAAGGCGCCATCGACATGGCCCCAGCACGCGCGTGGCCGTGCAGCTGGGCCGGCCCAGTGCGCTGCGGCGCTATGCTGCACCTAGTGCGCAGTATAGGTATAACCCCCCTTTTTGTCTTTTTCTTTTTCCAAAAACTTGTAAAATCTCCCAAATATTCATAATACCCCCAAATTTGATGATTCAAATTTCTACTAGTTCATAAATTCATTCTCTATCACAGGGTGCAATTTGCACATTTTTCCAGAAACATTTCCTTCGCAAATGTTTATGAAATTCTACTTCTCCATTTCTGCCATAAACTTTAGAAAATCACAGAGGGCTCAAACTTGATCCAAATGCCATGATTCAAATTTCCAGATGCTTCTAAGTTCATAACCTAGTTTATAAACATTTTTCTTAATACTTCCCGTGCCACACAAAATAATGAGCCATTTCTTCATATTTGTCCACTTTGCAAATCCATAGAATATTCGGTTGAACTCCAAATCCAGTGAAACCAAATCCTAGATGCTTCTAAAATCATCCGTTGTTAAATGGGTGCCTTTGCTCATTTTTCAAAAATATGTTTCTATACACTTCTTGCAAATCCATAAACCCCTTGATTCCATCATATCAAAATGTTTCGAAATATCCACTGAACCAATTCCAATGAAACCACTCTGGTTAATTTTCGTATAACCAGAGATGTCCTAGAAAAGTCAAATCAATATTTTTAGAGCACTTTTATTTTCTGCCTTGTTGAGTTGCTTACTATGGTTGCTTTCGACGATAGTTGACGAATTAGACGAAATGCTTGGAGTTGGACCAGAGATATTTGAAGACCTCGAAGACTTTGTTAAAACAGGCAAGCAACCCTTTGACCATGATGAACCATTTTTCATAATAATAGCATTTTCGTTGTTTCATCGAGTGCATGATATATACCTTGAATGGCAACCTTGCTAGGCTTGCTTCCGTTGCATACTCCATTGATACTTGCATTGTTCATGACTCTACCCTTGCTTAGAGTTGTGTTGGTGGGTTGTAGAAATATGCTATAGTAAATGGCTACGCAAAGTGGGTCAGGGTTATGCATGGAAAGAAACAAGTGTGGTTTGACATACTTGCAAGCAGCCCTAGTGGGTGCCACTGATGCCCTGGGAGATCATGATGAACTAGGTCACTACTTGGTGGAGAAGTAGTGTACCGAGGCTTGATAAAAGTGTTGTTTACAGAGACGGATTAGATTTAAGATTTGTTGACTGTCCCAACCTTACATGCACAACCACTCTACCCTTATATGGGAAAGGGCATTATTGATTACCTAGACCGATACTAGCTTGGAGCCCGCATTACTAGTGACGGGAGAGTCGTTGTTGCGCTCTCTCGGGACGGGGTCGTGCCAGGTAGAGCGGCCATGACTATTTTTACAGGGCACCGGACACACCGTTGGTACCCCGTGCTTGTGGTATGTGATGAATATGGGAGCGAGACTCCAAAATATTAAGATGTGAAATGTTGGGCACGGGGGTTACTACCAATCGAGTGGACTCTATGTTAGTGTCGTCTAGGGAAAGATAGTGATCGGGTGCTTACCCCGGGTACTTGAGGTACCGCGGGTCGTGGATGACACGGAAGTTCCCCGGATATTGTGGGTAAGGTGTGCAACCTCTGCAGAGTGTAAAACTATTCGAATAGCCGTGTCCACGGTCAAGGACAGTTGGGTGGTGCTGCTTAGACTATGTCCATATGTTTCTGACAAACAACACGGTTTGGTAAATTTGTTGACGTGATTCGTGAGGAAGTCACGATGAGCTTGAGTATGAGTTGTTCACAACTCTATCCCGATGTTGATGTCTGTAACCTCCTGATACTTGTTGTAGACACATTCATATCCTTGATAAAATGTTGATCATACTTGCTTAAAAAAACTAGCTTTCCGCAAAACTGCCAATTTAGCAGTAGAGTCGTGCATATTTATTCTGTTATCACTCTTGGGTTGCTTGCGAGTACATTCACAGTACTCATTGGCTTGCCACTGGTTATTTTATTGGCCAGGCATGAAAGAACAGGATACGATGAAGAATACTTTGGTGACGAACATGTGAGCTAGGATGCTTCCCAGTCAGAATGCCTGTAGGGTTAAGGCAGATGGCATGGGTCCAAGTTATCAACGAAGATTTCCGCTGTGATGTTATACTCAAGACTTGACCATAATGGTCCTACTTGTGTAATACGGTATGTATGGATGTAAGACTCTTGTTATTCAGCTTATGTGTGTTCAGTGAGCATTGATCTCTGGTATCGCTGTACACGTGCATTCGGTGATCACGACTTATGAGTCGGGGTCCCCACAGAGCTGGTATCAGAGCCATCCTGACTGTAGGAAGCCTTAGTTAGCATGGTCATTAGTTAGGGTAAAACTATATCCAAAACTATTACCATTTTTCAAAACTATCTATACTTCTCTTCCCTTCTTAGTTCTTCGAAAACTAAGATATTCTTTCCTTATTGATCTCTTCCCCTTCAAAATTTTTAAGTGGTCGCTAGAATCCTTATGCCCCTAACCACGGGATTCCTTGTAATCCTTATGGATAATGTAGAAGGAGGATGCCTTGTCAGACATTCACCCACATCTTCCGAGCACAAGATTGGCGACACCACAACAAGACGATACCAACAGAAGATACATCCTCGAGGAATGAGGACATGAAGACCCAGAAGATGGTGGCACCCTTGACACTACCCCAAGATGATGCGACCTTAGGCTATGATGATCAGGACATAGGGAAATGCAAGATCATGATATACATCGCTAATAGAGCAACCATGTCCTTACCATTGTTGTATCGGCAACCACCGGTGGATGAGAACCTTGCCATTTGGTCCGCCTCATTATAGTGAGCAGGAAAATGGTTCTCTTCATCCCCCGCTCTTGGTGTCGATGTTGTCATCAACGTAACCGACATGTTGGACCTCTACTATGCCTTGTTGATGTCCTTGCATAAAGGTATACCTACCTGGTACCATCGACGCCTTAGGAGGCAAAATGGATCGTCGTGATTATGAAGACAACAAAGACCGAGTCAATGCCAGCTATGAGGAACCACCTTCACCCCGTCAGCTCATCAGGCGAGAAGTTGTTGAAGAATCTTCAGGCTCAACCTGGATCATTTCATCGAACAACTACAAGAGACGTAGCAACACCTGAGGAAAACCTAGAAGACTGCATGAGGCACAGAGCAAATCATGACTACCGAATCTGAGAACCCCTAGGGTAGGATGAGTCATGTACCCCCTATGCGCAGTCGAGTCCGTATGATGGTTCGAATAGAACCATGATTGTGTGTTGCTTGTTTTTATTTGTTTGTGTTTTGATATAGGTCGCACTTTTGCCGTAGGCAACAAGTATGTGACTATATCACCTTCCTTACCTTGTTTATTTTGATTGGCCCTTTTTGGCACTCGTTTGTTTGCACCTGCACTATAGAACCCCCTTTAGGCATCCCCCTCCTCTATGCTACTTCTCCCTCTCATCTCTCTCATCAACTGAAGGCTAGCAAGACAAGATGCACCAAGAATTCCACCTCGGCAGCCAACTAGCAATGAAGACTTTTGCTACAACCTCCATGACCGAGTGCTACCCCGTAGAGTTATGTTTAACCCCCCAGACTAGAAACCCATTCCTAGACCCTTCGAGACTTCACAAGATACCCCAGCTCCAATCCTTAACCATGAGCTTAACCTACGAAATCACAAGAGAACAAGTTAAGCTGCAATAACCCTTGCTTATCACTGGGTTCATTATGGAACTAGTGGGCATAGTGAGCGAGCAGATTACCATCCTAAGGTAGCACCAGAACTAACGATGCCATAGGAAAGACCAATTTGGGGATATATTAACAGAGGACAAATGACTTGATGAGTTTATATCAGTGACCTTGAGGAATTATCTGAGACTCTTTGGTGGATTATATGGCTTTCATGTTGGTGGATGAACTTGGTGGGATCAGTTAATAGAGTAGCATGACTCTCATTGCCCTGAGTAAATTGGACAATTATGATTGTAAGCTAAAATTCTTGGAAGTATAAGGATTTGAGTTAGCCAGGGGATATTGATAGGAGATGGTTGGCATTACAGTAATGACTTGGGGTAAACATGTAGGAATTCTCGTTGGACATGAGATTTGGATTTAATTAGGTGATCCTAGTTGAGTATAGATGCTGAGTAAGTCTACATGGTTCACAGTAAATTGGATTTAGACCGATGATCTCGATCGTGATACCATGTTTCTTGGTGGGCAATGAACTAGGAGATTGGATTAATTGTCGGGGTTTATTTAGGGATCTGTATGAGCTTGACCTTGGAGTGTACTTGACCATGACAATGGCAATTGGTGGACTGACTATAGTAAGGGTATCCCTTTCAAGCATATGGGGGTTATAGGGCATTAGAAGATCGTGTGGAACACCATAGACTTTGGGTTTGTAGAATTAATGGAGTACGTAGTGGTTGATGAAAGTTAATGGGCTGTGGAGTTGATTCATAGGAAGGTAACAAGATCTTGGAGTGGCTTACGATGAGTTTCCTTAGGATAGAGATGTACTATCTTGGACCTTGGAAGAATAGGCTGAGCACTTGGATTTTCATGTTTAATTTAAGCTTAGCAACTTGTATGCCTACCCATGGATTTTTATATAGGGAGAGCCATACACATGAGTTTGGGGATAGTTGACATGTATGATTTTTGTTACCTCCTCTCAGGAGTCAGGAGGACATGATTAACATGAGTGACGATTGGAGTTTACCTATACAAGAGAATGCTTTCGGTGGAATAAGGTGATTTGTTTGAAGGACTGGGTAGAACAGTTGGCACTCAGAAATTGTGCCCAAGGATAAGATAATGAACGTTCACTCACACCCTAGGATCCTTGAAACCCCTAAGCCTTACCAAGCCACAACATGGTCGGATCACGACCACGGGCTTTGACTCTAGGTCGAGAAGACCTTGGCAAACACTCAACCGAGACCACCACCAATACCCCAGCCTACCTTATGTACCCCATAGACTTCATGGAGTACTTGGACAAGTTGGTTGGTTGCCTTTATTTGATGACATACTTGTCTACCCGAAGACGGAAGAAAAACCGTTCAGTTGGTTAGGGAACATTTGAAGACCTCCACGTCAAGAAGGAAGAACAATACCAACCACCGTCGTCAAGAAGTAAACATCCGCGTCAAAGACCAGGTGTATCTGCAAGCCACTCCTCTCAAGAGAACCAAGCATTTTCATGTCAAGAGAAGCTCACACCAAGATTATAGACCCCCTCCGAGATCGCTACGAGATGAAGAGAAGACAGTTACCAGATGGAGTTACCACCTGAGCCACCAACTGTGCACAACATTTTTACACACAACACCACCCTGAAAATGTTTCCGACTTTCTAACTAGTCCGGTCTCTACAAAGACATCAATCACCAAGCCATCGACCCCCAGCCCAACCTGACCAATGCAAGAAACCCCTTAGCAACCTGGATCAATAAAAATGTCATACACGAAGCCACGTCATCAAGTACTTCAAGTTCAATGGAGCACCACACAGAAGCAGAAGCAACATGAGGACGTGAAGACTACCCCACATTTAAGTTTTGTACTCCTTCCCGCGCCTAGTTTGGGAATCTCGGCGACGAGATTCTTGTAAGGGGGTAGGTCTGTCACACCCTGATTTTCATGCCACAACACTTAAACTAATAAACATGATAAAACGTGGTCTAACAAAAACCTTTGTGTGCTTTGGACTTTGCTTAATTTAATTTTTGTGAATTGGTTACAAGTGCTCTAAAAATCAAATAAATCCTCCAACACTTATACCCCTTCTCCTTGATCCAAAACCTTGCCCAATGATCATGCCATGTGTATAGGACATAATAATAATTTCTTACAAAAATAATTTGGTCAACTAGTTTTTTTTTCAGAAATTAGTTTTCCAAAAACCCCTGAATTGAGATTTGCACTGCAAGTACTTAATTAAGGGCAGTAAAAATCTTTCCAAAGATATATTTGACTCCTATTAGATATAGGACACCCAGAAACCACAAAATATAATTTTAAAGTTATTTTCCTATTTTATGTAAAGGCTTTTCTTAAGTCCAGAAATGGTCTTTAATAGGTTAAAATTATTTTAATGCTTTAAAAATATTTGGGAAAAACCTAGGGAAACTCAGTGTACATATATTGTCCATATACAATAGTTTCAACACATGGTCATGTTCAAAATATTGGTCAAATCCTTCAAAAACCCTTTCTTGATATTTCAAGCTTTTGAAATATTTACAAAGGAAATATTCCCCAAAAATTCCAAGAAAATTCTGGCATGTCACATATGACATGTTTGATGATTTTGCGAAGTCTCATGTCATGGAGAATAGTATAACCCCAAGAAATCCCCTCAAAACCATTTCTGTCCATTTTGAAGTTTGAGCAACTTTACATTGGCAACTTTCTCCTTTTGATCTCAACTTTTGTGGACATGTTCAGAACCTCAAATGATGATGCTACACTAAGTGGTGCATCAAGGAGAATAGATTTGCATGACTAAATCGTGGAAAGTCCATTTCGATTGATTTATAGGGTTTACAAAAGTTGCATTGGCAACTTTGCCCAAATGAACTCAATCTTGGTGGAACCTCTTATTTTCTCAGGCCATTTGACCCTGTCAAGCCTCATGACAAGGGAAGTCCATTTCCTTGCCCAAACCTACATCAAACACCTTCTGGCAAAAACTTAAATTGCATGTTTTGGCCATTTCCACTAATCTCCATGAGCTGAACTTCTTCCCACGGCCTCATCTGGTCCTCCTCTAACTACTACACGCTTTGCTGCCCAAGGAGCAATGATTAAGGGGGGCATAGACCCATTTTTCTTCTCTGGACAGCCACTTTCCCCTCCCTTTCTCATCTCTCTCCCACTCCTGGCAAGTTTCAGAGCACCCAAAGCCTCCCTCCCTCTTGTTTATTCTCCCTGAAGACGCCAGACACAAGTGGGCGCGTGGGTGCGTGCAAAAAGCCACGGATGCCGGCCGTTTGCATGCTCTGGAGCGCGTGGCAGAGCACCCGAGCGTTGACACCGCGTCCCCCGACCGCCTCGAGCCTCCCCCTCGCGCCAGTCGAGGTTCCTTCTCGGCAACACGCCACCGTGCAGGCCCCCTCGTCTCTCCCCTCCTGCGGCACGTGCCAAGAGCTGCCCGGCTCGGCCAATGCTCGCGCAGCTCCTGTGGCTGCGTGCAGCTCGCCCCGCTCCTCCTCTCTCTTCCTGGCGCCCCACTTAACTCCCACGAACGCCGTAGACAGCCCCTCGCCCTCCCTCCTAGCCTCCCGAGCCATTGCCGCGGCCACCCGTGTGCCGCGTCCACGGTGAGCCACCGGTCGGCAACTTAAGGCCACCCCGACCCCCTCTCTACTCCTTTGGCTCTCTCTCCCTCCCATGCACCCCCTGGACCGACCCACTTCCCTCCTCGTGCCCTCCATCACCCTCCATGGACGGGGAACCGCTGCCGGCCCCGTGCTAAATTCGGGCTGTCCCGAGCCTCTCTTCTCTCCCTAGCCATTCCAGTACCTCCTCACCACCACCGCCGACTCGCCTCACGCCCCATTTCCTCCATTCTGTGCCTGCCCCGCTGTGCCAAACCTCGCCGACGGCCTCCTTTGCGGCCATCCGAGCCATCGCCACAACAGCACTCCCCGGCGTGCATGAAGCACATGGATGGGTGCGGCGTGGCCTCCTGAGCACGCCGGTGGGCGGAGCATCGCTGGAGACGGCCTATAGCGCCGGCGGCCGGCGTCGAACGCCTCCTTTGCATACTCCATATATACTTGCATTGTTCATGACTCTACCCTTGCTTAGAGTTGTGTTGGTGGGTTGTAGAAATATGCTATAGTAAATGGCTACGCAAAGTGGGTCAGGGTTATGCATGGAAAGAAACAAGTGTGGTTTGACATACTTGCAAACAGCCCCAGTGGGTGCCACTGATGCCCTGGGAGATGATGATGAACTAGGTCACTACTTGGTGGAGAAGTAGTGTACCGAGGCTTGATAAAAGTGTTGTTTACAGAGACGGATTAGATTTAAGATTTGTCGACTGTCCCAACCTTACATGCGCAACCACTGTACCATTATATGGGAAAGGGCATTATTGATTACCTAGGCCGATACTAGCTTGGAGCCCGCATTACTAGTGACGGGAGAGTCGTTGTTGCGCTCTCTCGGGACGGGGTCGTGCCAGGTAGGGCGGCCATGACTGTTTTTACAGGGCACCGGACAAACCGTTGGTACCCCATGCTTGTGGTATGTTATGAATATGGGAGCGAGGCTCCAAAATTTTAAGATGTGAAATGTTGGGCACGGGGGTTACTACCAATCGAGTGGACTCTATGTTAGTGTCGTCTAGGGAAAGATAGTGATCGGGTGCTTACCCCGGGTACTTGAGGTACCGCGGGTCGTGGATGACACGGAAGTTCCCCGGATCTTGTGGGTAAAGTGTGCAACCTCTGCAGAGTGTAAAACTATTCGAATAGCCGTTTCCACGGTCAAGGACAGTTGGCTGGTGCTGCTTAGACTATGTCCATATGTTTCTGACAAACAACACGGTTTGGTAAATCTGTTGACGTGATTCGTGAGGAAGTCACGATGAGCTTGAGTATGAGTTGTTCACAACTCTATCCCGATGTTGATGTCTGTAACCTCCTGATACTTGTTGTAGACGCATTCATATCCTTGATAAAATGCTGATCATACTTGCATAAAAAACTAGCTTTCCGCAAAACTGCCAATTGAGCAGTAGAGCCGTGCATATTTATTCTGTTATCACTCTTGGGTTGCTTGTGAGTACATTCAAAGTACTCATTGGCTTGCCACTGGTTATTTTATTGGCCAGGCATGAAAGAACGGGATATGATGAAGAATACTTTGGTGACGAACATGCGAGCTAGGATGCTTCCCAGTCAGAATGCCTGTAGGGTTAAGGCAGATGGCATTGGTCCAAGTTATCGACGAAGATTTCCGCTGCGATGTTATACTCAAGACGTGACCATAATGGTCCTACTTGTGTAATATGGTATGTATGGATGTAAGACTCTTGTTATTCAGCTTCTATGTGTTCAGTGAGCATTGATCTCTGGGATCGCTGTACACGTGCATTCGGTGATCACGACTTATGAGTCGGGGTCCCCAGATCACGTGATCTACTTGATGTATTTTTTGGTGATCAACTTGCGGGTTCCGTGACCTCGTGAACTTATGCATAGGGGTTGGCACACGTTTTCGTCTTGACTCTCTAGTAGAAACTTTGGGGCACTCTTTGAAGTACTTTGTGTTGGTTTGAATAGATGAATATGAGATTGTCTGATGCTTATCGTATAATCATACCCACGGATATTTGTGGTGACATTGGAGTATCTAGGTGACATTATGGTTTTGGTTGATATGTGTCTTAAGGTGTTATTCTAGGACGAACTCTTCAATAGATCGATCCGAAAGAATAACTTTGAGGTGGTTTCGTTCCCTACAATAATCTCTTCATTTGTTCTCCGCTATTAGTGACGTTGGAGTGACTCTTTGTTGCATGCTGAGGGATAGTTATATGATCCAATTATGTTATTATTGTTGAGAGAACTTGCACTAATGAAAGTATGAACCCTAGGCCTTGTTTCAACGCATTGCAATACCGTTTACGCTCACTTTTATCATTAGTTACCCTATTGTTTTTTATATTTTCAGATTATAAATACTCATATCTACCATCCATATTGCACTTGTATCACCATCTCTTCGCCGAACTAGTGCACCTATACAATTTACCATTGTATTGGGTGTGTTGGGGACACAAGAGACTCTTTTTTATTTGGTTGCAGGGTTGCTTGAGAGAGACCATCTTCATCCTACGCCTCCCACGGATTGATTAACCTTAGGTCATCCACTTGAGGGAAAATTGCTACTGTCCTACAAACCTCTGCACTTGGAGGCCCAACAACGTCTACAAGAATAAGGTTGTGTAGTAGACATCAAGCTCTTTTCTGGCATCATTGCCGGGGAGGTGAGTGCTTGAAGGTATATCTTTAGATCTTGCAATCGAATCATTTAGTTTCTTGTTCTATCACTAGTTTAGTTTATACAAGAAAACTACAAAAAATGGAATTAAGGGTGCCTCATATGCTTCATCTTTTTAATGTCTTCCGTGAAAATAAGGATTCCGATAATTGTGCTCAAGTGCTAGAAGAAGAAGTCTCTAAAATGTTTGGCACTAAATCTTTGAATGATGAGCCTGATTGCAATGTTGTTAGTATGAAATCCTTGAATATCCATAGTACTAATGATGATTGCACTAGTCATGATGAAAACGTCTCTTATAAGCATGTCAACTTTTGTGGAGTGCATAGAGTTTGCAAGTAGACACCAAATAGGGAAGATAGATTTTGCAAGAGGCATAAGTATTTAGAAACTAAATGGTTGCAAGAGAGGCTAGATGTTTGTGCTGAAAAAATAAAATTTCTTTGCCATACTTGTGAACTTTGCAATGAACGTGGTCATTTAAATATCCAATGCAAATTATTTCATGATCGTATCGTGTCCAAAAATTGTGATGATTTGATTTCCCGTGAACATCATAAGGAACTTAGTTTGCTTTTGGGTTATGAAGAAATGAAACGTATAACTAAGCATATTCTAGAATATAACCTTGAGAAATTCCTTCATATTGATATAGAAGAAATTTTTATGTATTGTGCGGTGAATTGCATTGAAAATCCTTATATTGCCAATTACATAAAGAAATGACAAAAAATAGAAGATGAAGAGAATACTAACGAAAGGGAAGAGACTTCCCAATATCCTCGTATTATTTCTTATGATGAATCAGGTAACGAGGAGGAGCTTTCTATTCAACCAATCTCGTTAATAAGGAGCTCAAAAAGAGGGTTAAACCCACACATAATGTGAAGAAGAAAAAGAAAAGATGGAGAAGCAAAGGTGAAAAGGTATCCCTCCCAATGATGTTGCTCCTATTACTCATTGTGATGATGATAATTTCTATACTATTGGTGCTATCCATACTTAATGATGAGAGTGATTATGCTTATGATATGAAAAGGCCCAAGCTTGGGGATGCTATGTCTAATGAAGACGATATTTTTAGCCTCCCAAGTTTTGAGGAGCAAATTTATTATGATGATAGCATGTCTCCTATTTATGATGATTATTATGATGACACCTATGCTATAAAGAGTAGTGATGATTATATTTATAAAACTTGTCATGATTATGATTACCCTTTTTCTGAACATTACTCTCATAATGTGGAAACAATTTATAGTATTTGAGTCTCTTATGATACTCCCACTATTCCGAATGACACGAATTTTGCTTATGTAGAGAGTAGTAAATTTTCTATGCTTGTATATCATGAAAAGAATGCTTTAGGTGCTGGTTATATGGTTGGATTCATTCATGATGCTACTGAAAATTATTATGAGGGAGGAACATATGCTTGTAGGAGTTGAAATAATATCAAGTTTCCTCTCTATGTGCTTAAAGTTTTAAAGTTATGCTTGTTTTACCTTCACATGCAAGTTGATTCTTGTTCCCATAAGTTGTTAGCTCACAAAATCCCTATGCATAGGAAGTGGGTTAGACTTAAATGTGCTAGTAATATTCTTCATGATGCTCTCTTTATGTTTCAGCTCCTATCTTTTATGTGAGCATCATTGAAATCATCATTCCTGTCTAGGGGCGTTAAACGATAGCGCTTGTTGGGAGGCAACCCAATTTTATTTTTGTTCCTTTGTTTTTGCTCCTGATTAGTAATAAATAATTCATCTAGCCTCTGGTTAGATGTGGTTTTATGTTTTAATTAGTGTTTGTGCCAAGTAAGACCTATAGGATCTTCTTGGATGATAATTATTTGATCTTGCTGAAAAAGACAGAAACTTTCTGCTCACAAAAACAATTGCTAAAAATCACCAAAAATTGATAAGATACTGATTCCACTTGCAGTAGATCAAAAATCAAATTATCTAGGTCTTCCTATTTTGGCAGATTTTTCCGAGTTCCAGAAGTTTGCGTTTCATGCAGATTACTACAGACTATTCTGTTTTTGACAGGTTCTGTTTTGTATGTGTTGTTTGCTTATTGGGATGAATCTGTGAGTAGTATCGGAGGGTATGAACCATAGAGAAGTTGGAATACAGTACATATTACACCAATATGAATTTAGAATGAGTTCACAACAGTACCTAAGTGGTGATTTATTTTCTTATACTAACGGAGCTTACGAGTTTTCTGTTAAGTTTTGTGTTGTGAAGTTTTCATGTTTTGGGTAAAGATTGGATGGACTATGGAATAAGAAGTGGCAAGAGCCTAAGCTTGGGGATGCCAAAGGCACCCCAAGGTAATATTCAAGGACAACCAAGAGCCTAAGCTTGGGGATGCCCCGGATGGCATCCCCTCGTTCGTCTTCGTTCATCGGTAACTTTACTTGGAGCTATATTTTTATTCACCACATGATATGTGTTTTTCTTGGAGCGTCATTTTATTTTGTTAGTATTTGCTTGCTGGTATTTGGAATAATGTTTTGCATCTCTATTTTCAATAAAAATGTCAAGGATAGCCTTTACCATGCTTTTTTTGTAAGTATACATGTTGCTGTTTCAAAATAGAAAGTTGCTGTTACAAAAATTCCCTAGAAAAGTCAAATATGATAAAATGTTCAAACTTTTTGCATATTGAGCTCTGATAAATTTTCTACAGTGTGGTAGAATTTCATAATGTTTGGAGTTATGGAACGATCATGAATCTTGCATTCTTTACAGACTGTACTGTTTTGGCAGATTGCTGTTATGTTTGCATTGTTTGCATATGTTTGCTTGTTTAATGATCCTATTTGAGGATAGGAGTATTAAATATGCAGAGGCATTTAGTACGCAATGTTGAATAATAATTTTAGTGATTTGTTACATTAGAAAATGATAAGGTTTTTCATTGGTTTATACTAACTTATCTCACGAGTTCTTGTTGAGTTTGGTGTGGATGAAGCTTTCGAGATTTAGGAAACCGTGACATGAGAGGAATTAAGGAGACACAAAAGCTCAAGCTTGGGGATGCCCAAGGCTCCCCAACATAATATTTCAAGAAGTCTCAAGCATCTAAGCTTTGGGATGCCCCGGTAGGCATCCCACCTTTCTTCTTCAACAATTATCGGTTAGTATCGGTTGAGCCTAAGTTTTTGCTTCTTCACATGATGAGTGCCATCCTTGAAATGTCGTTTTATTTTGTTTTTCTTGCTGTTTGAATAATATTCCAAGATCTAAAATACTTAAATGAGAGAGAGTCTTCACATAGCTACATAATTATTTAACTACTCATTGACCTTCACTTATATCTTTTTGTAGTAGTTTGTCATTTACTCGTGTGCTTCACTTATATCCTATGAGTAAATAGTTGAATGATTTGAATATCATAAATATGAAATTGTATATGTTTCATATGCTTATCCCATGGGGAGTAATGACTTCACATATAAGAAGTAGAGGTGGTAAATTTATTGAAGGTTACCAAACATTGTATTGGTCACTTGAACAATTCATGAAAGAATATTGCAGGAAGAGAGATTTCACATATAAATATACTATCTTGGACATCTTCTATGATTGTGATCCCCATTAATTATTTTCAAACCTGAGCAAATTATTTGAAGTTGGACAAGGAAGACAACATAATGAGTTATGCTTAGGTATATTTGTATAGAAGTTATATTGTTATGGATCCTCTAACATGTGGTGCTTGCTATTTAGAATCCTTTGCTAGCCAAAATATATGTACTAAGCGGGAATACTGCTTGTGCATCCAAAATCCTTGAACCAAGTTCCTTCCCTGAGTGTCCACCATATCTACCTATATGCGGTATTTACCTGCCATTCCAAGTAAATTTGCATGTGCCAAACTCTAAACCTTCAAATAATAATCTGTTTTGTATGCCCGAATCGCTCATGTAGCGACTAGGGGCTCTCAGTATCTTCCATGCTAGGTGGGTTATTCTCACGATGAGTGGAGTCCGCTCATCGTTCACGAGAAAATGGCTGCTAACTGGGATGCCTAGTCCTATGATCAAAAGATCAAAAATAAACTCGCAAATAATTTAAACAAACTCCCCCAGGATTGTTGATAGTTGGACGGCACCTGTTGTTTCGGATAAGCCGTGGAGTGTGATTGCTGGTGGAGGGGGAGTAAAATCTTTACCTTTCTGTTTGGGAACCGCCTATAATGTATCTAGTATGGAAGATATTGGGAACTCTTGGTCGTTATGTTGACAATGAAAGCATACCTCTCAAAATTATTTTCATCTCTGTTTTAGCTTCGAGCTCTGGCACCTCTGCAAATCCCTGCTTCCCTCTGCGAAGGGTCTATCTTTTACTTTTATGCAAGAGTCAGTAGTATTCCTTCCCACTCCAACCTACTTTTTAGTTGGCAAGCATCATGTGGTGGAAAAAGATCTAAGCATATATGGCCATTCAAATATATTTGATCGTGAATTATTATTGTTGACATTACCCTTGAGGTAAAAGGTTGGGAGGCGAAACATTAAGCCCCTATCTTTCTCTGTGTTCGATGAATACTATGTGTTCTAAAAATATGCTATGAGCGGTAGCAATCATGGAAGACTATATGATAGTTGAGTATGTGGGATTTCCTAAATCAAAGTTCTTACATAGACCCTTCCTGAAAATAAGATGAATTGCAATTGTTTGATGACTGAGAACTGTTTGTTAGTTTTCAAGAAAGTTTATGATCTATACTTTAACATGTGAATAGCTTGTTACTTGATCATGAAAACTTTTATGAGTTGTTATGACATATAATGATGCTAGAAAAGGTGATTGAAATTATCATTGATCAAACTTGTGCACCTGCTAGCATTCACACTTCATAAATTATTTCTTTTATCATTTACCTACTCGAGGACGAGCAGGAATTAAGCTTGGGGATGCTGATACGTCTCCAACGTATCTATAATTTACGAAGTATTCATGCTATTACATTATCTGTTTTGGATGTTTATGGGCTTTACTAAACACTTTTATATTATTTTTGGGACTAACTTATTAACCGGAGGCCCAGTCCAAATTGTTGTTTTCTTGCCTATTTCAGTGTTCCAAAGAAAAGGAATATCAAACGGAGTCCAAACGGAATGAAACCTTCGGGAGAGTTATTTTTGGAAGGGAAGCAATCCAGGAGACTTGGAGTAGACGTCGGGGAAGCTTTGAGGAAGCCACGAGGCAGGGAGGCGCGCCCTCCCTGGGCGCGCCCCCACCCTCGTGGGCCCCTCGTGGCTCCCCTGACCAACTTCTTTCGCCTATATATGTCCATATACCCTAAAAACATTAGGGAGCACAATAGATCGGGAGTTCCGCCGCCGCAAGCCTCTGTAGCCACCAAAAACCAATCGGGACCCTGTTCCGGCAACCTGCCGGAGGGGGGATGCCTCACCGGTGGCCATCTTCATCATCCCGGCACTCTCCATGATGAGGAGGGAGTAGTTCACCCTCGGGGCTGAGGGTATGTACCAGTAGCTATGTGTTTGATCTCTCTCTCTCTCTCTCTCTCGTGTTCTTGATTCGGTACGATCTTGATGTACCGCGAGCTTTGCTATTATAGTTGGATCTTATGATGTTTCTCCCCCTCTACTCTCTTGTAATGGATTGAGTCTTCCCTTTGAAGTTATCTTATTGGATTGAGTCTTTAAGGATTTGAGAACACTTGATGTATGTCTTGCATGTGCTTATCTGTGATGACATTGGGATATTCACGTGATCTACTTGATGTATGTTTTGGTGATCAACTTGCGGGTTCCGTGACCTCGTGAACTTATGCATAGGGGTTGGCACATGTTTTCATCTTGACTCTCCGGTAGAAACTTTGGGGCACTCTTTGAAGTACTTTGTGTTGGTTTGAATAGATGAATCTGAGATTTTGTGATGCATATCGTATAATCATACCCACGGATATTTGTGGTGACATTGGAGTATCTAGGTGACATTAGGGTTTTGGTTGATATGTGTCTTAAGGTGTTATTCTAGTACGAACTCTTGAATAGATCGTTCCGAAAGAATAACTTTGAGGTGGTTTCGTACCCTACAATAATCTCTTCGTTTGTTCTCCGCTATTAGTGACTTCGGAGTGACTCTTTGTTGCATGCTGAGGGATAGTTATATGATCCAATTATGGTATTATTGTTGAGAGAACTTGCACTAGTGAAAGTATGAACCCTAGGCCTTGTTTCAACGCATTGCAATACCGTTTACGCTCTCTTTTATCATTAGTTACCCTGCTGTTTTTATATTTTCAGATGACAAATACTCATATCTACCATCCATATTGCACTTGTATCACCATCTCTTCGCCGAACTAGTGCACTTATACAATTTACCATTGTATGGGGTGTGTTGGGGACACAAGAGACTCTTGGTTATTTGGTTGCAGGGTTGCTTGAGAGAGACCATCTTCATCCTACGCGTCCCACGTATTGATAAACCTTAGGTCATCCACCTGAGGGAAATTTGCTACTGTCCTACAAACCTATGCACTTGGAGGCCCAACAACGTCTACAAGAAGAAGGTTGTGTAGTAGACATCAGTCACCGCCACTTGGGTCCAAGTAAGGCCACCGATCCTACCCTCCTATTGAAACCAAGCTTGGCGGGATGAACAATTACGGCCGATTAGCTGCTTGGCGGTGACGTGGAGTCGGACAGCTTTACTTCCTGTGGCTCCGGAGGCGGAGCCAGAGAAGAAGCTTATGTTCTTGGGGCTCAGCCGGACACGAGGAATGGGTGTCGGAGATCATACATTAGGTTAGTTAATTATACCTCCAATGCACCCCTTTTAGTTGAAGAATGTATGAAATGTAATGAAATCCGACATGTTTATATGAAATCTGGACGTGTATGAATGAATTTAGTCCGATTTGTTCAAATTCTTGTATCACTGGAATTAGATGAACATGCAAAATGCTACCTCTTGAGCACTGCGTTGGTTTTCCCTTGAAGAGGAAAGGGTGATGCAGTAAAGTAGCGTAAGTATTTCCCTCAGTTTTTGAGAACCAAGGTATCGATCCAGTAGGAGTTCACACACGAGTCCCTCACACCTACAAAAACAAATAAGAACCTCGCAACCAACGCGATATAGGGGTTGTCAATCCCTCCACGGTCACTTACGAGAGTGAGATCTGATAGAGATGATAAGATAATATTTTTCGTATTTTTATGATAAAGACTAAAAGTAAAGAAAGCAAAATAAACGGCGCCAGAAATAGCTTGTTGACGGGAGATTAATATGATGGAAAATAGACCCGGGGGCCATAGGTTTCACTAGTGGCTTCTCTCAAGATAGCATAAGTATTACGGTGGGTAAACGAATTACTGCCGAGCAATTGATAGAATTGAGCATAGTGATGAGAATATCTAGGTATGGTCATGTATATAGGCATCACGTCCGCGACAAGTAGACCGAAACGATTCTGCATCTACTACTATTACTCCACACATCGACCGCTATCCAGCATGCATCTAGAGTATTAAGTTCATAAGAATAGAGTAATGCTTTAAGTAAGATGACATGATGTAGAGGGATAAACTCATGCAATATGATATAAACCCCATCTTTTTATCCTCGATGGCAACAATACAATACTTGCCTTGCCGCCCCTGCTGTCACTGGGAAAGGACACCGCCAGATTGAACCCAAAGCTAAGCACTTCTCCCATTGCAAGAAAGATCAATCTAGTAGGCCAAACCAAACTGATAATTCAAAGAGACATGCAAAGATAACCAATCATCCATAAAAGAATTCAGAGGAGATTCAAATATTGTTCATAGATAAACTTGATCGTAAACCCACAATTCATCGGATCTCGACAAACACACCGCAAAAGAAGATTACATCGAATAGATCTCCAAGAAGATCGAGGAGAACTTTGTATTGAGATCCAAAGGGAGAGAAGAAGCCATCTAGCTAATAACTATGGACCCGAAGGTCTGAGGTAAACTACTTACACATCATCGGAGAGGCTATGGTGTTGATGTAGAAGCCCTCCGTGATCAATGCCCACTCCGGCGGAGCGCCGAAAAATGCCCCAACATGGGAGCTCATGGGTACACAAGGTTGTGGAGGTGGAAATAGGTTTTTTGCTCCGTCCCTGATAGTTTGGGGGTACGTAGGTATATATAGGAGGAAGAACTACGTCGGTGGAGCAACGTGGGCCCCACGAGGGTGGAGGGCGCGCCTGGGGGGGTAGGCGCGCCCCCTGCCTCGTGCTCCCCCTTTTGCTTGCTTTGCGTATACTCCAAGTCCTCAGGATCACGTTTGTTCCGAAAATCACGTTCCCGAAGGTTTCATTCCGTTTGGACTCCGTTTGATATCCTTTTCCTTCGAAACACTGAAATAGGCAAAAAAACAACATTTTGGGCTGGGCCTCCGGTTAATAGGTTAGTCCCAAAAATAATATAAAAGTGTATAATAAAGCCCATTAAACATCCAAAACAGAATATAATATAGCATGGAACAATAAAAAATTATAGATACGTTGGAGACGTATCAAGCATCCCCAAGCTTAATTTCTGCTCGTCCTCGAGTAGGTAAATGATAAAAACAAAAATTTTGATGTGGAATGCTACCTAGCATATTCTTAATGTAATTATCTTATTTGTGGTATGAATATTCAGATCCGAAAGTTTCAAGATAAAAATCTAATATTGACATAAAAATAATAATACTTCAAGCATACTGATACGTCTCCAACGTATCTATAATTTTTGATTGCTCCATGCTATATTATCTTCTGTTTTGGACATTATTGGGCTTTATTATTCACTTTTATATTATTTTTGGGACTAACCTATTAACCGGAGGCCCAGCCCAGAATTGTTGTTTTTTTGCCTATTTCAGAGTTTCGCAGAAAAAGAATATCAAACGGAGTCCAAACGGAATGAAACCTTCGGGAACGTGATTTTTGGAACGAACATGATCCAGGAGAGTTGGACCCTAAGTCAAGGAAGCTTCGAGGAAGCCACGAGGTAGGGGGCGCGCCTACCCCCCCCAGGCGCGCCCTCCACCCTATGGGCCCCATGTTGCTCCACCGACGTACTCCTTCCTCCTATATATACCTACGTACCCCCAAACGATCAGATACGGAGCCAAAAACCTAATTCCACCGCCGCAACCTTCTGTACCCACGAGATCCCATCTTGGGGCCTGTTTCGGCACTCCGCCGGAGGGGGCATCAATCACGGAGGGCTTCTATATCAACACCATAGCCTCTCCGATGAAGTGTGAGTAGTTTACCTCAGACCTTCGGGTCCATAGTTATTAGCTAGATGGCTTCCTCTCTCTTTTTAGATCTCAATACAATGTTCTACCCCTCTCTTGTGGAGATCTATTCGATGTAATCTTCTTTTTGCGGTGTGTTTGTTGAGACCGATGAATTGTGGGTTTATGATCAAGTTTATCTATGAACAATATTTGAATCTTCTGAAATCTTTTATGTATGATTGGTTATGTTTGCAAGTCTCTTCGAATTATCAGTTTGGTTTGGCCTACTAGATTGATCTTTCTTGCAATGGGGAAGTGCTTAACTTTGGGTTCAATCTTGCGGTGTCCTTTCCCAGTGATAGTAGGGGCAGCAAGGCACGTATTGTATTGTTGCCATCGAGGATAACAAGATGGGGTTTTTATCATATTGCATGAATTTATCCCTCTACATCATGTCATCTTGCTTAAAGCGTTACTCTGTTCTTATGAACTTAATACTCTAGATGCATGCTGGATAGCGGTCGATGTCTGGAGTAATAGTAGTAGATGCAGGTAGGAGTCGGTCTACTTGTCTCGGACGTGATGCCTATATACATGATCATACCTAGATATTCTCATAACTATGCTCAATTCTATCAATTACTCAACAGTAATTTGTCCACCCACCGTAAAATACTTATGCTCTTGAGAGAAGCCACTAGTGAAACCTATGGACCCCGGGTCTATTTTCCATCATATTAATCTTCCAACACATAGTTATTTCCGTTGCTTTTATTTTACTTTGCATCTTTATCATAAAAATACCAAAAATATTATCTTATCATATCTATCAGATCTCACTCTCGTAAGTGACCGTGTAGGGATTGACAACCCCTTATCGCGTTGGTTGCGAGGATTTATTTGTTTGTGTAGATGCGAGGGACTCGCACGTAGCCTCCTACTGGATTGATACCTTGGTTCTAAAAAACTGAGGGAAATACTTACGCTACTTTGCTGCATCACCCTTTCCTCTTCAAGGGAAAACCAACGCAGTGCTCAAGAGGTAGCAAGAAGGATTTCTGGCGCCGTTGCCGGGGAGGTCTACGCAAAAGTCAACATACCAAGTACCCATCACAAACCCTTATCTCCCGCATTACATTATTTGCCATTTGCCTCTCGTTTTCCTCTCCCCCAGTTCACCCTTGCCGTTTTATTCGCCCTCTCTTTTCCGTTCGCCTCTTTTTCATTTGCTTGCCTTGTTGTCATGGCTAGTCCTTTATCTTCTCCGTGGTCTCCCGAAAATGAAGTTCTCAATTTTAAACAAAGGGAGGGAGAAAATCTAAAAGACACTTGGTATAGAATTTGCAATGCTCAAAATAGATCTACCAGGAAGCAATCTACTTCTGTTCTTCTCCGCAATTTTTATCTAGGCGCTACTCCTTGGTATAGATATATCCTTGATACCATTACCGGAGGGAATTTCTTGGGTAGCCATACTTTTGATTCTTATAATGCTATGATAGATTTTTTTGGCTCACCACCACTTTTGGTTAATGGAACTTTGTTAACTTTGGAGCATGTAATGCAAAGACTTGAAATTATTGAAAATAAAGTTGCTACCATAGAGCTAATTGAAAATCGGGATAAAAAGATCCACAACCAAATTACCCAATATGGATCTAAAGTAGGAGTCACTTTGAAAAATATTAAGGAGAAGGAACCCATAGTTAATGTAAGAATAAATCAAGATTCCACTAGAATCGATAAACTTGAGGGTATACCAACTTGGGAACCGCTTTTTCTTCCGTAAAGAATACTCCAAGTCCTCCAACTAAAATTGCCAAGCTTATGTATGTTCCTAAAAATAAGGGTGAATCCTCTAGTAAGGAAACTGCGGATCTCAAATCTATAAGTATTCATCCCAATCTTTTCGCTGTCATTAAGGAACCATTTGCTACAAATGAATTTTTCGATCTTGTGCCCAAAATTTTGATCATTAATAAAAATAAATAAACTCCTAAGGATGGTAGATGTCTCATTGAAGAATTACCTACCGAAGATGGGAATACCTAGATCTATCCTTGCTTTTATGCCTAGCTAGGGGCGTTAAACGATAGCGCTTGTTGGGAGGCAACCCAATTTTAGTTTTAGTTTTTTGCTTTTTACTTCTATTTAGAAATAAATCTTTGATCTAACCTCTGGTTAGATGTGTTTTTATGTTTTATTTAGTGTTTGTGCCAAGTTAAACCTATAGGATCTTCTTGGATGATAGTAATTTGATCTTGCAGAAAATTCCAGAAACTTTCTGTTGATGAAAATAATTGTTAAAAATCACCCTAACGTTATAAAATATTGATTCTAATTTCTGCTGATCAACAAACAAATTGTCTAGGTCGTCCTATTTTGGCTGATTTTTTGGAGTACAAGAAGTTTGCGTTAGTTACCAATTACTACAGACTGTTCTGTTTTTGACAGATTCTGTTTTTCGTGTGTTGTTTGCTTCTTTTGATGAATCTATGGCTAGTAAAACAGTTTATAAACCATAGAGAAGTTGTAATACATTAGGTTTAACACCAATATAAATAAAGAATGAGTTCATTACAGTACCTTGAAGTGGTCTTTTGTTTTCTTTCGCTAACGGAGCTCACGAGATTTTCTGTTATGTTTTGTGTTGTGAAGTTTTCATGTTTTGGGTGAAAGATTTGATGGATTATGGAACAAGGAGTGGCAAGAGCATAAGCTTGGGGATGCCCATGGCACCCCCAAGATAATCTAAGTACACCAAAAAGCCAAAGCTTGGGGATGCCCCGGAAGGCATCCCCTCTTTCGTCTGCTTCCATTGGTAACTTTACTTGGAGCTATATTTTTATTCACCACATCATATGTGTTTTGCTTGGAGCGTCTTGTATGATTTGAGTCTTTGCTTTTCAGTTTACCACAATCATCCTTGCTTTACACACCTTTTGAGAGAGACACACATGATTCGGAAATTATTAGAATACTCTATGTGCTTCACTTATATCTTTTGAGTTATATAGTTTTTGCTCTAGTACTTCACTTATATCTTTTAGAGCACGGTGGTGGATTTGTTTGATAGAAACTATTGATCTCTCATGCTTCATTTAGATTATTTTGAGAGTCTTAAATAGCATGGTAATTTCCTTAAATAATCCTAATATGCTAGGTATTCAAGATTAGTAAAAACTTTCTTATGAGTGTGTTGAATACTAAGAGAAGTTTGATGCTTGATGATTGTTTTGAGATATGGAGGTAGTGATATTAAAGTTGTGCTAGTTGAGTAGTTGTGAATTTAAGAAATACTTGTGTTGAAGTTTGCAAGTCCCGTGGCATGCACGTATGGTAAACGTTATGTAACAAATTTGAAACATGAGGTGTTCTTTGATTGTCCTCCTTATGAGTGGCGGTCGGGGACGAGCGATGGTCTTTTCCTACCAATCTATCCCCCTAGGAGCATGCGCGTAGTGCTTGGTTTTTGATGACTTGTAGATTTTTGCAATAAGTATGTGAGTTCTTTATGACTAATGTTGAGTCCATGGATTATACGCACTCTCACCTTTCCATCATTGCTAGCCTCTTCGGTACCGTGCATTGCCCTTTCTCAGATTGAGAGTTGGTACAAACTTCGCCGGTGAATCCAAACCCCGTGATACGATACGCTCTTTCACACATAAACCTCCTTATATCTTCCTCAAAACAGCCAACATACCTACCTATTATGGCATTTCCATAGCCATTCCGAGATATATTGCGATGCAACTTTCCACCATTCCGTTTATCATGACACGTTCATCATTGTCATATTGCTTTGCATGATCATGTAATTGACATAGTATTTGTGGCAAAGCCACCGTTCATAATTCTTTCATACATGTCACTCTTGGTTCATTCCATATCCCGGTACACCGCCGGAGGCATTCATATAGAGTCATACTTTGTTCTAGTATCGAGTTGTAATCATTGAGTTGTAAATAAATAGAAGTGTGATGATCATCATTTTCTAGAGCATTGTCCCAAGTGAGGAATAAAAAAAAAGAGAGAAAGGCCATAAAAAAAGAGAAGGCCCAAAAAAATGAGAGAAAAAGAGAGAAGGGACAATGTTACTATCCTTTACCACACTTGTGCTTCAAAGTAGCACCATAATCTTCATGATAGAGAGTCTCTTCTTTTGTCACTTTCATATACTAGTGGGAATTTTTCATTATAGAACTTGGCTTGTATATTCCAACAATGGGCCTCCTCAAGTGCCCTAGGTCTTCGTGAGCAAGCAAGTTGGCTGCACACCCACTTAGTTTCTTTTGTTGAGCTTTCATATATTTATAGCTCTAGTGCATCCATTGCATGGCAATCCCTACTCGTTGCATTAACATCAATCGATGGGCATCTCCATAGCTCATTGATTAGCCTTGTTGATGTGAGACTTTCTCCTTTTTTGTCTTCTCCACATAACCCCCATCATCATATTCTATTCCACCCATAGTGCTATATCCATGGCTCAAGCTCATGTATTGCGTGAAGGTTGAAAAAGTTTGAGATTACTAAAGTATGAAACAATTGCTTGGCTTGTCATCGGGGTTGTGCATGATGAGAGCATTCTTGTGTAACGAAAATGGAGCATGACTAAACTATATGATTTTGCAGGGATGAACTTTCTTTGGCCATGTTATTTTGAGACGACATAATTACTTAGTTAGTATGCTTGAAGTATTATTATTTTGATGTCAATATTGAACTTTTATCTTGAATCTTTCGGATCTGATTATTCATACCACAATTAAGAAGAATTACACTGAAATTATGCCAAGTAGCATTCCACATCAAAGAATTTGTTTTTATCATTTACCTACTCGAGGACGAGTAGGAATTAAGCTTGGGGATGCTTCATAGGTCTCCAACGTATCTATAATTTTTGATTGCTCCATGCTATATTATCTTCTATTTTGGACATTATTAGGCTCTATTATTCACTTTTATATTATTTTTGGGACTAACCGATTAATCGGAGGCCCAGCCCAAAATTGTTGTTTTTTGCCTATTTCAGAGTTTCGCGGAAAAAGAATATCAAACGGAGTCCAAACCGAATGAAACCTTCGGGAACGTGATTTTCGGAACGAACATGATCCAGAGGACTTGGACCCTATGTCAAGAAATCAAGCAGGAAGCCATGAGGTAGGGGGGCGCGCCTACCCCCCTGGGCGCGCCCTCCACCCTCGTGGGCCCCACGTTGCTCCACCGACGTACTCCTTCCTCCTATATATACATACGTACCCCCAGACAATCAGATACGGAGCCAAAAACCTAATTCCACCGCAGAAACATTCCGTACCCACGAGATCCCATCTTGGGGCCTGTTCCGGAGCTCCGCCGGAGGGGGCATCGATCACGGAGGGCTTCTACATCAACATCATAGCCTTTCCGATGAAGTGTGAGTAGTTTACCTCAGACATTCGGGTCCATAGTTATTAGCTAGATGGCTTCCTCTCTCTTTTTGGATCTCAATACAATGTTCTCCCCCTCTCTTGTGGAGATCTATTCGATGTAATCTTCTTTTGCGGTGTGTTTGTTGAGACCGATGAATTGTGGGTTTATGATCAAGTTTATCTATGAACAATATTTGAATCTTCTGAATTCTTTTATGTATGATTGGATATCTTTGCAAGTCTCTTCGAATTATCAGTTTGGTTTGGCCTACTAGATTGATCTTTCTTGCAATGGGAGAAGTGCTTAGCTTTGGGTTCAATCTTGCGGTGTCCTTTCCCAGTGACAGTAGGGGCAGCAAGGGACGTATTGTATTGTTGCCATTGAGGATCACAAGATGGGGTTTTTATCATATTGCATGAATTTGTCCCTCTACATCATGTCAGCTTGCTTAAAGCGTTACTCTGTTCTTATGAACTTAATACTCTAGATGCATGCTGGATAGCGGTCCTTGTGTGGAGTAATAGTATTAGATGCAGGCAGGAGTCGGTCTACTTGTCTCGGACGTGATGCCTATATACATGATCATACCTAGATATTCTCATAACTATGCTCAATTCTGTCAATTGCTCAACAGTAATTTGTTTACCCACCGTAAAATACTTATGCTCTTGAGAGAAGCCACTAGTGAAACCTATGGCCCCGGGGTCTATTTTCCATCATATTAAACTTCCAACACTTAGTTATTTCCGTTGCTTTTATTTTACTTTGCATCTTTATCATAAAAATACCAAAAATATTATCTTATCATATCTATCTGATCTCACTCTCGTAAGTGACCGTGTAGGGATTGACAACCCCTTATCGCGTTTGTTGCGAGGATTTATTTGTTTGTGTTGGTGCGAGGGACTCGCGCGTAGCCTCCTACTTGATTGATACCTTTGTTCTCAAAAACTGAGGGAAATACTTACGCTACTTCGCTGCATCACCCTTTCCTCTTCAAGGGAAAACCAACGCAGTGGTCACGAGGTAGCACATACTAACTAAGCAATTATGTCTTCTCAAAATAACATGGCCAAAGGAAGTTATCCCTACAAAATCATATAGTTTGGCTATGCTCTATCTTCATCACACAAAGTATTTAAATCATGCACAACCCCGATGACAAGCCAAGCAATTGTTTCATACTTTTGGTGTTCTCAATCTTTTTCAATCTTCACGCAATACATGAGCGTGAGCCATGGACATAGCACTATATGTGGAATAGAATGGTGGTTGTGGAGAAGACAAAAAGAAGAAGATAGTCTCACATCAACTAGGTGTATCAACGGGCTATGGAGATGCCCATCAATAGATATCAATGTGAGTGAGTAGGGATTGACATGCAACTGATGCACTAGAGCTATAAGTATATGAAAGCTCAACAAAAGAAACTAAGTGGGTGTGCATCCAACTCGCTTGCTCATGAAGACCTAGGGCATTTTGAGGAAGCCCATCATTGGAATATACAAGCCAAGTTCTATAATGAAAAATTCCCACTAGTATATGAAAGTGATATCATAGGAGACTCTCTATCATGAAGATCATGGTGCTACTTTGAAGCAAAAGTGTGGAAAAAGGATAGTAGCATTGTCCCTTCTCTCTTTTTTTCTCATTTTTCATTTTTTTTATTTGGGCCTTTTCTCTCTCTTTTTTATGGCCTCTTTTTTCTTTTATTTTTTTATTTTTCGTCTGGAGTCTCATCCCGACTTGTGGGGGAATCATAGTCTCCATCATCCTTTCCTCACTTGGGACAATGCTCTAATAATGATGATCATCACACTTTTATTACTTACAACTCAACAATTACAAGTCAATACTTAGAACAAAAATATGACTCTATGTGAATGCCTCCGGCGGTGTACCGGGATATGCAATGAATCAAGAGTGACATGTATGAAAGAATTATGAACAGTGGCCACAAATACGATGTCAACTACATGATCATGCAAAGCAATATGACAATGATGGAGCGTATCATAGTAAACGGAACGGTGGTAAGTTGCATGGCAATATATCTCGGAATGGCTATGGAAATGCCATGATTGGTAGGTATGGTGGCTGTTTTGAGGAAGGTATATGGTTGGTGTATGATACCGGTGAAAAGTGTGCGGTATTAGAGAGGCTAGCAATGGTGGAAGGATGAAAAGTGCGTATAATCCATGGACTCAACAGTAGTCATATTGAACTCATATACTTGTTGCAAAAATCTACAAGTTATCAAAGCAAAGTATTACGCGCATGCTCCTAGGGGGATAGATTGGTAGGAAAAGACCATCGCTCGTCCCCGACCGCCAATCATAAGGAAGACAATCAATAAATAAATCATGCTCCGACTTCATCACATAACGGTTCACCATACGTGCATGCTACGGGAATCACAAACTTTAACACAAGTATTCGTCAAATCCACAACTACTCAACTAGCATGACTCTAATATCACTTTCTTCATATCTCAAAACAATTATCAAGCATCAAACTTCTCATGGTATTCAACACACTCATAAGATTTTTTTACTAATCTTGGATGCTTATCATAATTAAAACAAATTACCATGCTGTTTTGTAGGACTCTCAAAATAATATAAGTGAAGGATGAGAGAACAATAGTTTCTATAAAACAAATCTACCGCCGTGATCTAAAAGATATAAGTGAAGCACTAGAGCACAAACTATATAGCTCAAAAGATATAAGTGAAGCACATAGAGTATTCTAATAAATTCCGAATCATGTGTGTCTCTCTCAAAAGGTGTGTACAGCAAGGATGATTGTGGTAAACTAAAAATCAAAGACTCAAGACGCTCCAAGCAAAACACATATCATGTGGTGAATAAAAATATAGCTCCAAGTAAAGTTACCGATGGACGAAGACGAAAGAGGGGATGCCTTCCGGGGCATCCCCAAGCTTTGGATTTTTGGTATCCTTAGATTATCTTGGGGTGCCATGGGCATCCCCAAGCTTAGGCTCTTGCCACTCCTTGTTCCATAATCCATCAAATCTTTTACCCAAAACTTGAAAACTTCACAACACAAAACTTAACAGAAAATCTCGTGAGCTCCGTTAACGAAAGAAAACAAAACACCACTTCAAGGTACTGTATTGAACTCATTCTTTATTTATATTGGTGTTAAACCTACTTTGTTCCAACTTCTCTATGGTTTGTAAACTATTTTATTAGCCATAGATTCATCAAAATAAGCAAACAACACGCGAAAAACAGAATCTGTCAAAAACAGAACAGTCTGTAGTAAGCTGTAACTAACGCAAACTTCTGGAACTCGAAAAAATCTACCAAAATAGGACGACCTAGAAAATTTGTTTATTGATCTACTGCAATTGGAATCAGTATTTTATCACGTTCTGGTGATTTTTAACAATTGTTTTCGTGAACAAAAAGTTTCTGGAATTTTCAGCAAGATCAAATAACTATCATCCAAGAAGACCCTATAGGTTTAACTTGGCACAAACACTAATTAAAACATAAAAACAAATATAACCAGAGGCTAGATCAAATATTTATTCCCAAACAGAAGCAAAAAGCAAAAAAAAACGAAAATAAAATTGGGTTGTCTCCCAACAAGCGCTATCATTTAACGCCCCTAGCTAGGCATAAAAGGAAGGATAGATCTAGGTATTGCCATCTTTGGTAGGCAATACATAAGTAGCTCTCATAATAGATTCATATGGTAATTTTATTTTCTTTCTAGGGAAGTGTTCCTTGCCTTTCCTTAACAGAAATTGGAATATAATATTCCCTTCCTTCATATCAATAATTGCATCAATCGTTCTAAGGAAAGGTCTACCAAGAATAATAGGACATGAAGGATTGCAATCTATATCAAGAACAATGAAATCTACGGGAACATTGTTCCTATTTGCAACAATAAGAACATCATTAATTCTTCCCATAGGTTTCTTAATAGTGGAATCCGCAAGGTGCATGTTTAAAGAGCAATCATCAAATTCGTGGAAACCTAACAAATCACACAAAGTTTTTGGAATCGTGGAAACACTAGCACCCAAATCACACAAAGCAAAGCATTAATGATATTTAATTTTAATTTTAATAGTAGGTTCCCACTCATCATAAAGTTTTCTAGGGATAGAAACTTCCAACTCAAGTTTTTCTTCATAAGATTGCATCAAAGCATCAACGATATGTTTAGTAAAAGCTTTATTTTGGCTATAAGCATGAGGAGAATTTAGCACGGATTGCAACAAGGAAATACAATCTATCAATGAGCAATTATCATAATTAAATTCCTTGAAATCCAAAATAGTGGGTTCATTAATATCTAAAGTTTTGATCTCTTCAATCCCACTTTTACCAATTCTTGCATCAAGATCTAAAAACTCCGAATTTTTGGGACACCTTCTAGGTAAAGGTGACTCATCTCTAGTCCCATCATTATAAAGATTCATATTGCAGAACAAAGATTTAATAGGAGACACATCAATAAATTTTAGATCTTCATCTTTATTTTCATAAAAACTAGAAGAACACGCTTTCACACAGCAATCTTTCTTAGCACGCATTCTAGCGGTTCTTTCTTTGCACTCATCAATGGAAATTCTCATGGCTTTGAGAGACTCATTGATATCATGCTTAGGTGGAATAGATCTTAGTTTCAAAGAATCAACATCAAGAGAAATTCTATCAACGTTCCTAGCCAATTCATCAACCTTAAGCAATTTTTCTTCAAGCAAAGCATTGAAATTCTTTTGCGAATTCATAAACTCCTTAACACTAGTCTCAAATTCATAGGGCATCTTATTAAAATTTCCATAAGAATTGTTGTAGGAATTACCATAATTATTAGAGGAATTACTAGGGAACGGCCTAGGATTAAAGTTTCCTCTATACGCGTTGTTACCAAAATTATTCCTACCAACAAAATTCACATCCATAGATTCATTATTATTCTCAATCAAAGTAGACAAAGGAATATCATTAGGATCAGAAGAAACACTTTTAGTAGCAAATAATTTCATAAGTTCATCCATCTTTCCACTCAAAACATTAATTTCCTCTATCGCATGCACTTTTTTATTAGTAGATCTTTCGATGTGCCATTGAGAATAATTAACCATAATATTATCTAGGAGTTAGTAGCTTCTCCTAAAGTGATTTCCATAGAAGTGCCTCCCGCGGCCGAATCTAAAAGATTTCTAGAAGCAAAATTCAATCCAGCATAAATTTTTTGTATAATCATCCAAAGATTCAAACCATCTGTAGGGCAATTACGTATCATTAATTTCATCCTCTCCCAAGCTTGTGCAACATGTTCATGATCAAGTTGCTCAAAATTCATGATATTGTTTCTAAGATAGATGATTTTAGCGGGAGGAAAATATTTAGAGATAAAAGCATCTTTGCACTTATTCCATGAATCAATACTATTTTTAGGCAAAGACGAAAACCAAGCTTTAGCACAATCTCTAAGCGAAAAAGGAAATAGCCTCAATTTAACAATATCATTGTCCACATCTTTCTTCTTTCGCATATCACAAAAATCAACGAAGCTATTCAGATGGGTAGCGGCATCTTCACTAGGAAGGCCGGTGAATTGATCTCTCATGACAAGATTCATCAAAGTAGCATTAATTTCGCAAGATTCAGCATCGGTAAGAGGAGCATGGTAAGAAAATAATTGTTGTTGGTATTGGTAAAGTCACACAATTTAGTATTAACTTGAGCCATAGTGACAAGCAAGCAATCCAACACACGAGCAAACAAGAAGCAAGCGAGAAAGAGGCGAACATAAAAGAGAGGGCGAATAAAATGGCAAGGGTGAAGTGGGGGAGAGGAAAACGAGAGGCAAATGGCAAATAATGTAATGCGAGGGATAAGAGTTTGTGATGGGTACTTGGTATGTCTTGACTTGACTTGACATGGCACGAATCTCCCCGTCAACGGCGCCAAAAATCCTTCTTGCTACCTCTTGAGCATTGCGTTGGTTTTTCCTTGAAGAGGAAAGGGTGATGCAGTAAAGTAGCGTAAGTATTTCCCTCAGTTTTTGAGAACCAATGTATCAATCTAGTAGGAGATCACGCACGAGTCCCTCACACCTACACAAACAAATAAGAACCTCGCAACCAACGCGATAAAGGGGATGTCAATCCCTCCACGGTCACTTACGAGAGTGAGATCTGATAGAGATGATAAGATAATATTTTTCGTATTTTTATGATAAAGACTAAAAGTAAAGAAAGCAAAATAAACGGCGCCAGAAATAGCTTGTTGACGGGAGATTAATATGATGGAAAATAGACCCGGGGGCCATAGGTTTCACTAGTGGCTTCTCTCAAGATAGCATAAGTATTATGGTGGGTAAACGAATTACTGTCGAGCAATTGATAGAATTGAGCATAGTGATGAGAATATCTAGGTATGGTCATGTATATAGGCATCGCGTCCGCGACAAGTAGACCGAAACGATTCTGCATCTACTACTATTACTCCACACATCGACCGCTATCCAGCATGCATCTAGAGTATTAAGTTCATAAGAATAGAGTAATGCTTTAAGTAAGATGACATGATGTAGAGGGATAAACTCATGCAATATGATATAAACCCCATCTTTTTATCCTCGATGGCAACAATACAATACGTGCCTTGTCGCCCCTGCTGTCACTGGGAAAGGACACCGCAAGATTGAACCCAAAGCTAAGCACTTCTCCCATTACAAGAAAGATCAATCTAGTAGGCCAAACCAAACTGATAATCGGAGAGACTTGCAAAGATAACCAATCATACATAAAAGAATTCGGAGGAGATTCAAATATTGTTCATAGATAAACTTGATCATAAACCCACAATTCATCGGATCTCGACAAACACACCGAAAAGAAGATTACATCGAATAGATCTCCAAGAAGATCGAGGAGAACTTTGTATTGAGATCCAAAGAGAGAGAAAAGGCCATCTAGCTAATAACTATGGACACGAAGGTCTGAGGTAAACTACTCACACATCATCGGAGAGGCTATGGTATTGATGTAGAAGCCCTCCGTGATCAATGCCCCCTCCGGCGGAGCACCGGAAAAGGCCCCAACATGGGATCTCACGGGTACAGAAGGTTGCGGTGGTGGAAATAGGTTTTTTGCTCCGTCCCTGATAGTTTGGGGGTACGTAGGTATATATAGGAGGAAGAAGTACGTCGGTGGAGCAACGTGGGCCCCACGAGGGTGGAGGGCGCGCCTGGGGGGTAGGCACGCCCCCTGCCTCGTGCTCTCCTTGTTGATTGCTTTGCGTAGGCTCCAAGTCCTCTGGATCACGTTTGTTCCGAAAATCACGTTGCCGAAGGTTTTATTCCGTTTGGACTCCGTTTGATATCCTTTTCCTTCGAAACACTGAAATAGGCAAAAAAACAGCAATTTGGGCTGGGCCTCCGGTTAATAGGTTAGTCCCAAAAATAATATAAAAGTGTATAATAAAGCCCATTAAACATCCAAAACAGAAATATAATATAGCATGGAACAATCAAAAATTATAGATACGTTGGAGACGTATCACAAAACAATACGCACTAGCATTATTCTCAGGACACGTGGTGATCACCTTGTTTGCAGCAGTTTCACACGAACAAAAAGTTTGAGTAGCTATTTAGTGTGCCTGTACATTGTGATCAAACTCACAGGCTTGGCAATTCACAGAGAACGTTCAAAACAATTGATGATTATGCATCTCAATGATCACGTCATAGCCAATATTTACTTCACAACTAAAGAATAAAGAAAAATCAATCGATGCTGCTGACGGCAAAGGGTATCCCATTCCAAAATACCAAACGCATGTCTTCTTCCTAACATGAATGAGCAAAATTTGACAAGGTTTTCCCATTCCAAGATATCAAATACGTGTCTTTTTCATACATCAATGAGCAAACTTTGACAAGGATTTCCCATTCCAAAATATCAAATGCCTACGATTGTGGAATGGGCGGGGTTTGCCATCGGTTCGTACACTAACATGTCATCTCGTGCTAAATAAACTAGTTGTTCTCTTTGTGCAGTTCTACTAAAATCAACCAACTTCGCGCTTAGCTTGTATGATTTTGCCTTTATATGTTGCAACGCCTTGAACATATCGGCACCTCCTTTCTTGTAGCTAATTTTTTGGATTGAAGTGGAAATGAATGATTTGAGAACATTCAATGTATTGTGCATGATGAAGTATAATGGAGGGCACCCATCAGAACATTTTGTGCAGTTCCCATTGAAAGCAAGCTGAGCATCCCTGTTTGCATAAATACAAAAAAAGTGATTAGTACAAAGAAAAATGTATTATGAATTTACAGTTTAAACATGCAACCTACACGATCCATGCAGAGCACACATTTAAAAAAACTGGAACTCACCAGAAAGAATCCTAAAACGACATTATATTGGCCATCACAGCAACAAAGATGGAGATCTGCGAGTCCTTCTGAGCTAAAGTTAGTTTGTTCTTGTGGGCAGTAATGTAACCATCCTTCAACTGCTCCCTTCTGATAAGAAGAGAGGCTTGGCTTTTTCATCCCGGCATAATCGTAACTAGGCACATCACGTACTCCATATTCTTCTTCAGAGGAGGATGATCCTGTTGTGCAAAGACAAGATAACAACTAAATGCTAGGATTCCCGTTTGCTCAGAAAAAGGAAAGGAAATATTTAAAATAGCACAGATGAAGCACTTCTCGAGGACAATACCACTTTCTTATGACAGTAGCTAAACAGTAGCACAACACCAATAGAGATGACAAAGCTCAATCATATGGATGAAATCCGTGGACCGGTACCAACCTTTGTCAGGAGGCTTATTGTGTAGAGCATACAAATGAAGCACTTCTCAGGAACCATCCGTTATTATCTACTGTGGTTGCCATACTTACTATACACTCCTCGATTAGTTTAATATTTCCAACATCTTCTTGTGCAGATCCACTAAAATATACGTTATCTTCAAGCAAGATCCTTGTATGCACAAGTAGAGATAATTACATATTACATTAAGAGTGGCATCAAATCATGGTGGCAAAACAATTGCTCGTTCCAGCCATAGCAATAAATTAAGATGCAAAACTATATCATTACTTGTGTCATCGCAGTTCTAGTGCTTCATTCTTGCACCGGGAGTTGATTTTTGTTATTCCTCCGCTTGTTCTTCCCCTTCATCACTTGGTTCAATAATAGACAAGCTTCGCCTTCAATGTAAGATTTGGCATGTCAATTAGGGAGCACAAGTATAGCCCTAAATAACGGCATTAATTTTCTGATGACAGTATCAAAATACAGGCCAACAGTTGTGAAATATCATCTTCTTACCTCAATGGGATATTACGGTGCGCACACAAATTGGAAGTCTGGTCTTCTTTTGTCCAGTTCATTAAAATCAAGCAACATTACCGTATAAGTAGCACGACATATGAAAGCACACTACACAATCATGTGAAAGAAGGCCAGTACTAACCTCCCATGACGCAGAAGTCAAACAACTCTTAAGGAAAAGATCTGAAACAAATTTGCCAACACGGATGGGAAGTCAAATCTCCTCTTGTGCAGTTCCACTAAGATCAAGCAATCAAGCAACGTTGCCGGTGTGACATTTTGGTTGAATTGCACAAAACACTCGTAAAACAAAAGTGTTTTGTGCAGTGCAACAAAAGGTTGCAATAGCAACGAGGTGAAGTAGATAACTCTGTTTACAAAGAGGTGCAAAGGAAACAATTACTGGTCAATAATGGTGGATGACACAGAAGCCCACAAAAAGAATCATCTAACTTATCTAAATGGGAAAGAAAGCCAGACAGTAGCATTTCTCAAACAATGGCATTGATTCATATTAACAGAGAGATTATATTAACAATATGTTAAACATGTAATTTGCTTTTAACTATGGCATTGCTTCAATTTTCTAGCAGCATTCTTAGATTAACAATAGATAAAGAGTTGTATGGGACACTGGACACACAAGCACGATGTCCATCTACCGATATAGAAAGGGGTGATGCACAGTCTGATGCAACAAACAACCAAGGAGCATATTTTTGTTGGTCCCATTATTGTTATCTTTAGATACCATTCCCTATGTGAGGGCAGCAAATCTAGTCCTGCTCAAACTCTACAGCCTTGTCCCCCACCCACAGAAAGATCAGTTCCTTACATATGTGTGTACTGTGTTTTTTATCGTTTTCCCTTTTCAACCAACATAGATTTTGGATAGCCAGTCTGTACTACTCTTCGTCTTCCTTTCCACTTTGAACCACATCCTAGATTCATGCTATACAACTTTCCCCACTACTTTCCTGTTTGATCCAACACCTAGATTCGAGTGCAAAAGCAAAAAAAATCCTACATGCAGCTAGAGCAATGCTAGTGGATTAAGTAAATTATTCCTTAAGGTTCTTGGGGTGTGGCTCAGTGGGCGGACGGAGGCCGATCCTCCCACACTATGAACGACAACAAGGAACCAGGGGTCGGAGACCCTCCCACACTACCGCTGGGTGAAACAGAACAACGGCGCCGGCAGTGGATTCCCTCCCTCGCCGACGGTGACAGTGTTGAGCCTCCTTGCCCTCCCCGGTGAGCGAGAGGCCAACGCAGTCTTGTTTAGATTTGGATAGGGTGAGAGAGTGTGTAGAGAGAAACTACAAGCACTGAGGCTCCAGCGTGTACATATATAATGGAGAGAGAGTGTGAAGAGAGCAAACCCTAGAAAACAAGCGCTGAGGCTGCAGCGTATATAGTTGGAGTGGTTTTCTTGTTCTCTCCATAAAAATTGTTTTAAATTATGCGTGAAATGGAACTCTTTATTTAACGTACTAGCGAATAAAAATACTAGGGAAAAGCTAATACGTGAAGCAAATTTAATGCTCGAAGGATTCAACTCGAAATTAACGCTCCATGCCTCTCGGTCGCACTTACCATCGTTCATGTGTGGTACATGACCCTCTGAAGAAACAACTGAACCACACACGGTCAAAATATCGGAAAGGTGGGCTGCACCATCCTCCAATTATAATTTTTTTGGCCACTTGTATTTGGCCTAAGTCAGTGTGCCACCGTATGTACTAAGGGTTATAGCGGGTGCTAGAAACTAGGGTGTATTGAGACACTACTGGAATCCGCAGATTTGCCGTCTGCCCACTCTTTGTCGTTTGCTAGCGGACGGCAAAGGTAGGCTTTGCCATCAGCCACCAGAAAGCGGACGACCAAGAGGCAGCAGACGACAAAGGCAGGCTTTGCCATCAGTCAACACTTTGCCGTCAGCTAGCAAACGGCAAAGGCGAGGCGGACGACAAACTTTAAAATTAACTTAACGGGCCACGCCCCCGCCATCGCCCTCTCTCTTTCTCCTCTCCTCTTTCCTCCCCACCCGACGAGCACCACCGCCGCCCCATCTCCCCACCGCACCCTCGGCCCACCCTCTCTTTCTCCCCCCTCCCTGCCACCCCGCTCCGTCGCCGCCCCCTCTGTTGGTGTCAAAATCAGCGGATCTCGAGGACTGGGTCCCGAACTGTGCGTCTGAGGATCGAAGGTAACAGAAGATAGGGACACGATGTTTACCCAGGTTCGGGCCCTCTTAATGGAGATAATACCCTACTTCCTGCTTGATTATCTTGGATGAATATGGGATTACAAGAGTTGATCTACCTCGAGATCGTAATGGCTAAACCCTAGATGTCTAGCCTGTAGGATTATGATTGTCCCTCTACGGACTAAACCCTCCAGCTTATATAGACAACGGAGGGGGCTAGGGTTGTACAGAGTCGGTTTACAGAGAGAGGAATATTCATATCCAAATGCAAAGCTTGCCTTCCACGCAAAGGAGAGTCCCATCCGGACACGGGAGGAAGTCTTCTGTCTTGTATCTTCATGGCCCATTAGTCCGGCCCACGTCACACCGCCCGGACGCCCGAGGACCCCTTAATCTAGGACTCCCTCACCCTCCCTGCCCCTTCGCCGCACCGTCGTCGCCCCCTACCCGCCCCGTCGCTGCCCCCTCCCCGCCCCATCGCCGCCCCCTCCCGAGCCTCCCTGCCACCGCCTCCCCGCCGCAGTCGCGGGTCGACCGCCCCCGAGGAGCGCCGCCCGTCGCCACCCCCTTCCTGCCCCATCACCACCCCGCCCCGTGCCGCCCCTCCCCGACCCGTCGCCGCCCCCCATGGTGAGCCCCTGCCACCCCCTCTCCTATTTTTTTCTTTTCTGTTTATTTTAGGTTTTCTAGTTTAGGTTTTTTAGTTTAGTTTAATTAGTTTTGGGAAGCAGGGGTTAGTTAATTAATCAAATGCCACATGCACATTGAATTAGATTAGGTTTTTTAGTTTAGGTTTAATAAGTTTAGGTTTTTTAGTTTAGTTAGTTTAGGTTTAATTAGTTTAACAAGAGCTGAGGGTTTAGTGTCATCTTGGATGAAAAAATTAGTAAAACAATTTTTTTGCTAAACCAGTAGGAGTACTATATTAATGTTAATGATCCTAAACATAGTGTGCATTATGAGCTTAATTACATGAAGAGAAAATTTGAACGGCTTGTTGGTCTTGGATTGCATTACGATATTGATTTGATTACTGGTTCATTCACACGGCTAAATGTGCCAATTGCCATCTTCATTTGCATTCATTATGGGGAAATATTGCGCAGGGTTATCTCTTGTTCGAATGGACCATAAATTTGAGAATTCATGTTGTCTAAATGACTAAATCTCTTGTGGGTAATGATTTACTAACTAGTCATATATTAAAGTAAGAAAACTACTAGTCACATCTTGCTGCAAGTAGCTTCAACTTCATCATTCTTACATTAGTTATAGGGAAAGGTACGGGGTGCATTAATTTGTACACATCATGTAAGAGTTTTCATGACAGCAGTTTTTTTAAAACAGAGAAAATACCAAGGTTTTGCAAATACTGCCGTATTAAAATCATTATTTTTAGTGGCTACCATACACCCCATAGTAAATATAACTATGGTAATATAAAATATTGTAGTATTCTCAAAATACTTAGAAAAAATAGAGAAATCAAACGGGGCCTAGTTTAGTTTAATTAGTTTAGATTTTTTTCTGTTCTTTAAGAATAAACAAGAAGGATGAAAAAAAGAAGTAAAATAAGAAGAGGAAGAAGAAGAGGAGGAAGAAGAAGATGATGAAAAAAAGAACAATAAGGAGAAGAAGAAGAAGAAGAAGAAGAAAGAAGAAGAAGATGATGAAAAAAAGAAGTAGAAGAATAAGATAAAATAAGAAGTAGGAAAAGAAGAAAAAGAGGGTCGCCGATGGTTGAGGGTCGCTGAGGGTCGAGGGTCGCCGAGTGGTCGAGGGATCGAGGATCGAGGGGAAAAGGAGTCGAGGGTCTAGGGGTCGGGGGTCGAGGGGAAAAGGGGAAAAGCGGTCGAGGGGTCAAGGATCGAGGGGAAAATGAGTCGAGGGTCTAGGGGTCGAGGATCGAGGGGTCGAGGGGTCGAGGTGAAAAGGGGAAAAGGGGTCGAGGGTCGCCGAGGGGTCGAGGGTTCGAGGATTTGCCATACCGACCCCTTAACCCCAACACCCCGACCCCGACACGACACCCCGACCTCGCCGTGACACCCCGACACCGCGACCCCGACACAGCACCCCGACCCTGACACAACACCCCCGACCCCGACACAGCACCCCGACACGACACCACCAACACCCCTACCCCCGGCACGACACCCCGAGACCCCAACACGACACCCCGAGACCCCGACATGGCATCCCTAACCCCGACACGCCGACCCCGACACGACACCCCGACCCCGCCTCGACACCCTGACACTGTGACCCCAACACAGCACCTCGACCCCAAAACAGCACCCCAACACGACACCACCATCACCCTGACACGACACCCAGAGACCCCGACACGGCACCCCCGACCCCGACACAGCACCCCGATGCTATTATTCAATTAGTTAATGTTATTAGGTATTCAATTTTTTATTATGTTCATGATGATGATACACACTTAAATATTTTGTTATGTTTATGTTGTACTAATTTCGTTTACTCTTTGTCATTGCAGGTGTTGACAGATGGTGGGCGCGAGTCGAGACCGCTCGGAGCCTCCTTCTTCGACGTGTGCTGGGAGGGGTTCTATTATTCCACCCCAACACCTTCGGAGAGCACTAGTAGACAGCATGCAGACACCGGCGAGCGCTTCTTCTTCGGCCGGTAGAGGTCGGGGAAGACGAAGAGGGGTGCAGCTAGAGGTGGACGTGGTGGCGGGAGAGGTAGGAAGGCTGCTGCGCCTTCCTCGCCGACACCCCCAGCTGATTCTCCGGACAACCGGAGTGCTCCATCTCAGGAGGACCCGTCTGACTTGGACACGTCTTGGACTCCGGTCCATGAGCCTTCGTCCTACGAGACTCGGGCCCTAGAGTCTTCGTCCCACGAGACTCTGGTCCTAGACTCTGGTTGCGAGGACACCTTTTCTGACGATAGCTATAGCGTGCGCGAGCTGGTCGAGGAGGGCAAGAAGGTATACCAGCGTGGTGGTACGAAGCTCCCGGCCGTACCGGCGACCCGCGATCACAGGTGGTTGATTGAGCCTAACGGGGAGAAGTAAGTGCATTTACTCTTTTTAAACCTTTTTTCCTTCATGTTTCTTCAAATTAATATCTAATGCGTTGGCCTTGTCATACTGCAGGGGTTGAAAATACGGCAATGGTGTCCGCAGGCCCAACCAGGTCCTTGGTGTGCTTTGCCGACACCACTTCCTGGGGTGGGTCACGTTGCCCGGTGAGGGTCAGGTTCCACAGCTAGCACTAAGCTGGAAGTTGTACCTGGCTGCCTCAGCCCCACCGGAGGAGATAGTCGACGGTGTGTTATGAGAGACGGTAGCCGACATTGTGAGGCGACGGTTTTGGGTAATTTCTCCTTTACAGAATTAAAAATCAACAATACCTAGTGATTGTACTAACCAATGTTGTCTTCTTTGATTGCAGACCTTCTATAGGTGTCTTGAGGAACAAGAGGTAGACGCGGCTATGGTTCTCAAAGTCGAGTGCAAGCGCCAACTTCAGAACTTACGACACGAGGCTAGCATGCAAGCTGTTCGAGAATACTACGCCTCGACTAACATTAGGTGGGCCAAGAAGAAGTGCCGCACCAATTATCTGAGTAAGGAGAAGCACATGAAGGTAATTGCCTATTCTTAAGGCCTTGTACATAGTTTCCTTGATTTCATTCGTAGGCGTAGCGCTGAAATTTCTCTTTGCCTAACTTAGGTGCCCTCGAGATGGTGTGCGGATAGGATGGCCTGTTGGGAGGTGATACGTCTCCAACGTATCTATAATTTTTGATTGTTCCATGCTATTATATTATCTGTTTTGGATGTTTAATGGGCTTTAATATGCTCTTTTATATTATTTTTGGGACTAACCTATTAACCGAAGGCTTAGTGCAAATTGATGTTTTTTTGCCTATTTCAGTGTTTCGCAGAAAAGGAATATCAAACGGAATCCAAACGGAATGAAACCTTCGCGGGGAGCTTTCGTTGAACAAACGCAACCCAGGAGACTTGGAGTCGAAGTCAAGGAAGCAACGAGGCAGGAGGGCGTGCCCAGGGAGGTAGGCGCACCCCCCACCATCGTGGGCCCCTTGTAGCTCCACCGACCTACTTCTTTCACCTATATATACTCTTATACCATGAAAACATCCTGGGAAGCCACGAAACTACTTTTCCAACACCGCAACCTTCTGTACCCGTGAGATCCCATCTTGGGGCATATTCCAGTGATCTGCAGGAGGGGGATTCGATCATGGAGGGCTTCTACATCAACACCATAGCCTCTCCGATGATGTGTGAGTAGTTTACCACAGACCTTCGGGTCCATAGTTATTTGCTTGATGGCTTCTTCTCTCTCTTTGGATCTCAATACAAAGTTCCCCTCGATCTTCTTGGAGTTCTGTTCAATGTAATACTTTTTGCGGTGTGTTTTCCGAGATCCGATGAATTGTGGGTTTATGATCAAGATTATCTATGAACAATATTTGATTCTTTCTGAATTCTTATATGCATGATTTAATATCTTTGCAAGTCTCTTCGAATTATCGGTTTAGTTTGGCGTACTAGAATGATCTTTCTTGCAATGGGAGAAGTGCTTAGCTTTGGTTTCAATCTTGCGGTGCTCGATCCCAGTGACAGAAAGGGAACTGGCACGTATTTTATTGTTGCCATCGAGGATAAAAATATGGGGTTTATATCATATTGCTTGAGTTTATCCCTCTATATCATGTCATCTTGCCTAATGCGTTACTCCATTCTTATGAACTTAATACTCTAGATGCATGCTGGATAGCGGTCGATATGTGGAGTAATAGTAGTAGATGCAGAATCGTTTTGGTCTACTTGACACGGACGTGATGCCTATGTTCATGATCATGCCTAGATAGTCTCATAACTATGCACTTTTCTATCAATAGCTCGGCAGTAATTTGTTCACCCACCGTAATATATGCTATCTTGAGAGAAGCCACTAGTGAAACCTATGGCCCCGGGGTCTACTTTACATCATATAAGTTTCCGATCTATAATTCTAGTTTACTATTTATTTTGCAATCTTTACTTTTCAATCTATACAACAAAAATACCAAAATTATTTATCTTATTATGTTTATCAGATCTCACTTTTGCAAGTGGCCGTGAAGGGATTGACAACCCCTTTATCCCGTTGGTTGCAAGGTTCTTGATTGTTTGTGCAGGTACTAGGCGATTTGCATGTAGTCTCCTACTGGATTGATACCTTGGTTCTCAAAAACTGAGGGAAATACTTACGCTACTTTGCTGCATCATCCTTTCCTCTTCAAGGGAAAACCAACGCATGCACAAGAGGTAGCAAGAAGGATTTCTGGCGCCGTTGCCGGGGAGATCTGCGCACAATTCAAGACATACCAAGTACCCATCACAAACTCTTCTCCCTCGCATTACTTTATTTTCCATTTGCCTCTCGTTTTCCTCTCCCCCACTTCACATTTGCCATTTATTCGCCCTTTTTCCTTTGCTTCTTTCTGCTTACCTTTTGTGTGTTCACTCTTTGTGCGATTTTTTGCCATCATGTCTGAAACTGGGGAGGTTATCATTGATAAGGATAATAGTAACAATGGGGGAAACCACAATGCTTTTGATAATCCTCATGAAGAATCTACTATTCTACACACTAAAAAGTTTCGGATCGGTAGTGGTAATATTATTGAAAAAGGAGTTATTCAAGATTTCTTTATTTGTGCCGGTGCTTTGCCCACTATGGGAGGGTCAATTCTTCATAGAACTAGTAGTCTTGCGGATGCTATATCTTTGCTCATAGTTGAACTTGAAAGACAGTTTATGCATATGCATCCTTGCATACAAAAGATTTTCCTAGAATTTTCCAATATTGAGCATTCTTCTGTCAAACGTGCAGCTACTATGTTTTTGGCACATGAGTTACGATTTATTATGAAATAAGCCAAGGAAAGTTTTGTGCATTATTGGGTGGCTGCTGGCCGTCCACCCATAGAGGTTATCCTTTTTAATCAGGAAGATATAACGCGTTTACAATCTTTAGATCATGTTGCTTATAATGAAAACCTTAGAAAGAAGGTAAATACCGATGTTCTAGTCAATAAAATTTCTGAGCTTAATGATAATTTTGCTATTCAGAACAACGGGCTAGGTTTTTCTCTTGAACAAAGTCTCATTACTTTTTGCCAAAATAATTCTTATAATGATGAATTTGTAGTGCAATTTGAGGGGCCAAAGGAGGAACCACTACCTCCCGAGCTTGATCTTGGGGACTTCTGTCCCATTAAATTTAGCCCTTTTGATTACTTTTTCTTGCCTCAAAGAAAACTTGCTGCTGAACGTAGGGAATATGAGATCAGTTTTCGTGATTTGCCCTATCATTATTATGGCAATACCTAGCTCTATTCTTGTTTTTATGCCTAGCTAGGGCGTTAAACGATAGCGTTTGTTGGGAGGCACCCCAATTTTTGTTTTTGTTCCTTGATTTTTGTTCCAGTTTAGTAATAAATAATTCATCTATCCTCTGTTTAGATGCATTTTTATGTTTTAATTAGTGTTTGTGCCAAGTAGAACCAATAGGATCCTCTTGGGTGATAGTTGTTTCATCCTGCTGAAAAAGACAGAAACTTTATGCTCACAAAAATAATTGTTAAAAATCACCAGAACGTGATAAAATACCAATTCTTGTTGCCGTAGCTCAGTATACAAATTATCCAGGATGTCCTTGTTTTTCAGAATTTTCGGAGTTCCAGAAGTATTCAAAAATATCATATTGCTACAGACTGTTCTGTTTTTGACAGATTCTGTTTTTCGTGTGTTGTTTGCTTATTTTGATGAATCAATGGCTAGTATCGGGGGGTATGAACCATAGAGAAGTTGGAATACAGTAGGTTTAACACCAATATAAATAAAGAATGAGTTCATTACCGTACCATGAAGTAGTGGTTTGTTTTCTTACACTAACGGAGCTCATGAGATTCTCTGTTTAAGTTTTGTGTTGTGAAGTTTTCAAGTTTTTGGGTAAAGATTTGATGGATTATGGAATAAGGAGTGGCAAGAACCTAAGCTTGGGGATGCCCAAGGCACCCCAAGGTAAAATTCAAGGACAACCAAAATCCTAAGCTTGGGGATGCCCCGGAAGGCATCCCCTCTTTCGTCTTCGTCTATCGGTAACTTTACTTGAGGCTATATTTTAATTCACCACATGATATGTGTTTTGCTTGGAGCGTCTTGTATGATTTGAGTCATTGATTTTTAGTTTACCACAATCATCCTTGCTGTACACACCTTTTGGGAGAGACACACATGAATCGGAATTTATTAGAATACTCTATGTGCTTCACTTATATCTTTTGAGCTAGATAATTTTTGCTCTAGTGCTTCACTTATATCTTTTTAGAGCACGGTGGTGGTTTTATTTTATAGAAATTATTGACCTCTCATGCTTCACTTATATTATTTTGAGAGTCTTTTATAACAGCATGGTAATTTTCTTTGGCTATAAAACTAGTCCTAATATGATAGGCATCCAAGATGGGTATAATAAAAACTTCCATATAGAGTGCATTGAATACTATGAGAAGTTTGATACTTGATGATTGTTTTGAGATATGAAGATGGCAATATTAGAGTCATGATAGTGGAGTAATTGTGAATTGAGAAATACTTGTATTGGAGTTTGCAAGTCCCGTAGCATGCACATATGGTAAACGTTGTGTGACAAATTTGAAGCATGAGGTGTTTCTTTGATTGTCCTCCTTATGAGTGGCGGTCGGGGACGAGCGATGGTTTTTTTCCTACCAATCTATCCCCCTAGGAGCATGCGCGTAGTGCTTTGTTTTGATGACTTGTAGATTTTTGCAATAAGTATGTGAGTTCTTTATGACTAATGTTGAGTCCATGGATTATATGCACTCTCACCCTTCCATCATTGCTTGCCTCTTCGGTACCGTGCATTGCCCTTTCTCACCTTGAGAGTTGGTGCAAACTTTGCCGGTGCATGCAAACCCCGTGATATGATACGTTGTATCACACATAAACCTCCTTATATCTTCCTCACAACAGCCACCATACCTACCTATTATGGCATTTCCATAGCCATTCCGAGATATATTGCCATGCAACTTTCCACTGTTCCCTTTATTATGAAACACTTCATCATTGTCATATTGCCTTGCATGATCATGTAGTTGACATCGTATTTGTCGCAAGGCCACCATGCATAATTTTTCATACATGTCACTCTTGATTCATTGCCTATCCCGATACACTGCCGGAGGCACTCAGATAGAGTCATATTTTGTTCTAGTATCGAGTTGTAATCCCTTAGTTGTAAATAAATAGAAGTGTGATGATCATAATTATTAGAGCATTGTCCCGTGTAAGGAAAAAAATGAGAAATGCCAAAAAAAGAAAGGCCAAATAAAAAAGAGAGAAAAAGGAGAAAGGCCCAAAAAAAAGAGAGAAAAAGAGAAAAGGGACAATGCTACTACCCTTTTTTCCACACTTGTGCTTCAAAGTAGCACCATGATCTTCATGATAGAGAGTCTCTTATATTGTCACTTTCATATACCAGTGGGAATTTTTCATTATAGAACTTGGCTTGTATATTCCAACAATGGGCTTCCTCAAATGCCCTAGGTCTTCGTGAGCAAGCAAGTTGGATACACACCCACTTAGTTTCTTTTGTTGAGCTTTCATACATTTATAGCTCTAGTGCATCTGTTGCATGGCAATCCCTACTCCTCGCATTGACATCAATTGATGGGAATCTCCATAGCCCGTTGATTGGCCGCATCGATGTGAGACTTTCTCCCTTTTTGTATTCTCCACACAACCTCCATTATGATACTCTATTCCACCCATAGTGCTATGTCCATGGCTCACGCTCATGTATTCCGTGAAAGTTGAAAAAGTTTGAAAATACTAAAGTATGAAACAATTGCTTGGCTTGTCATCGGGGTTGTGCATGATGAGAGCATTTTGTGTGACGAAAATGAAGCATAGCCAAACTATATGATTTTGTAGGGATAAGCTTTCTTTGGCCATGTTATTTTGAGAAGACATAATTGCTTAGTTAGTATGCTCGAAGTATTATTATTTTTATGTCAATATTAAACTTTTTTCTTGAATCTTCCAGGTCTGAACATTCATGCCACAATAAAGAAAATTACATTGAAAATTATGTTAGGCAGCATTCCACATCAAATTTTTTGTTTTTTTCATTTACCTACTCGAGGACGAGCAGGAATTAAGCATGGGGATGCTTGATACGTCTCCAACGTATCTATAATTTTTGATTGTTCCATGCTATTATATTATCTGTTTTGGATGTTTAACGGGCTTTAATATGCTCTTTTATATTATTTTTGGGACCAACCTATTAACCGAAGGCCCAGTGCAAATTGTTATTTTTTGCCTATTTCAGTGCTTCGCAGAAAAGGAATATCAAACGGAACGAAACCTTCGCGAGGATCTTTCCTGGAACAAACGCAACCCAGGAGACTTGGAGTGGATGTCAAGGAAGCAACGAGGCAACCACGAGGCAGGAGGGCGCGCCCAGGGGGGTACGCGCGCCCCCCACCCTCATGGGCACCTCGTAGCTCCACCGACCTACTTCTTTCGCCAATATATACTCTTATACCCTGAAAACATCCAGGGAAGCCACGAAACCACTTTTCCACCGCCGCAACCTTCTGTACCCGTGAGATCCCATCTTGGGGCCTTTTCCGGCGATCTGCCGGAGGGGGATTCAATCACGGAGGGCTTCTACATCAACACCATAGCCTGTCCGATGATGTGTGAGTAGTTTACCACAGACCTTTGGGTCCATAGTTATTAGCTAGATGGCTTCTTCTCTCTCTTTGGATCTCAATACAAAGTTCTCCTCGATCTTCTTGGTGTTCAATTCGATGTAATACTTTTTGCGGTGTGTTTGCCAAGATCCGATGAATTGTGCGTTTATGATCAAGATTATCTATGAACAATATTTGATTCTTCTCTGCATTCGAATTATCGGTTTAGTTTGGCCTACTAGATTGATCTTTCTTGCAATGGGGGAAGTGCTTAGCTTTGGGTTCAATCTTGCGGTGCTCGATCCCAGTGATAGAAAGGGAACCGACACGTATTGTATTGCTGCCATCGAGGATAAAAAGATGGGGTTTATATCATATTGCTTGAGTTTATCCCTCTACATCATGTCATCTTGCCTAATGCGTTACTCCGTTCTTATGAACTTAATACTCTAGATGCATGCTGGATAGCGGTCGATGTGTGGAGTAATAGTAGTAGATGCAGAATGGTTTCGGTGTACTTGACACGGACGTGATGCCTATGTTCATGATCTATAATTCTAGTTTACTATTTATTTTGCAATCTTTACTTTTCAATCTATACAACAAAAATACCAAAAATATTTATCTTATTATCTTTATCAGGTCTCACTTTTGCAAGTGGCCGTGAAGGGATTGACAACCCCTTTATTGTCTTGGTTGCAAGGTTCTTGATTGTTTGTGCAGGTACTTGGCGATTTGCGTGTAGTCTCCTACTATATTGATGCCTTTGTTCTAAAAAACTGAGGGAAATACTTACGCTACTTTGCTGCACCACCCTTTCCTCTTCCAGGGAAAACCAACGCATGCTCAAGATATAGCAGGAGGCGGTGGTGGATGAGTGGTGCTGTCCCCAATGGCTAGCCATCCACAACAAGGCTAGGAGTAAGCGTGCCCGAATGCAAGGTGTGCCACACCATCAAGGGAGCTCCAATCTGTTTGAGTACGGGGATCACCGGGTATGTGGTTTGAGCCTTTAACGATTCATGCAATTTCACTCTTCATGCTAGCTAGAGACCTTAACTAATATTTGGTTCCTCTCTTTTAGGCACGACACAACAAGAAGGACGTGCCACCGCTGTACCACCTCTATGCCATTGCCCATAGTGCACCGTACAATAAGGCCAAGGCATTCTCCGAGGATGACCTCGATCATCCAGAGAGCTTCACCAACGTCTCCTCCAACAACAAGCTCGTGAGGTACAGATACGTTGGGAACACGAGGAAAGGCGAGGACTTCAACCCGAGCCAGAGTCCTTTTGATCCAGAGATCGTGATGCTATCTGGTGACGGGAGGTACCATGGCTCGGTAGCTTGTCCTAGAACTCTCCAGGAGATTAAGAAGCGCCAGACAAGCTCCGATCCTGAGCTACCGCCTCGTCCACAACCAATGGAGCTCACCATCGAGGCTAGGGCCAGGGAGCTTCTGGCGGAGGCAAACAGGATGGCTAATTAGAGGGAGAGGGAGTTGGAGGAGAGGATGGCTAGTCTGTTGGAGGTGGAGAGGAACCGGAACGACGCATCTCACCGGGCCCTATACGAACTCCTCGTGGTAAGTTTCTCCTGCATATTAGCCAAATCATGCATGTAATGTTCGTTTCGTTACTGACTAATATGAGTGACTCATGAAAACAAAATGTGTAGTCTGTGTGTGAGAAAAACGGTCAGACCCCTCCGCCGTTGCCCCAGATTGGTATAGCGGACACGATGGGTTTCATTTGAATGGTCATCAGTTACTAGTATTCACATTTCAGTTGCATCATGTCACATCCTAGTTAGTTCATGCATTAGAGTGTTGCATCATGTCTACATTTCACAGAAACCTGAAATGGGGATGCCAGAAACCCCCAGCACCCCCCCTGGAACAACTAGGGTTTACTAAAATTCTTTTCAATGAACCTGAAATGCCCTCCATAAATGTTCACCACCTTTGGTCTTGGCTAAAACCTCTGCCAAAAATGGTTTCATATTTTTGGAGGCCATCTTGGATTTTTGCACAAGCCATAAGTATTTGCATTTGGGCATTTTAAATGCTATAAATATTTTCAAATGCCCAAATAATCTTGAAGGTATTTGTAGGCTGTTGAGAATAATTTCAAAGGTGCCTCAGAATATTTTCAGGATTTTCCCAAATGAAATAGTATTTTTACTATCTCAAAACACAGAATAGAAATAAATAAAAAGAGAAAAAAACAGAAGGCAGAGAAATTCACCTGGCAGCCCACCTGGCGGCCCAGCACTGTGCTGGCCCGCGCCAGTCAGCTGCCTGCTCTCGCCAGAGCAGGCAGAGAGGTGACGCCGGCGAGCGTGAGCTCGCCACGGCGCCAGCTGCTTGCCGCCCTCGCCGCGGATGCGCTGGCCGACCTCCCTCGACGCGCCCCGAGCCTCTGGACATCGTCATTTTCCCCCGTTGCCTTTCCCTCGCCTTCTCCCCACCATGGCCGACGCCGCCGCCGACACCTCACCGGAGTAACCGCGCCCACCGTCGACCTCGCGCCACTCCATCGTGTCCTACAGCACCGCCGTCGCCCACTCCTTTGAGCAAGCCGAGCCCCGAGCGCCCGGTTGCCCTGAAGCTCCGTCACCGACCTCGCCTTCGCCGCTCACCGTCGGAGATCCCCTCCGCCGTCGCCACTGCAAACGCTCGCCTCCGACCTCGCCGCCTGTTCCGTTGCAACCGCCGTGAGCATGGCCACCTTCCCATCCTCTCATCTCTCTCTCTCGAGCTCTGTAGCTACCGCACGAAGCTCACCCGTACGCGCCGCCGCACGAGCTCGTCGCCGACGAGGCTCCGGCCATCCAACGGCCGCACCATCGTAGCCATTAGCTTCACCGCAACTCCAGGAACCCGTAGCACCCTCACACGTTCCTCGCCGTGCTCTCTAGCTACGGTTTCAACCACGCCCGTACCCCGGCAGCCGCCCGGCTCGTCGCCGGCGTCGATTCCGGCGACCCCGAGCTCCACTACCACCACCAGTCGACGCGGTTCGCCCCCAGCTACACGTAGGTACTCTCCGCCGTCCTTTTGGTCGCCGGAGGAGCAATCCCGCACACCACCGCCGCATCTGGACGTCGCCGGCGGCTAAACGCCGGCGAGTCAACGTGGTTAGACCACGGTTTGACCCCCCAGGGTCACTGACAAGTGGGGCCCGCCTGCTGATTAACCTAAGTTAGAGATTAAAACTAATCCTAAATAACTAATTATCTAACAGTGACACTGACACAGGGGACCCACACGTCAGGTTTGACCTGGACGACCCCGTTGACCTGCTGACGTCACACTGACGTCAGGCTGACGCAGTAAAGCATTTACTGGAATTATTCTTATATTGGAAATTCCAGAAATTATCACAAACTTCAAAAAATCATAGAAAATAATCTATAGCTCAGAATGAAAAGATTTATATATGAAAAATGATCAGAAAAATCCATTCTATCCATCTGTACTGGTTTCATGCATGATTAAGCAAGTTAACCTACTGTTTTATACAGAACAAGATAAAGCATTAATATGGGCCATTTATGAACTTGGAATTTGAATCTTTGATTCAAATTAGTCCAAACCCATCTGGTCTTAGTTGCATTAGCCCAACACATCCATCTTGCCATGTCTCATGCATGCATCATATTGTTGCACTTGCTTGGTGTTGATTGTGCTTCGGTATGCTCATCGTGGTAGGTCCTGCCTCCGAGGATATTCACGAGTATCCAACTGAAGGGCAGTATCCCACCACCGCTCCGTCAGGCAAGCAACCCATTGATCATTTCGATACAAACCCATCTTCTCGCTTCTGCTCTCGTTTACTGCATTAAGACAACGCGATTCAAACTGCTGTGTGTTGCGGTAGTTGAACCCACTTCCTTTGCATGACCTGTCATTGCCACAGTAACTAGATGAAACCCACTAGCATGTGTAGGAGTTGATTGAGCCATGTTGTGTTCCTACAATGCTATGCTTGCTATGCTTAGAGTTGTGTCAGGTCTGGCTCATCAGGGTGATGAACTAGAGTGAAAGTGTGTGTGTCGGTAAAGAGAGTGAAGTGTTGAACACGATTTGGTAAAGGTATCGATGGGAGGCCATGTAGGAGTACATGGTGGGTTGTTTCATTGAGACCGTCCCTAAGAACTGAGATCTGTATGCGTGATTTAAGATTCAGCTACTACCACACATTGGGCCCGAAACCAATGGACCCCCTCGGCTTCTTATTCACCCTTGTCCTCTGTCCAGGAGTTGCACGTAGTTTCTGGTGTTTGTAGTAAGCTGGAGGCCGTGGACAGCGCTGACCAAGGGGTGGGCTGTGATGCGGTAGGCTCGTGGCCCGGTGTACCGAGTCGCCCGTTTGGTGACCGGGAACCCTGCACACATCGTTCGGGGCCGTATGTGGAAACCTCGGCCGGACTCCCTGCGGATGGAACCTGAATAGGCGATAAACCTGGACTAGAGACTCGAGTGTTTAGGTAGGCTGTGGCCGACACCCACGTTGGGCTTCCGCTTGAAGGTTGCCGAGTACACGTCGTGTAGCGACGATAAGTGGTGAGAGCGTGTGTGACGAAGTACACCCCTGCAGGGTATGAAACTATTCGAATAGCCGCGTCCGCGGTAAAGGACTACTTGGTCGCTTATGCAGTTCATAGACAAGTAAAAGGATACTACTAAAAGCCTCAAGATAAGTGTGAGTACCGCGGATGGCCCTCTCGTGGATGACGAGGGAGGATCCACGGTGGAGTATTGAATTGGTGATTAGTGGACTCGTGTGCGAAAACTATTTCACAAGTGGTGTATCGTAGGATAGCTTAGCCAAGAGTCAAAGCTGGCTTGCTGCAATAACCCCACTACCTTCTTGAGAATGAACATGTATAGTAGGATCTGTTGTAAGACTTGCTGAGTACCTTTGTACTCATGTTGCTTTAATTACTGTTTTCAGACGACAACACCGCCCCTTCTGACGGGTTCTACGTAGAACTCGACGACGACGAGTGACTTGCCACCCAGGTGGTGATCTAGGCTTGTGAAGGGCCTATGTAGATAGACAGGCTTCGTCAAGCCTTCTTTCTTTCTAGAGTCTGTACCCAGACAGTTTGCTTCCGCATGTGCTTGTATGATTGTATGACTTGAGTGTCGGGTCATGTGACCCCTATCTGTATGAACAAGTTATGTAAGGCTCTCCGGAGCCCTTTAAATAAAGTACTTGAGTTGTAGAGTTTTGTTGTGATGCCATGTTGTATTTGCACATATCGAGCATATTGTGTGTATGTTTGAAATGCTTGGTATGTGTGGGATCCGACAATCTAGTTGTTTATCTTTAGCAGCCTCTCTTATGGGGAAATGTAGTCTGGTGCCTCCTTGAGCCATAGTAGTCCGCTACAGCCCGGTTCACCGGAGTCCTGCTAGCCCAGCACTACTGCTCTGGACACTTGACTGGCCGGCATGTGAGTCATATCGTTCCTGTGTCTGTCCCTTCGGGGAAATGTCACGCGGTGACATCCGGAGTCCTGCCTAGCCTGCTACAGCCCGGGTTCCCGGAGTCCTGTTAGCCCAGTGCTACAGCCCGGATTCACACGCTGCTGACCGACACGTTCGATGTGGACTCATGTATGCCTGTCCCCATACGTTAGTGCCGCTTTGGGTTCACGACTAGCCATGTCGGCCCGGGTTCTCTGTCATATGGATGCTAGCGACATTGTCATATACGTGAGCCAAAAGGCGCAAACGGTCCCGGGCCAGTGTAAGGCGACACCCGTGGGAGTACCGTGCGTGAGGCCGCAATGTGATATGAGGTGTTACAGGCTAGATCGGTGTGACTTGGAATCGGGGTCCTGACACATCATGCTAACGAGACATTGCAAATGATCTTTGGTGCAGCATGCCTCCCGAGAAGCATCGACCGATCCTTCTCCGTCTCGCGTTGGCGCAACCCCGACCGGTCCTTCTCCGTCTGGCACTGGCGCAAACCCAACTGGTCCTTCACCTTTGTGATGATGGTAAGTTTTTCCAAGTGTTTTCTTAACAAATGCATACTTAGCTTAAGAAATGACCTCCTTAGCTCCAAAATGACCTATACTTAGCTTATTTTCCACGAAAATGACATAATAACCTTACTTAGCTCCAAAATGACATATTTTACCTAGGATAGCTATAAAATGACATATAATTAGTATTTTTTTCCTCCAAAATGACTTGATATGCTTAGTTAGCTAAAAATGGCATAACTACCTAGGATAGCTATAAAATGACATATAATTAGTATTTTTTTCCTCCAAAATGACTTGATATGCTTAGTTAGCTAAAAATGGCATAACTACCTAGGATAGCTCAATAATGATCTATAATTAGCTTAGCCAGTTCATTTGTCACATAATTAGCTCACTTGGGTAGAAAATGGCATAACAACCTAGGTTTAGCTCCAAAATGACCCATACTTAGCTCTAATTACAGCGGGCCCACGTGTCAGTTTTGACCACGCTGATGTAGTCGTTGACCCGACCCCACCTGTCTGTGAATCTAGGCAGCACTGGGTCACTGATAAGTGGGCCCCATTGGTTAGGTTTGACCTGGTCAGCGGTGTTGACTTGCTGACACAAGCATGATGCAGTGTTGATGCAGTAAATGATTTTCTGGATTTAAAATAATTCCGGAAATTCCAAAAAATAGCCAAAACTTCTAAAAATCACAGAAAATAAACTACAACTCCAAATGAAATAATCTATATATGAAAAATGATCAAAAAAATTCAGTCTATTCATCTGTACCGTTTTCCTGCATGTTAGAACAATTTTTGGCTACTGTTTAGGACAAATCGAATGAATCGCATTTAAATAACCACATGTGGAGTTTGAATTTGAACCTTGGGTTCAAACCAACTACACTTAATTGTGTTGATAGTTGCATTAGCTCAATGAACATCATATTGCCATGTCACATTCATGCATCATGTTATTGCATTGCATTGATTGTGTTCCCTCTTGTTTGCCTGTGTTTGTTCCCTCTCAGTGGACGTTGTTCCGACGTTGTGATTGTTGATACCGATGAAAAGCTATTACTATATTCAGAAGTGCCAGGCAAGCAAAACCCCCCTTGTTCATTCTGATACAATCCCACTCACTCGCTCCTGCTCTCTTTTACTGCATTAGGACAACAACAATTCATCTGTTACATGTTGCGGTAGTTGAAACCCTTTCCTCTACATGACCTGTCATTGCAACAGTAAATAGATGAAACCCACTAGCATGAGTAGGAGTTGTTTGAGCCCTGGTGTGCCTACTCATTCATGCTTGCTTGTCATGCCTGCTACTTCTTAGAGTTGAGTCTGGTTTGATTCATCGGGGATGAATTGGAGGTGTGTGAACATGTTCAACTATTGAGAGCTAAGTGTGTGAACACGATTTGGTAAAGGTATCGATGAGAGGCCATGTAGGAGTACATGATGGGTTGTTTCATTGGAACTGTCCTAAGGAACTGAGATCTGTATGTGTGATTTAAGATCAGCTACTACCACACATTGGGATCCTTAATTGACTCTCTCGACTTATTAACTGCGCCTGTCCTCTGTCCAGGAGTTGCAAGTAGTTTCTTGTGTTTGTAGTATGCTAGAGGCCGTGCGCAGCGCTGACCCGAGGGGTGGGCTGTGATGCGGTAGGCACATGGCCCGGTGTACCGAGTCGCCCGTTTGGTGACCCAGGAACCCTACACAAATCATTCGGGGCCATAGTGGAAACCTTGGCCGGACTCCCTCTGGATGGAACCTGAATAGGCAATAAACCTGGACTAGGGACTTGTGTGGTTAGTCAGGTCATGCCCGACACCCTCGCCAGGCTTCTGCTTGAAGGTTGCCGAGATACATGACGTGTACATGGCGGTAAGTGGCGAGAGCATGTGTGAAGAAGTACACCCCTGCAGGGTTAACATCATCTATTCGAATAGCCACGTCTGCGGTAAAGGACTACTTGGTTGCTTATATAGTTCATAGACAAGTGAAAGTGGATACTCTAAAATGCGCAAGATAAGCATGAGTGCTATGGATGGCATTCTCGTAGGGAGACGGGAGCGGATCCATAGTGGTGTATTGCTTTGGTGAATATGTGGACTTGTGTGCGCCACCATAAAAGAGTTACTTGCATACGTTGTTCAGGATAGCCACTGAGTCAAAGCTGGCTTGCTGCAGTTAAACTCCACCACCCCCTTTGTTGATACTGATGCATATGTAGCTAGTTCTGATGTAAGTCTTGATGGGTACATTTGTACTCACGTTTGCTTAATTTATGTTTTCGCAGAGAGACTTTAGTCTCACTAGTAGTTCCGCGTGGACTTCGACGTTTAGCTTGTTACCTCAGCTACGATCTTGTGCCCTCGGCAAGGTCTTGTAGATAGTCAGGCTTCTCAGCCTTTTTCATTTGTAGTTGTCTGTACTCAGACAAATTAAGCTTCCGCATGTGCTTATTGCTTGTATGACTTGGATGCTGGGTCATCAGACCCACGTTTGTAATATCTGGCTCCTCGGAGCCTAATGAATAAATACTTTGAGTCGTAGAGTTTTGTTGTGATGACATGTTGTATTTGCACATATCGAGCATATTGTGTGTATGTTAATGAAATGCTTGGTATGTGTGGGATCCGACAACCTAGTTGTTTATTCTTGGTAGCCTCTCTTACCGGGAAATGTCTCCTAGTGCTGCCACTGAGCCATGGTAGCTTGCTACTGCTCCAGAACACTTAGGCTGGCCGACATATGTCCTTCTATGTTCCTGTGTCTGTCCCTTCAGGGAAATGTCACGGGTGGTTCCTTTAAGTCCTTGTAGCTTGCTACGACTTGGGTTCATACGTTGATGATCGACACGTTCGTTGCTGGGTCATGTATGCCTGTCCTTGTTACTTAGTGCCCCTTCGGTTTACTACTAGTCTTGTCGGCCCGGGTTCTCTCTCATATGGATGCTAGCGACACTATCCTATACGTGAGCAAAAAGGCGCAAACGGTCCCAGGCCAGGTAAGGTGGCACCCGCGGGAATACCGTGCGTGAGGCCGCAAAGTGATATGATCACTACTAGGAAAAGGGCTATAGATGATATGGACACTAATGGCGCACCAGACATGTGCTGCGCCACTACTATATAGCAGTGGCGCACCATGTGTTGGTGCACCATTAGTGTCCAAATACTAATGGCGCACCACATCCACGGTGCGCCACTAGTAACAAAAATTTTTTAATTTTTTTTCAAAACTAGTAATGGTGCACCAGGGGATAGTGCGCCATTACTAGTTAAACTAGTAATGGCGCACCACATCCATGGTGCGCCACTAGTAATTTTTTTCAATTTTTTTTCAAAACTACTAATGGCGCACCGTGTGTGTGGTGCGCCATTACTAGTTGAACTAGTAATGGCGCACCACTCCCACGGTGTGCCATTAGTAACTTCCACCGAATGCACCCCCCCCCCCCCCGTGGACCGCCTTTTCAGTCTTAGAAAAAATAAAAGAAAATGATGGAAATGTCTAAAAAATAAAATAAAATAAGTTTCCCATGTGATATGTGGTCTACTTGTTGGGAAAATTTACAAATATGAATTTCGACTTTATTTGCAAAATCTCTCTGGAATTTGTATAAGTTTTTTATATGAAAAATCATCTACTCGAAAAGATACATCCGAATTTAACTAGGGGAACCCCGTTAAACATTTTCAGAATCATCAAAAACCTAACAGAAAAAAGTTACGGGGCTTTTAAGATCCGGAGAGGCAAAAAAATTCAAAAAAAAACTCAGTAATAGTGCACCTGCCCATGGTGCGCCATTACTATCTTCCCGCCTTGAAAATTCAAACTATATCAAAAAAATAAAAATAAAGTTAGCAATGGCGCACCTGCCCACGGTGCGCCATTACTATCTTCCCGCCTTCAAAATTCAAAATAAATCAAAAAAAAGTTAGTAATGGCGCGCCTGCCCATGATGCGCCATTACTATGCCGTATATATGGCTGGGCGGGGTCCTCTCCTCCTTACCTCTTCATTGTTCTACTCCACTCCACCTCTCCTCCACTCCATCTCCTCCTCTCCTCCACTCCTTCTCCCCTTCTCTCCTCCACCATATCCCCTCCTCCTCTCCGGTGACCTCCTCCTCCTCCTCTCTAGCGACCTCCTCCTCCCTCCTCTCCTCCCCTCCCCTCACGGTTTCTCCTCCCTCCTCTTCGGTGATCTCCTCCTCCCTCCTCTCCGTGATCTCCTCCTCCCTCCTCTCCGGTGATCTCCTCCTCCCTCCTCTCCGGTGAGCTCCTCCTCTCCTCCCCTCCACTCCCCTCATGGTTTCTCCTTCCTCCTCTCCGATGCTCCGGTGAACTCCTCTCCGGCGACCTCCTCCTCCTCTCCGGCGATGTAGGCGAGCGCCTCTCCGGTGACCTCCTCCTCCTCTCCGGTGACCTCGGCCCTCCTCTCCGGCGAACTCCTCTCCGGCAAAAGAACACGGCAAAAGAACGTACAAGATCCAAAAAACGAGAACAAAATTTGAAAAAATATCGTGCAAAAAACGAGCAAAAAAACGAGCAAAAAATGGGCAAAAAAATCGCGATCCAGATCCAAATTCAAAATTCAAAAATAGCAATGGCGCATCACCCCACAGTGTGCCATTAGTATGGCAAAGCACATGTGTAAATATCGCCCCCTAGGAGGCAAACTAATGGCGCATGTTGGTCTATACTAATGGCGCACGGCGTGATGCGCCATTAGTATACCAGATACTAATGGCGCACCAGTGGTGCGCCATTAGTATTTAATACTAGTGGCGTGGTACTAGTGGCGCACCAGTAGTGCGCCATTATTAGGCAAAACTGGTGCGCCACTAGTAGGCCTTTTCCTAGTAGTGGATGTGTTACATGCTAGATCGGTGTGACTTATGATCGGGGTCCTGACACCTTTGGTATCAGAGCTTGACTTCCTGTAGGATTACCAAGCCAAACCGGTCAAAGTTGAGTCTAGAAATTCTTTAGTTATGCAAGGGAATTGACTATGGAAGGGAACGTAAGGATCTTTTTACTCCTTATACCTTATGCCCTTGTGATCCGAGTCAACCTATCTTTCCGACGGGGTTAAGGAACTACGCTTCTCATCTTTCTATCAGGATCACGTGTTAGTAATTTGTATACTAATAGGATTGATGGATTTAAGCCTCAGCTCAGTTCCTACTACCTCCGTGTGATAACAGTTGGTCTCGGAACCTTGATATTGCGATGATAAGTGGTTATGCCACCCTACTGCAGGATGTCTCAAATCTTTTTGAGCATTTTATAGCCGTTATGCTGTCCGAGTCATCCCAGGTTTCCAAATAGTCTGATGCATTTGCAACTCCCTTCTTTCCGTTCCTGATGTTTCTTTGGGCCAGTTTAACCACACTAATCAATGACTTGAGGTACTCTGTTGCCTCGACATATATGTTGGAGCTATTACTATGATCCTAGGTGTCTTAGAGGATCACCTAGTAATCTAGCCATGTTTTGTGTTCCTAGTGTGATGGTTCTGGCCATCATTCCCGAAAGCATCCCGTGATGCCACTTAGTTGGTAGGCATTCTATTCCTGGGTTCTTGAACCCGAGATTCACCCTATTTACTTCATGTTGATAGTGTTTGCTAGTTCCTTTAGGATATTAGTAACCTTTGCGATAGTCCTTGAGGTCCGTGGTATTTTCCTCTTCCAAATACCATGAACTACTTATGGCAGAAGTTCCTGGTTGAACCGAAAGATCACAACCAGAGTGCTCTTGATGAGTTCTCAATTATATGTTGTGACTCTGCCAATTATTCTTGTGGTCCGTCAAGCCATTCTATTCCAGAATTACTAGGAGAAATAAACTCCAGTACCTCGTCCATCTCTGGGATTGGGTCAATGCAGTTGTATTCCGCAGATCAAAATGCCAATCCAACTTTTGTTCCGTTCTACCTTGGAGTGTTGTCTCTTTATGTCAGAAATTTCATGGGAATTTCACCACCTCCTATGAATTCTTGATGCAGTGATACTTCTCGCCATCATCATTCATTTTTGGTCCCGTGTTGTTGCAACCCGAATACCTACAAGTGAACCATGATGTGTGAAATCAATACTCCTAGCAACCCCATTGCTTGGTAGTTCATGGACGGTAAATTTCATTGTTAGCGTGTTGGTTATTGAATCACCATAGTACGATTGATCGTGCTACCTAGTCCTTACTTCTTGTGCACTCTTCGATCAATGAGTTAGGGTTGTGTCAATCCCTCGCTCCTTTGATCATATCGTCCTGCCCTGAAAAGCAAGATTGTTCTCGAACTTAGTAATATATTGGTGGTCCGTGATTTTCCGAATATCTCCTCGGAAGTATCACCAGGTTGACCCCTGACCGTTATGTGGAGCTCATGATCAAGTTGGTTTATCTCTCTAAACCACCCTTTCTCCAAGATTCTATGTTGGATACCCTGAACTAGTTGGTTGAGCAAAACAACAACTTGGAGAGTTGGAAGATGCAAGCTTGTCCGACTTAGTTCATCACTAAGGGTTATCTTTTTGTGTGTGTGCTGAAGAAATATGATATCCTCATTGATTGATCCTCGTGATCAGTTACCGACGCTATTGTCTTATCCAATCTTTGATTTGAGCATGGGCTATCATCAAATCAAATCAGTACCAACGATGTTCGTAATGTTTTCTTACTCGTGGTTTATCCTCGAGCATGCACCATTATATCTTTTGGTATGACCAATGCTATCACCTTGTTCACATAGTTCTGGAATTCCATTTATATGGAAACCTGGATGAATTGTTGTTGAGCTCATTAAGCTAGCGACACTATCATATACGTGGCCAAAAGGCGCAAACGATCCCGGGCCAAGTAAGGTGGCACCCGTGGGAATACCGTGCGTCAGGCAGCAAAGTGATATGATGTGTTACATGCGAGATCGGTGTGACTTAGGATCGGGGTCGTGACAACTTAGCATTTTTTCCTCCAAAATGACAAAATATGCTTAGTTAGCTCAAAAATGGCATAACTACCTACGTTAGCTAAAAAATGACCTATACATAGCTTTTTCAGTTCATTTATGACATACTTAGCATACTTAGGTAAAAATGGCATGATAACCTTAGTTTAGCTCCAAAATGACATAGACTTAACTTATTTTCCGCCAAAATGACAAAATAACCTTACTAAGCTCCAAAATGACCTATTTACCTAGCTTAGCTCTAAAATGACCTACACTTAGCATTTCTACCTAGCTTAGCTAAAAATGGCATTTTACCTACCTTAGATAGAAGAAGAAGAAGATAAAAAAGAGGAGAGGAGAAAAAGAAAGAGAAGAAAAATTCTTCTTCTTCTTCTTTTTCTTCTTCTTCTAGCTAGTCTTCTTCTTCTTCTTCTTGTAACTTTCTTCTTTCCCAATTTGCAGATTTGCTTTAGATGAGGAGCTTGCATTCATGGAGTCTACTCTTCTCCTTGTGCTTCTTTTTTGTTTTTGGAAACTTGTTGCATACTTGATGTTGGATATGTATGTATGGATGAAACCATTTTACGTTGGATATATTGTTGGATAACTTGTTCTTGGAAACTTGTTATATATATGTTGTTCGAAACTTGTTATATATATGTTGTTGGAAACTTCTTATATATATATATGTTGTTGGAAACTTGTATATATATATATATATCTATGAAATGAAATTCAATGAATTTAAGAAAAAACAGGGGTTGTACAGGCTCTTTGCCGTCTGCTGGCAGACGGCAAAGAGCCTTGCCCTCAGCCAGCAGACGACAAAGCTACCACGTGGCAGCTACCTGTGCAACCCGGGGTGCACTGGGCTGGCCTATTTGGCAGCTTTGCCATCTGCTAGCAGATGACAAAGACCTTTACATCTTTGCCGTCTTTCCAGCAGACGACATAGCATGCCCAAATAGGCCAGCCCAAGTAGCTGCCATGTGGCATGCTATGTCGTCTGCTGGCAGACGGCAAAGATGCAAAGGTCTTTGTCGTCTGCTGGCAGACGGCAAAGCACACCGTTAACCCCCTAATGGACCTAACCTACCATGTGTGCTGTCCAGGGTCTTTGTCGTCTGCTGGCAGACGGCAAAGGCCTTTGCATCTTTGTCGTCTGCCAGCAGACGACAAAGAGCCCTTTGTTGTAGTTTTTTCAGCCGGATGTGTTGCCATTTGCTGGCTGATGGCAAAGGCCTTTGCCGTCAGCCTTGGCAGACGGCAAAGTTCCTTATTCCTGTATTGAGAGTAATTGTCATGCCATTTATTTGTAGGGTCACTTCCAAACTATCAAACTCTATTCTCCTCTTATTTAATGGATGAGGCACATCTTTTGCCTCCATTTCAGAAAAAACGATAAAGTCAATTTTACTTATTTTGTAAGTACAGTTTGCTCTCTTCCAATAATTTTGGGCACTTGTATTCGGCCTAAGTCAGTGTGCCACCGTATCTCATACTAGTCCCTCGGTCTAGGTGTATAAGTCACGTTAGAAGGTGTAGCGGGACCAAGGTGCAAGCAGATTGGAGGAGAAGGAGAAACTTGACCTGTCCTTCCTCCAATTAAAGCCCTGATTTCTCTCGCTAAACGCAACAATTAATCACAACAATTAAGAGATGCCATTTTAGCTACCATGCAGGCCACGTATTAACTCGCATGCAAGTTGGCTTTGATTCCTTGACTAATCAACACATAGTTGTGCTGCATGCATAGGTTTTCCAGGGGAGATAACAAGGCAGAGTAAGTAACGCTCACTAGCAACAAGGCTAGGAGGTGATTGAGATGCAAAGTTAATGGACGCCACCTCAACATTTTGGGAATATATGATTTTCGTAAGACGACCTAACACCTATACAAAGAGGGTACTACCTCAGTCCAAGTTTTTACGCCACGTCATATATTTTTTGTCAAAGTTTGACCAAAAAATTTAACTACTCACTACTTTCCGGTTTATAGGGCATAAATTTGAAATCTCATCAACCAAGGCAGATCATGAGTGGAGAAATGTAGTACTCCATCTCATAGTTTACAAAATTACTCAAACCATAATCTGTTTAATTACAATATATTCATGGACGACCACTAGATGAGTAGGAATGGATACATGCACAGGTTGGTTTCTTTCAATCCTTGCATGCATCAATTTAATGAACCTTGGAATGTGAACATGTGGTGGAAAGAAGTGAAAATAAGACAGTTACGAAGAAAATGAGATGAGCCCAATAAATGAAGAAAAATTCAGAACCAACGTAATTAATACGGCCACCGGCCTTCTAGCATAGTTCTTTATTTCATCAACGACATTTTGATACAGGGAAGTACATTCACCAATTCTTTGCTAGGAGGGCAAGACCAAAGAAAAGAAGAACCACAATTCGACATTTTAAAAGATATCCAATTTCCATAACTGCTCCCATTAATTGTATTAATATCCTCTCTATGTCTTCATTGTTGATCTATGGCTTCTCGAGCTTGCACACTTCTTTCTTCTTCGATTCTAAAGAAATAGACAATCCTTCACATCTAATATCATGTCTAGTCTCATCTCTAGCCTCTATTCTAGCAAGGAGTGCACGAGCATCTACCAAATTGTGTGCTATCAATAGATTGATGTATTCTTCTTCCCAAAACCAAAACTTGCATCCATCCTACACACAAGTTTGAGTATAGGCTGCCAAACATGCGCTGAATAGGGGAGCACAGCCGAATCAAAAGAAGTACTTGTTGGAAATATGCCCTAGAGGCAATAATAAATGGTTATTATTATATTTCTTTGTTCATGGTAATTGTCTATTATTCATGCTATAATTGTATTGTCTGGAAATCGTAATACATGTGTGAATACATAGACCACAACATGTCCCTAGTAAGCCTCTAGTTGACTAGCTCGTTGATCAACAGATAGTCATGGTTTCCTGACTATGGACATTGGATGTCATTGATAACGGGATCACATCATTAGGAAAATGATGTGATGGACAAGACCCAATCCTAAGCATAGCATAAAAGATCGTGTAGTTTCGTTTGCTAGAGCTTTTCCAATGTCAAGTATCTTTTCCTTAGACCATGAGATCGTGCAACTCCCGGATACCGTAGGAGTGCTTTGGGTGTGCCAAACGTCACAACGTAACTGGGTGACTATAAAGGTGCACTACGGGTATCTCCGAAAGTGTCTGTTGGGTTGGCACGGATCGAGACTGGGATTTGTCACTCCGTGTGACGGAGAGGTATCTCTGGGCCCACTCGGTAATGCATCATCATAATGAGCTCAATGTGACTAAGGCGTTAGTCACGGGATCATGCATTGCGGTACGAGTAAAGAGACTTGCCGGTAACGAGATTGAACAAGGTATTGGGATACCGACGATCGAATCTCGGGCAAGTAACATACCGATTGACAAAGGGAATTGCATACGGATTGATTGAATCCTCGACACCGTGGTTCATCCGATGAGATCATCGTGGAACATGTGGGAGCCAACATGGGTATCCAGATCCCGCTGTTGGTTATTGACCGGAGAGGCGTCTCGGTCATGTCTGCATGTCTCCCGAACCCGTAGGGTCTACACACTTAAGGTTCGGTGACGCTAGGGTTGTAGAGATATATGTATGCGGAAACCCGAAAGTTGTTCGGAGTCCCGGATGAGATCCCGGACGTCACGAGAGGTTCCGGAATGGTCCGGAGGTGAAGAATTATATATAGGAAGTCAAGTTTCGGCCACCGGGAAAGTTTCGGGGGTTACCGGTATTGTACCGGGACCACCGGAAGGGTCCCGGGGGTCCACCGGGTGGGGCCACCTATCCCGGAGGGCCCCGTGGGCTGAAAGTGGAAGGGAACCAGCCCTTAGTGGGCTGGGGCGCCCCCCTTGGGCCTCCCCCCATGCGCCTAGGGTTGGGAACCCTAGGGGGGAGCTTCCCCCTTGCCTTGGGGGGCAAGGCACCCCTTCCCCCCCTTTGGCCGCCGCCCCCCCTTGGAGATCCCATCTCCCTGGGCCGGCGCCCCCCCAGGGGGCCTATATAAAGGGGGGAGGAGGGCAGCAACCTACAGCCTTGGGCGCCTCCCTCCTCCCCTGCAACACCTCTCTCTCTCTCGCAGAAGCTTGGCAAAGCCCTGCCGAGACCCGCTACATCCACCACCACGCCGTCGTGCTGCTGGATCTCCATCAACCTCTCCTTCCCCCTTGCTGGATCAAGAAGGAGGAGACGTCGCTGCACCGTACGTGTGTTGAACGCGGAGGTGCCGTCCGTTCGGCACTCGGTCATCGGTGATTTGGATCACGGCGAGTATGACTCCGTCATCCACGTTCATTGGAACGCTTCCGCTCGCGATCTACAAGGGTATGTAGATGCACTCCTTTCCCCTCGTTGCTAGTAGACTCCATAGATGCATCTTGGTGAGCGTAGAAATTTTTTAAATTATGCTACGATTCCCAACAGTGGCATCATGAGCCAGGCCTATGCGTAGTTACTATGCACGAGTAGAACACAAAGCAGTTGTGGGCGTTGAGTTTGCCAATTCTTCTTGCCGCTACTAGTCGTTTCTTGTTTCGGCGGCATTGTAGGATGAAGCGGCCCGGACCGACCTTACACGTACGCTTACGTGAGACAGGTTCCACCGACTGACATGCACTAGTTGCATAAGGTGGCTAGCGGGTGTCTGTCTCTCCTACTTTAGTCGGAACGGATTCGATGAAAAGGGTCCTTATGAAGGGTAAATAGAAATTGGCAAATCACGTTGTGGTCATACGTAGGTAAGAAAACGTTCTTGCTAGAAACCTACAAACCACGTAAAAACTTGCAACAACAATTAGAGGACGTCTAACTTGTTTTTGCAGCAAGTGCTATGTGATGTGATATGGCCAGAAGATGTGATGAATGATATATGTGATGTATGAGATTGATCATATTCTTGTAATAGGAATCACGACTTGCATGTCGATGAGTATGACAACCGGCAGGAGCCATAGGAGTTGTCTTTATTATTTTGCATGACCTGCGTGTCATTGAATAACGCCATGTAAATTACTTTACTTTGTTGCTAAACGCGTTAGCCATAGAAGTAGAAGTAATCGTTGGCGTGACGACTTCATGAAGACACAATGATGGAGATCATGATGATGGAGATCATGGTGTCATGCCGGTGACGAAGATGATCATGGTGCCCCGAAGATGGAGATCAAAGGAGCATAATGATATTGGCCATATCATGTCACTATTTGATTGCATGTGATGTTTATCATGTTTTTGCATCTTATTTGCTTAGAACGACGGTAGTAAGTAAGATGATCCCTTATAATAATTTCAAGAAAGTGTTCACCCTAACTGTGCACCGTTGCGAAGGTTCGTTGTTTCGAAGCACCACGTGATGATCGGGTGTGATAGATTCTAACGTTCGAATACAACGGGTGTTGACGAGCCTAGCATGTACAGACATGGCCTCGGAACACACGCAATACACTTAGGTTGACTTGACGAGCCTAGCATGTACAGACATGGCCTCGGAACACGGAGGACCGAAAGGTCGAGCATGAGTCGTATAGAAGATACGATCAACATGGAGATGTTCACCGATCTTGACTAGTCCGTCTCACGTGATGATCGGACACGGCCTAGTTAAACTCGGATCATGTTTCACTTAGATGACGAGAGGGATGTCTATCTGAGTGGGAGTTCATTAAATAATTTGATTAGATGAACTTAATTATCATGAACTTAGTCTAAAATCTTTACACTATGTCTTGTAGATCTAATGGCCAACGTTGTCCTCAATTTCAACGCGTTCCTAGAGAAAACCAAGCTGAAAGATGATGGCAGCAACTATACGGACTGGGTCCGGAACCTGAGGATCATCCTCATAGTAGCCAAGAAAGATTATGTCTTAGAAGCACCGCTAGGTGAAGCACCAATCCCAGAGAACCAAGACGTTATGAACGCTTGGCAATCACGTGCTGATGATTACTCCCTCGTTCAGTGCGGCATGCTTTACAGCTTAGAACCGGGTCTCCAAAAGCGTTTTGAGAAACATGGAGCATACGAGATGTTCGAGGAGCTGAAACTGGTTTTTCAAGCTCATGCCCGGGTCGAGAGATATGATGTCTCCGACAAGTTCTTCAGCTGTAAAATGGAGGAGAACAGTTCTGTTAGTGAGCACATACTCAGAATGTCTGGGTTGCATAACCGCTTGTCTCAGCTGGGAGTCAATCTCCCGGATGACGCGGTCATTGACAGAATCCTCCAGTCGCTTCCACCAAGCTACAAGAGCTTTGTGATGAACTTCAATATGCAGGGGATGGAAAAGACCATTCCTGAGGTATATTCAATGCTGAAATCAGCTGAGGTAGAGATCAGAAAAGAACATCAAGTGTTGATGGTGAATAAAACCACTAAGTTCAAGAAGGGCAAGGGTAAGAAGAACTTCAAGAAGGACGGCAAGGGAGTTGCCGCGCCCGGTAAACCAGTTACCGGGAAGAAGTCAAAGAATGGACCCAAGCCCGAGACTGAGTGCTTTTATTGCAAGGGAAGTGGTCACTGGAAGCGGAACTGCCCCAAATACTTAGCGGACAAGAAGAAGGCCGGCAACACCAAAGGTATATGTGATATACATGTAATTGATGTGTACCTTACCAGTACTCGTAGTAGCTCCTGGGTATTTGATACCGGTGCGGTTGCTCATATTTGTAACTCAAAACAGGAACTACGGAATAAACGGAGACTGGCGAAGGACGAGGTGACGATGCGCGTCGGGAATGGTTCCAAGGTCGATGTGATCGCCGTCGGCACGCTACCTCTGCATCTACCCACGGGATTAGTTTTAAACCTCAATAATTGTTATTTAGTGCCAGCTTTGAGCATGAACATTGTATCTGGATCTCGTTTAATTCGAGATGGCTACTCATTTAAATCCGAGAATAATGGTTGTTCTGTTTATTTGAGAGATATGTTTTATGGTCATGCCCCGCTGGTCAATGGTTTATTTTTGATGAATCTCGAACGTGATGTTACACATATTCATAGTGTGAATACCAAAAGATGTAAAGTTGATAACGATAGTCCCACATACTTGTGGCACTGCCGCCTTGGTCACATTGGTGTCAAGCGCATGAAGAAGCTCCATGCAGATGGACTTTTGGAGTCTCTTGATTACGAATCATTTGACACGTGCGAACCATGCCTCATGGGTAAGATGACCAAGACTCCGTTCTCCGGAACAATGGAGCGAGCAACCAACTTATTGGAAATCATACATACCGATGTGTGCGGTCCAATGAGTGTTGAGGCTCGCGGAGGATATCGTTATGTTCTCACTCTCACTGATGATTTAAGTAGATATGGGTATGTCTACCTAATGAAACACAAGTCTGAAACCTTTGAAAAGTTCAAGGAATTTCAGAGTGAAGTCGAGAATCAACGTGACAGGAAAATAAAATTCTTACGATCAGATCGTGGTGGAGAATATTTAAGTCACGAATTTGGTACACACTTAAGGAAATGTGGAATAGTTTCACAACTCACGCCGCCTGGAACACCTCAGAGAAACGGTGTGTCCGAACGTCGTAATCGCACTCTATTGGATATGGTGCGATCTATGATGTCTCTTACCGATTTACCGCTCTCATTTTGGGGCTATGCTTTAGAGACTGCCGCATTCACTTTAAATAGGGCTCCGTCGAAATCCGTTGAGACGACACCGTATGAATTATGGTTTGGGAAGAAACCTAAGCTGTCGTTTCTAAAAGTTTGGGGATGCGATGCTTATGTCAAGAAACTTCAACCTGAAAAGCTCGAACCCAAGTCGGAAAAATGCGTCTTCATAGGATACCCTAAGGAAACTATTGGGTATACCTTCTACCTCAGATCCGAGGGCAAGATCTTCGTTGCCAAGAACGGGTCCTTTCTAGAGAAGGAGTTTCTCTCGAAAGAATTGAGTGGGAGGAAAGTGGAACTTGATGAGGTGATAGTCACCCCTTCCGAACCGGAAAGTAGCGCAGCGCGGGAAAATGTTCCTGTGGTGCCTACACCGACTGGGGAGGAAGTTAATGATGATGATCATGAAGCTTCGGATCAAGTTACTGAACTTCGTAGGTCCACAAGGACACGTTCCACACCAGAGTGGTACGGCAACCCTGTCCTGGAAATCATGTTGTTAGACAACGGTGAACCTTCGAACTATGAAGAAGCGATGGCGGGCCCGGATTCCGACAAATGGCTAGAAGCCATGAAATCCGAGATAGAATCCATGTATGAAAACAAAGTATGGACTTTGACAGACTTGCCCGATGAGCGGCGAGCCATAGAAAACAAATGGATCTTTAAGAAGAAGACGGACGCAGATGGTAATGTGACCATCTACAAAGCTCGACTTGTCGCTAAGGGTTATCGACAAGTTCAAGGGGTTGACTACGATGAGACTTTCTCACCCGTAGCGAAGCTGAAGTCCGTCCGAATCATGTTAGCAATTGCCGCATACTATGATTATGAGATATGGCAGATGGACGTCAAAACGGCATTCCTTAACGGCTTCCTTAAGGAAGAGTTGTATATGATGCAGCCGGAAGGTTTTGTCGATCCTAAGAATGCTAACAAAGTATGCAAGCTCCAACGCTCAATCTATGGGCTGGTGCAAGCATCTCGGAGTTGGAACATTCGCTTTGATGAGATGATCAAAGCGTTTGGGTTCACACAGACTTATGGAGAAGCCTGTGTTTACAAGAAAGTGAGTGGGAGCTCTGTAGCATTTCTCATATTATATGTGGATGACATACTGTTGATGGGAAATGATATAGAATTCTTGGAAAGTATAAAGGCCTATTTGAATAAGTGTTTTTCAATGAAGGACCTTGGAGAAGCTGCTTATATATTAGGCATCAAGATCTATAGAGATAGATCAAGACGCCTCATTGGTCTTTCACAGAGTACATACCTTGACAAGATATTGAAGAAGTTCAGTATGGATCAGTCCAAGAAGGGGTTCTTGCCTGTATTGCAAGGTGTGCAATTGAGCAAGGCTCAATGCCCGACCACGGCAGAAGATATAGAAAAGATGAGTGTCATCCCCTATGCCTCGGCCATAGGGTCTATTATGTATGCCATGCTGTGTACCAGACCTGATGTAAACCTTGCCGTAAGTTTGGTAGGAAGGTACCAAAGTAATCCCGGCATGGAACACTGGACAGCGGTCAAGAATATCCTGAAGTACCTGAAGAGGACTAAGGATATGTTTCTCGTTTATGGAGGTGACGAAGAGCTCGTCGTAAAGGGTTACGTCGACGCTAGCTTCGACACAGATCTGGATGACTCGAAGTCACAAACCGGATACGTGTATATTTTGAATGGAGGAGCAGTAAGCTGGTGCAGTTGCAAGCAAAGCGTCGTGGCGGGATCTACATGTGAAGCGGAGTACATGGCAGCCTCGGAGGCAGCACAGGAAGCAGTCTGGATGAAGGAGTTCATTACCGACCTAGGGGTGATTCCCAATGCGTCGGGCCCGATGACTCTCTTCTGTGACAACACTGGAGCTATTGCCCTTGCGAAGGAGCCCAGGTTTCACAGGAAGACCAGGCATATCAAGCGTCGCTTCAACTCCATTCGTGAAAGTGTTCAAAATGGAGACATAGATATTTGTAAAGTACATACGGACCTGAATGTAGCAGATCCGTTGACTAAACCTCTCCCTAGGGCAAAACATGATCAACACCAGGACGCAATGGGTGTTCGATTCATCACAATGTAACTAGATTATTGACTCTAGTGCAAGTGGGAGACTGTTGGAAATATGCCCTAGAGGCAATAATAAATGGTTATTATTATATTTCTTTGTTCATGGTAATTGTCTATTATTCATGCTATAATTGTATTGTCCGGAAATCGTAATACATGTGTGAATACATAGACCACAACGTGTCCCTAGTAAGCCTCTAGTTGACTAGCTCGTTGATCAACAGATAGTCATGGTTTCCTGACTATGGACATTGGATGTCATTGATAACGGGATCACATCATTAGGAGAATGATGTGATGGACAAGACCCAATCCTAAGCATAGCATAAAAGATCGTGTAGTTTCGTTTGCTAGAGCTTTTCCAATGTCAAGTATCTTTTCCTTAGACCATGAGATCGTGCAACTCCCGGATACCGTAGGAGTGCTTTGGGTGTGCCAAACGTCACAACGTAACTGGGTGACTATAAAGGTGCACTACGGGTATCTCCGAAAGTGTCTGTTGGGTTGGCACGGATCGAGACTGGGATTTGTCACTCCGTGTGACGGAGAGGTATCTCTGGGCCCACTCGGTAATGCATCATCATAATGAGCTCAATGTGACTAAGGCGTTAGTCACGGGATCATGCATTGCGGTACGAGTAAAGAGACTTGCCGGTAACGAGATTGAACAAGGTATTGGGATACCGACGATCGAATCTCGGGCAAGTAACATACCGATTGACAAAGGGAATTGCATACGGATTGATTGAATCCTCGACACCGTGGTTCATCTGATGAGATCATCGTGGAACATGTGGGAGCCAACATGGGTATCCAGATCCCGCTGTTGGTTATTGACCGGAGAGGCGTCTCGGTCATGTCTGCATGTCTCCCGAACCCGTAGGGTCTACACACTTAAGGTTCGGTGACGCTAGGGTTGTAGAGATATATGTATGCGGAAACCCGAAAGTTGTTTGGAGTCCCGGATGAGATCCCGGACGTCACGAGAGGTTTCGGAATGGTCCGGAGGTGAAGAATTATATATAGGAAGTCAAGTTTTGGCCACCGGGAAAGTTTCGGGGGTTACCGGTATTGTACAGGGACCACCGGAAGGGTCCCGGGGTCCACCGGGTGGGGCCACCTATCCCGGAGGGCCCCGTGGGCTGAAAGTGGAAGGGAACCAGCCCTTAGTGGTCTGGGGAGCCCCCCTTGGGCCTCCCCCCATGCGCCTAGGGTTGGGAACCCTAGGGGGGAGCTTCCCCCTTGCCTTGGGGGGCAAGGCACCCCTTCCCCCCCTTTGGCCGCCGCCCCCCCTTAGAGATCCCATCTCCCTGGGCCGGCGCCCCCAAGGGGGCCTATATAAAGGGGGGGAGGGAGGGCAGCAACCTACAGCCTTGGGCGCCTCCCTCCTCCCCTGCAACACCTCTCTCTCTCTCTCGCAGAAGCTTGGCAAAGCCCTGCCGAGACCCGCTACATCCACCACCACGCCGTCGTGCTGCTGGATCTCCATCAACCTCTCCTTCCCCCTTGCTGGATCAAGAAGGAGGAGACGTCTCTGCACCGTACGTGTGTTGAACGCAGAGGTGCCGTCCGTTCGGCACTCGGTCATCAGTGATTTGGATCACGGCGAGTACGACTCCGTCATCCACGTTCATTGGAACGCTTCCGCTCGCGATCTACAAGGGTATGTAGATGCACTCCTTTCCCCTCGTTGCTAGTAGACTCCATAGATGCATCTTGGTGAGCGTAGAAATTTTTTAAATTATGCTACGATTCCCAACAGTACTATGCACCTTATCTTTTCGCACTAGATGAACACCCATCCGGGATATTGTGGCATGGTCGAAATGCGGCGTAGGACCTACCGCGGCCAGCCATCGCACTTTATGAGTGGCAACGGTGAAACAACTAGCCGTTGGGCCAGGGCGAGCCCAGACGGTGCCCGGCCGTGCCTTTGCCGGTGATCCGCCGACGGGATAGATCCAAGCGGCTAGAGGCGGATTCAGTACCTGCACGCGACGTGGAGGCATTCCCATTGTTGTGTGACCCGGTACCAGGACAATCCATGGTAAGGCATAGTCACAGGCGGCCGGAATGCTCCAAATCTGGCAGCCGCGTGCACCAAATCCCGCGGCCGCAGATATAGCAGTTGACAGCCGGTGCCGGGACGAGAGAGGGATAGATCCGGCCGTCGTGCTGTGGTAGGCTGGGCTATAGTGTGAGGCTCTGACTGATGTGCGTGTACCTCTTCTCTTCTTGTACGTACTCCATTATGTCACTTCCTGTGGCTTCCGACTCCCACGATATTCCTATTCTGTGAACCTGTGTGTGTGTGTGTCTGTGTGTGTTTTAACAGTGTGTGTGTGCTAGAGAGAGCGACACATCGACCTACTCCTACAGAGATATGGTGTATAGTACTACGATTTAGCCGCGAGAGTCGGTGCATCCTCTCATTTCCGGGGGTTCGGCCGGGACAGCTGCCACGCCCGTTCCAGACCAGCCTGGTCCACCCAAAGCCCCTCCATCGCCTACGCGCACTTCCCGCCTGAAACGGTCGGCGCCGTTCTAGAGAATCGGTGCCGGATTCTTGCCCAGGCAAAGCGGACGCAACCTCTCACTGGCGCATGCGTTGAAGTGAGAAGCGGATTCAACGAAGAGTGATGGTTGCTTCCTCCGTCCAACTGACTGACCAGTCTATATGATTTGACGACTCATTGGTCATTGTTATTGATGTGGTACGACCGTGCTGAGCCTCGGTTGTACTGTACACTTTACTTTGGTGCATGACACGTGTGTACCGGATGTTGGAGGTCCCACTTATCGATAAGAGGAGGTAGAGTGTCTCCACTCTTTTACAATTTTCTCCACACTTACAAAGGAGGAGTGTGAAGTCAGTGAAAACATGGAAGCTTAGTGATTACATGGCCCACCTCACAGTCTCACCATATTTTTTGGACACCTAACTCTATAGTACACAGTACTGTAATTTCTCAACGAGGTAAAATTGTACAATACTATGAAGCTTTCAGCTTCTGTTTCATGTATCTTGCATCCAAGGTTGCCCCATTGCAACATTCCATAAAATACAAAGGAGACTAACATGCATGCTATTGCATCTCAATGATTCACAGATCATAGCCAATATGTGCTCCCTCTGCTCCAAAATAAGTATCAAAGTTGTACTACAGTTGACACTTATTTTGGAACAGAGACAGCTAAAGAAAAAAATGACCCATGTAGTCCCTAGGCCTTGAACCCTAAACCCTAACCAAGCTTTAATTTACTGGCGACATCAAACCTTTCGAAGAAATGAAGTTTGCAACCCTTTGACCATCAGATCATTTTGTGCAGTTTCATTAAAATCGAGCTGGGCATCCATGTGGCAAAGAAATTGAAGAAGTGTGACTAGAATAAGACTAGTGGGACTATTTGATGAGACATAAACTCATCACAAATACCTTAGAAGCCAGTATAGGTACATGCGGGGTAAAGAAGTAGAGAAATATCCACATGGAGCGATGTGGGCAGCTGGGGCAGTGGTGCAAGCCGGCTGTAAAGGATTGTACCTGAGGGATGTCGGGATGTAGCTAGAGGAGGCCGGCTGGAGGCATGAACTGCCCACATCGCGGCAGTGAGCAACGGACGAAGGCCACCGCACCGGATTTGTGAGAGAGAATGGCGGGGACTCCTGATCGGGACATGCCGACAGTGGGTTTCTGCCGTCGGTGATAGTGACCGCATCTACACAAAGCATCCACCCCTTCCCCCGGTTGACATGATCCACCCGGATGTGTGACTAGAGATGTGGCCACAGTCGTTTTGTGCGAGAGAGTGTGAAGAGAGCAAACCCAGCAAGAAACCATGTATTCTCCTGGCTTTGTATATAGTGGAGCGGTTTCTTTTTCTCTCCATATGAACCTATTTATATTGCGTACGTGCCACTAAAGAAAAAAACAACTCTACCATGCGGTTATTATATGGGAGAAGAGTATAGGCAGTAATAATGACTAATGAGCCGTCAAATCATGAGGCCCACCTTTCTCTATGTTTGACCGATGAAGCAACCACTATTTCACTCCTCGTTGAATATCCATCCGATGCTACCTCTGTAAATAAATAAAAATCTGATGCTACCTCCGCAGCATGGTTAATAATATAGCCATGTCAATCATGATGTAGAAATATCATTCACTGATACAATAGTGATGGCTCTAAGGCTGGTGATTTTCTTTACTTTGTCTCTTTCTATTTTTGTCTCATTTACACATTTTATGTAGGAGCATGTGTAGAGGGTGGCTATTCCTTTCGATAGGACTTCTTTATGGGGTTTAAGACTAAGCATCTTCGAATAATATATAATTCCCGCTGCCCACCACTCTGAATCATGCCATCTATGATACTCCCATTGCAACAATGAGGTCCACAAGGTCTAGCACATCCTGTAAGAAGAGACTGTCACACAAAACATGCATTCTTGTTGCCTTCTTCCCCACACAATACATACTAGTAGTAGTACTAGTACTCGTTCTCCTATAGACCATGCATTTGGCATCTAAAAAATATTAACCTTGTGCTTGGCTCTTCGCCTCTTCAGGAAGTCGAGCAATGATGGTACCACAGTATATGGTTCTAGCTATCTCACACCGAATGAATTGCTATACGTCCACCATGTGGGCAAGGGGCGAGGGGCGAGTGGCGAGGGAGGGTGCGCACTACTATGTCCATTTCACTATGGACTACATATGGAGCAAAATGAGTGAATATACACTCTAAAATATGTCTATATACATCAGTATTTGGAGTATGTAGTATTAGTTCATATTGAAATCTGCTAAAAGACATATATTTCAAACAATATGATAATCTCTCTAACCAAGCTAGGGACGAGGAGTATACGTCTAATGGAGGGGATAGTAAAATTTTCTCCCCATCCCGCGAGCCACTGCGCGTGGGTGAGGGAGCGGGCGTAGGCGTAGTAAGCAAGCTTCTCCTCGTCCTGCGAGCCACCGCGCACGTGGGAGGGAGCAGGCATAGGCGTAGTAAGAAATCTTCTCCTCATTCTGCGACTCTACGAGCCACCACGCCCATGGGCGAGGGAGAGGGCGTAAGCAAGCTTCTCCTTGTTCTGCAAGTTGACGGGACACATCAATGTAGTACAGAGCATCTCCAGTGTATAGAGCCTTGCCTCTAAGGTAGGACCCACATGGTTTGCCTCTTATCAAAATAAAAAACCACAATGTATAGAAACTCTAACCATCCTCTAAGGTGGGCCCTAGCAGAAATTTAAGAAGTATTGATTAGCACCACATTTGTCCAATCAACAATATTTCTCTTGTACTTGCTTATGCTCCCTAAGGCTGACAAGTGGGACTACATGGATTGTTAAATTGTTAGAGGCAGCCTCTAAGGTTAGACGTGATGCTAGCTAATTTTTTGTTAGAGGCAGTTCATGCAATGTAGAGAGGCCCGCCTCGAAGAGGAGAGAGAGAGGGCTTAGTGGCAACAAAAATCATAAATTGCGGATGCGCTAAGTGCCTTCCTTCCGGTCTATATGACTCAATATGAAATCTCCCTAACCATAATGGATGTTGAATGGTGGAGTAAATTTGTCACTTACATAGTTCGCAAAAGTACGAAACATATGAGATGGTGAAGGGAGGGAGTACGATACCATTAGTACTATTTCTTTTGGAAGGTTTGTAGTAGTCCCTCCCATTCACATGTTCACATTTCAAGCTTCAATAAAAACTTTGCATGCAAGGATTAAGAGAAACCTCAAAAATGCATGTACTCCCTCAATCCATATCGGGTCTAAAATCCATTTTGGAGGCTAAGTTTGACCACATGTTAGAGCAATAATATGACATGCAACTTACACAAATCTTACCATCAAACTCGTACGTGGTCATTGTACTACTAACACATGCATGCGTTGCAATTAGTACGTACATGATACAGTAGTAAACACTCACTATCTAGTAGTACTAGTTCATTCATTGGTTTAGATTTGCAATTGAGGCCCATAAACCGGAAGGGAGGGAATATTATTTTCTGGAACCATCCCCATATGGCCGTACTTGATGTTTCGGAGAAGGGTTATATGCCTTGCTGCAATAGTGTCGCCCAATCTTCACGTGTGGTGTTTTTCTTGGAAAATTATTACGAGAGCATTCTACGATGTGCGAAATGATGTGTTGTTCGTGCGTCTAGCTTACTACTATTGGAAAGGTGTGGCTTTGATATGTGACTGCTCATTAGTAGTATTCCTTGCGGCTGTGCACTCATAATTTGGTGCATGGCACGTGGACCCGGATGCTGGATGTCCCACATGTCGAGGAAAGGAAGTTCTGTGCTCCTAGAATGGTTTCTCGCTGTGCTATCAACCTTTCAGCATTTGTTTATATATACCGTGCTAGTAAATATAATTTCTCAACGAGATAAAATTATATTACTACAATGCTACGAAGCTTTCAACTTTTCTTTCATGTGTCTTGCCTTGAAGGTTTTCTTGTTACAACATTGCAACAAATACAAAAGGAAACTAACATGCATTCTAATGCATATCAATGATTCACATATTAGACCTGATATTTACTTCACAACTTGAGACAAAGTTGTGAGAAGGTGTAAAAATAAAGAAAAATGATCGATCAGGTCCCTAAGCATGCTTTCATTTCTTGACCACGTGGACATGTTGGTAGCCATTTTCACGCGGCTTGTTGATGCCCGCCAAGACATGTAGCAGTTGGATGCATGCACCATCCCATAATTTGTGCAGTTGCACTAAAATGGAGCTGAGAATCCCTGTTGACAAGGATATTGAATAAGTGTGATTGCAATAATAGTGGCACTGTTGATGAAACATGGAAAGTACCCCCGCCGAGCTACAGTACGTTTTAGGAAAATAACTGGAGAAGATCCACATGCAGCGACATGGGAAGATGGGCGGTGGAGCAAGGCCGGTTCCAGAGGAAGCTGTACCTGAGGGTCATTGGGATGTAACCAGCAGGGCGGCGGCTGGCCGGATCTACCCATACTGCGGCAGCGAGCAAGGGGCAAAGGAACTACCGTGCCGGAGCTTGCTTAGAGAGAACGACGGGTACCACAGATCGTGACGCGCCGGCAGTGGGTTTCCTGCATCAACGCCGGTGACCGGAGCAACGTTGCACATCGTCCCTTTTCACCGGCAGACTGGATCCGGCCGGATCAGGGACCAGCTGTGAGTGAGATAGAGAGAGAAAGAAAGAAAGAGAGAGAGAGAGAGAGAGAGTGGCCACCACCATCTTGTGTGAGAGAGTAGAAGAGACCGACCCTAGAAAGCAATCATTGAGCATCTTGCCTATATTACTATATAGTATAGTATAGTGGAGTGATTTTCTTTTTTCTCTCCATAACAATTGGTTTATATTCTATATGTGCGCCGTCGAGGAATAAAATATTTTTTTTAAAATAACCCGACAAGTCGCAATTTGTTTGTTCACCCATGGTACACGATCCTCCATCAAGTGGACAACTACTACACGTGTCAAACAACCACGTGGGCTGCCTTTTCGTACAGAAATGAGCTCCACCATGTACCCGCGCGGGTGTGGTTCGTAAAGAGACAGGAGTACGTGGGCCGTGCGTGCACCTCTTCTCTTCATGCACGCCCCCCACCTACGTGGGTGTGTGTGAGACATACAAACCTAGAGAGATGGTGTGTGCGTTCGTGAGTGTTTTTTTATTGGGGGGGGGTGATTTCGTGAGTGTATTTGTGGGAATATGTGTTGATGATATCTCAATCAAAAATGTGACATATGCAATGTGTGTGAAATAGAGGCCTATCTATATCATATATAGAGGTGGCGATCCACGAGAAGAGAGGGAGGGGTCATAGATATCGATAGAGTCAAAGAGAGGATCAAGTGTGTGGGTGCGAGATCGATGAAGAGAGCCATCAAAATTGTTTGTGTGCACGTCAAAGATATAGGGCGAATGACCTACCAGAACGTCAGAGAGGAGACGACAAGTTTGTGTGTGGCAGGGAGACATGACTAGAGCGCTAGATGTATCAGTGTGTGTGGGGGGCGGGGTGAGGCGAAGACCTAACTAGAGAGGTAGATCTACTCGTGTATTTGTTGAGAAAGAGAGACCTAGCTATGTCTTGAGGGAGATCGGTCGACATCCATACATAAGTGAAGGACGGGAAATAGGTTGAGAGAGAGAGAGGTAGAGTGCCGGAGGGGTGGTGGTGTTGCTTCTTGGAGATGGTGGGAGAGGCCTACTCGACAAACTCAGCGTACAACTGCAATATCAAGAAGAGAGGGGATGTGTTTCTATGTGTGCGTGTGCATGATAGATGTGTCGGGAGGCATGCATGGATGATGAGGGGGGACCATATGTGATTAGTAAGCACACTTAACTAGCTCAGTAGATCAATTGTTGTGTGTCGAAGGAAGGGAGAGACATAACTAATGAGGTAGATCGGTCGGCGTGTGGAGAAAGCGAGTTATAAATGACCTAGCTAGCTATATGTATAGTGGGAGATTGATCGGTGTACATCCATTTGTTAGAGGCAAATAAGGCCCAGAGAGACGGATAGAGAGACAAGGATGGAGCTAAGAGGTGTTGTGAGAGGCCTACTAGATAGGGGGAGGAGTGTGCGATTGTGAGACCGATGAAAATAGGGGCGAGATTTTACGCGTGTGTGGGACCGTATGAGAGTGCGCGATGGATAGAATGCTGAAGGAGGGGAGGGCAAGGAGGGTGTGTGCATGCACGGGAGAAAATTAGTGCTAGCTACAAAGGTTAGAGGATTGTGTGGGTGTAACAGACTAACAAAGATCATAATTTGTTATGAAAGTGGATTCATATATTTGAATGAGAGATCATACTGTTATAAACCTATGCATGCATGAATATAGCGGTGATACGCGTGGTCTGGTTTTGGACATGTTATAATATAATGTGATAATGCGTGGCGTTTGCAACTCACAGCTAAATATAGAACAATATAAACCATACTATATATCAAACAATCTCACATTTTATTTGAATTTGTGATAATGTGTTGCCTTTGTGCAGTTCTAGTGAAATCAACCAATGTGATGATTTGCCTGCGAGTTCAGGCTCCAAGTTACTCCTTTATGAAATCGGCAAACAGTAGCACAATACCAAATTACCAATACATATGAGAAGCACAATAATCAGGATAAAGACTAGTACCAACCTGTGTGAGGTAGCATATCAATTACTATTTCCTTTTACTGGAAGCCAATATAAGCCAAGCGACTTACAGCAAAGGAAGAATGCAAGCCGAGATTAGCGACTGACACGAAAGGAAGGAAGCTGTCGACGTAATGAAGCACCCAAAGTTTTTGTGCAGTTCCTCCAAAATCGAGCATCCCTGTTGGCACATATATTGAGAGAGTGAGATTACTGTAATAGTGGGACTAGTTGATGAAACATACACTAACAAATAGAAGCACCCTCATTATCTTAATGGGTAAAGTTAGCAACATAGTAGTCTTTCTTAAATAGAGGTATTTGTTTATTTAATCAGTGCCAATTAGCTCAACACTCAAAGCATTGCCATGTATCATAAGTTGCAAAACTTTAACGTGCAAAGATAAAGGAGTTTCTCATGACAGTAGCATGATACAAATAGAGATGACAGCAAACTAATATGGATGAAGACCATAGGCCGGTACCAACCTAAGCAAAAAAGCTTATTCATGTAGTCCCAGAAGAGATGATAAAGCACTCACTGGAAACACTCAATAGTATACATTTTTGTGCACTTCAAATGTATGGTTGAAATCACTCTTGTTTACCAGTGCTGAGATTATATAGAAAGATTATCAAGAACTTCCAGCAGAGTTAAAGCACTGGCTGGGATACAGTTCATTGTATTGTCTTGTGTAATTCCACTAAAATGTATGATTGGCACAACATGATCCCTGTTTGCACAAGTAGGAACAAGGTGAAATCTTCATTAGCTTAGTGAGAAAGGATAGAAAGGCATTAGCATATTACTCTAACGGTAGCATCAAATTCATCATGGACAATACGCAGAAGCGGAAGGGCTCCCTGGAGGATCGTCTCACATGTAATGTAGACGTTGCAGGAGCCCTTGAATGGCCTCGACTGAGGCCTCGGCTTCAGCAATATCACCTTGGCACTGTTTATTCTTCTTCTTCTTCCTCTTCATGCTCTATTTCTCTTTCTCCTCACCAGTTGGTGAAACCAAGTACATGATTAGCCTTCTATTTCAGAATTGGTTTTTTCAGCGAGGGAGTACAAGTGTACTAGTAAACAATAGCATTATTTTCTCATGGCAGTCGCAAAATAGAGATGAACACATGCATTAAATATTATTCTTACCTAAAGGAAGGTTATGGTGCCAATATGGATGATGAGGATTGGAACACAGATCTCCCTTTGTGCAGTTCCACCAAAATGAACCAACTGTTCCATTCTCACATTCCAGTTAAACAGCACAAAAGTCACTTCTTTTAAGAAGTGTTTTGTGCAGTGCACCAAAAGGTCACAATAGCAACCAGATGAAATGGATATCCCTGTTTGCACAAACAGTGGCATGGCTTCATTTTACCAGGGGCATTAGATTAATAACATCTAAATGTTTGGTATAAGGGCATGGGACAGTGGGTGCACCAACAGTCCAGCACCATGTACCTAAACCGGGGCATAAAGTGGTGATTCAGAGTTTGTTGCCCCGAGAAACAAACATCCAAGAAACATATCTGGGTTGGTCCCATTTTTGTTCACTCTAGCCACCTCCTCCTATGTTTTTTTGGAAATGGAGGCGTGCCCCCGGCCTCTACATCATAATGATGCATGCAGCCATCTTATTTGTGGATAGCAAATCTAGTCCTGGTCATACCACTGTGTACAGCGTTTCCCCTATATTTCCCTTTTCGACCAAGAGACCAGTTGGAGGACCAGTTTGTACTACTTTCACCCCTATCCTTCCTGTTTGTACCAAGTCCGATGCACAAACTAAATTCCCCCACCACCACTTTATTTCTTGTTTGAACCAAGTACAAGATTCGACTCCATGAAGTAGCTTTACCTCTAACAATAGAAAAAAATAGGTGACGTTGGACCATCCGATCGAGAGGGGCTGAGAGGCAGAAAATGATGCACATACAGCGACGTAGCGAGCTGGGGAAGTAGAGCTACGGCAGTTTCAAAGGAAGATATACCTGAAGGTCGTCGGGGTGTGGATAGGTGGGCGGCGGGAGGCCAGATCTGCCCACACTAGGGAAACGATGAAGGGATCGGAGGACCTCCCGCGTCGGCGCTCGGCCAGAGATAACGATGCAGCGGGCAGTGGGTCTCCTCCCTCGCTGTCGATGATGGCCTAAACGCTGCCCCTCCTCCCCTTCACCGGCTGAGGGGGATATGTACGGATCTGTAACCAGCGGTGAGGATAGAAAGACAGCGTTTTTTGAAGGGAGAAAGACAGTGTTACCATCGCTATCTTGTTTAGATCTGGAGAGGATGAGAGTGTGTGAATAGAGCAACCCTAGGAAGCAAGCGCGGAGGCTCCGGCCTATATATACGTAGTGGGGTAGTTTTCCTTTTTCACTCCATCAAAATAATCGTTAAAAATTGTGTACGTGCCAGGTCGCCTTTTTTTAGTTGTTGATTGTTTTTTGAGATAGCTACCTTCTTATTCCAAGTGGAGGTACGGTGTGCCAGGTCGCGCTTTGTATCGTTCAAGTCTGGTACAAGACCCTCCATTAAATGAACAACCACCCCCTTGTAAAAATTGTGAACAAGCCCACGGCTAAAATAATCGGAAACGTGGGCTGCCCCAACATGAATTATTATTTATATTTTCTACTCCCTCCGTTCCTAAATATAAGTCTTTTTAGACATTTCAAATGGACTACAACATACGGATGTATGTAGACATATTTTAACGTATGGATTCATTCATTTTGCTCCGTATGTAGTCACTTGTTAGAATCTCTAAAAAGACATATATTTGGGAATGGATGGAGTATGTGCGGGTATCCTCAAAACAAAATGTGAGAGCACAATATTTATTGGGCCCCTTTGTAATTGGTGCTAAATTTTGACCAAAGATTTAACTGACAAAATGTTAGTGCATGTTAACAAAAATTATATCGTTTGATTCGTATTTGAACATAGTTTTCAATGATGTAGGGGTTGTTTGGTTTCCAGCCACATATTGCCACACTTTGCCACACCTCACCTTAGGCAAATTTGACCAAGTTAGCCACACCCAAGATAAGAATTTTTTATTAGCAGTGAACCCCACATGTCATAGACACAAAAAGTGTGGAAAGATTCCCTTAGGCAAGCCAAAGTGGGTCTAACAATTTGAGCAACTCAAGTTAGGCAAGTGTGGCAAGTGTGGCAAAAATAATGTGGCAACATAAGACAAACATAGTCACAATCCAAACAGCACCGTAATTTTTGTGACATGCATGAACATTTGGTTAGTTAAATTTATAGTCAAAATTTGGCAAGGTGCATCAAATCAACACATGCTGTCGGTGTTCTGGGAACGGGGGTCCCCAGACTTGCCTGCCTGCGGCCCGCGGCGTGGCTCTGCAAGTGTGCCTGTACGGCCCATCTTCACCAACAAGCATTCAAGACCCTCGCGAGGGGCCAGGCCTCTCGAGGCGGACGACACAAGACCTCCTCAGGAGCGGCCTCACCAGGTTGGCTCGAGAGGGGTGGAGAGATCAAGGCAAGGCAAACCTCGTGAAGTTCTCGTGACGTGAGCCATGATGACCGAGACCAGGCGGGTGCCAGCGTGCACAATGTCCTTGTTTTCTCTTTGACACTAAGGGGGCAAGCGCGGGAGCGGAGTACCGAGGCATCAAGCAAAGGTTTCCATATCAGTGCAACGAGACCAAGACCAGCAGGACGGGAAGACGGAGGTCACCGTGGAGCCCAAGGCCGCGTCACCACCAGAGCCTTTGGCAGGCGAAGACTACTTCTGTCAGGATAGCTTGTACTAGTTGTGTCCCTTCAAACTGGCCGTTGTGGAATCCCTTCCCGCTCAATATTTGGGAAGAGGACCAGGGCCTCTATAAATAGGACTAGCCACCACCATAGAGGGGGATCCTCACCCGCACATCGAGCACAAGAACACCTCATCCTCGGGAGGCCGTTCTTCCCCTTGTAACTGTTCATCCTCATCCCAAGAGGCAATCCACCACCACCAGACAGGAGTAGGGTATTACACCGCAACGGTGGCCCGAACCAGTATAAATCTTGTGTTCTTTGTGTTGCGAGTTCGTCAAGTTAGCCCTTGAGATCTTAGCAAAGCTAGGCCATGGATCGGTAGGGGGAGAACTTCGCGCGCACCCAAGAGTTTGAACCTTAAGCGTTTTGCTGGAACCCGAGATCCAACATTTGGCGCGCCAGGTAGGGGCGCCTCGTAGTTTCCTTCCCGTCGATTTGTGCTCCGCCACCACCGCGCTCCACCCTTATGGCGGGCGTCCCGCTCCCGGCTCCGACGGCAGACACCGACGACGGGGCCAGGGGCTCCGAGCCCTGGCCCTCGCCTTGCGGCGGGTACAGGGGCCGCCCAAGTTCAAGCCGGAGATGCCGCCGCGCTACGATGGCGCGGCGGACCCGTCAGCTTTCCTGCTGGCATATGAGGAGGCCTTCCTCGAGGCCCGGGGTGACGACAAGGTGATGGCCTGCTGGCTGCTCAACCTCCCCGAATCTGCAACACCCCAAAAATTTGAGCTACTCGAGGTCATTTATTAATTCCAGAGCCTTTTCTGTTCTGCTTTACAAAATTCTTCCCTCCATAGAAGATTATTTTGTAGAATGTTTTGGTCCTTGGTTGTTTTGTAAATCATTTCATTTATATCCTAAATAAAAGTAGGAAATATTTTCATAATAAAATATTCCACAAACAATTATTTTACTAGCATTTTCAATATTCAAAGTGCTTCTGTTGCACTACAAGTATTTTAAATAATTGTTTTAAAATCCCACAAAAATTATGAGAGGTCACGTGATGCCTATATGTCACTTTTGTGCAAAAACATAACTATGTCTTTTGAAAATTTTGAGTGAAACATCCTCTTTTCAAATTCTGTCCCATTCTTGAGTTATAACTGCAACCCTAATTTTTCTAGCTCCATTAATTCTGAAACTTTGCCATCTTATAGTCCTTCCAACTAGTACCTTAAGTCCAGAAGGGCAGCTCTAGTTTCAACTTTTAAGTCTACCAAACACTCCTCTGAAGTTTCTGTCCAGAACTGAATTCTGGTAAAACCTGCACTAGCAAGTTTCTCATCTTACCAAACTAACTACACTAACATATCTATCATCCAAAGAAACCTCATACTGCCAAATTTCATCATCAACATAATCTCCTACCTAGCCCTAGCATTTTTTTCGAACACCTTGTGGGCATGACAGAAATGTCGCCACTTTCCAACTTACACTGGACACTTGGTCATTTGGCCAAACCAGCATGTCCATCACTCCTCTCATACCTAGAAGCACCATCCTGTTGATTTTTAGCTCATGGGTGTCCCTGTAGATGCCACTGGGAATTTGACGAACACTTAACGTGCGTGCACCGGGCGCGGCCAGAGCGTGTGTTTTGCACGCGTCGGCATCGAGCTCCTGCCGTGTCTCTGTTGCCTCCCCCTCTCATCCTGATCCTCCTAAGGATCAGCCCGACCACCAGGAACCTCGCCAACACCCTCGCTTAGCCCCTCGCACCGTCCACCGCCATCCACGACGACCAAGACCGCCGCCCGACGAGTCCCGCATGGCCACGTCACTGCCCGACCCGCGTGGCGCGTCCCGAGTAGCCCAGCTCCTCCCAGGAGTAACTGCGGGCGGCCACCGCCCTCACCGTCCACTCTGCCGACATCAACGGCCTCACCTGCCACCGTAATAATCGCCGCCGCCGTGCTTATCCTCTGGACGCCGCGGAGCCGACCCCCTCGCGCTATAAAAGCTCACCCAGAGCTCGCTAGTATCCTCACCACACTCCCCTCCCCTGCTCTGATCCCCCTCAAGCATCCAAGTGACCGGACGAGGTCATCTTCCTCGACTCCGGCACGGCACCCGCCACCACCTTCCGGTCATTTTCAACGCCACTAGGGCCTCCCCCTCTCCACTCTCTTAACCAACAGCATCCTGCAGCACCCACGAATCCATCCCCATGCTCGATTTTGATAAGGATTCACCGCAGGCAAAAGCCCCATCTCACCTGACGCCGCGGTCCGCCGGGAAGCTCGCCGCCGGCGACTTCGACCACTCCGGCGACCAAGGAGGGTACCCACGGGTTCGCCTGGACCACCTGAGCACACCCATGTGCTCAGATCCCCGAGGGGTGCCGCCGTTCGCCGGTGAGCATCACTGGAGCGCCGCCTCTATTCGGCCAGAGAGGGAGGCGATTGCGGCGACTGGTCAAACCTGACCAGTGGGCCTGGCGGACCCACTGTCAGTGACCCAGCGGCAGGCCAGCTCGACTTAAGGGGAGGCGTATTTCTCGCAATGCGTCTCCTCCTCCGGAAAGCGTAAACACCAGACGCGTAGTCAGTGAAGTACATTTTCCCAATTCTGAAAGCGTATTCTCGCTCGAACTGTTTTCTTTTTCTGTTTTAATTTAAAATCCAGATTTGACCCTAAATTTGACTAGATCTAGTTTTTAAACCACAACTCTAAATGACTTGATTCTTTTTCTGATATTTCTCAAATTTTATCTAGTTTATTTTAGTATTTATTTCAAAATTTTCAAAACAACTTTTATGTACTGTTTTGGGAATATGTGGTAATTAAAATATTTTGAAAATAGGAAATGGAGGGGAGTTATAATTTTCAAAGTTTCTGCATGCTCAAGGCAAGCATTTTGAACACATGATATGGTGACTGCATAATTATTTGTGGCATGTGTATTTGAATTATGAATATGTTGAATTCCTATAGAGTTTGCATATTGCTGGTCATACATGCATGATCCTCGTGATGGTATTTTATTTTCACTTAAACATTTAGTATAAGTGAGTATGGTTATTTTCATGTGCCATATGTGCCTGTCTTGGTCCAGGCTAATTTGCAGGAAGAATCAGTCACCAGAAAAGTGACCGTGAGACTGAAATCTCATGGTGACGAGAATGATCACTGAGGGTATGTTGAGACATACCAGAGGTGGTGACCCTATTGGGTACTGCCAAGGAGTTATATTTTGCTAACCACTGCAGGAAAACTTAAACCTCCTGAGTTGACCGTAGATCGAGTCTTGTTCCGATAAACCCCCATATTGGTTCGTGCTACCACTTGTCCCCACCGCAGGCAGGGTATGGTTTAGTAAGTTGTTAACCCCTTTCCGTGCACACACCGTACAGAGAGTCCACGATGTGGGTTTCTAGGTATCGGCTACAATGCCAGTCATCGGGCCAGGGGGCATGGGTGTATCCGTCTGGGCCGAGAGGGGGGCACCCCTTGTAATCTGCGTGTGTTAATAGTGATCCCATGCTACTCGAGACGATGGTCTCCCCACCTTAGAGTTTCTCTTGAACGATGCTTTGGGTTATTCCTGGCATCCGGAAAGTTAATCTGGTGTGTGCTGGTCAGGTGTGTTTTCAACCCAAAGGCCGTAACGGGAATTAGTCGGCGTCTCGGTGCTGGCTAAAGAAATCCTTTACTTGTGGGTAAAGAGTACACCTTCTACAAAGTTATATCTATTCGAATAGCCGTGTCCATGGTTAAGGACTACAGTCTTGGTTGGTCAAGTGTCGGTCTTAGTATCAGTCTCCGGAGGAAATAATTAGTGGTCAAGGTTCCTTTTGTAGGATAATGATTGTCACTACTTGTGCTATTATGAATATTATTGTTGATATGGATATTGTTGTGGACTAACCTTTTCCTCTTATGTTTAACCTTGAGTATCTCTTGGGATGGCTAGACTACCAGGGATACTCAAGTTTATTTTCGTTTCTGAGTATCACTTGGGATGGCTAGTAAACCTGGATACTTGTGTTATTATTTTCTTATAAGCCCTTTATGAGGCGTCGCTCAGACACCCGACTGTGGCATTTCTTTTCAAGACCTCTCATGGCGTCGCTTGAGTTCTTGGGCGGTCATGTCTCGCCCGATTCTCTTTTAGACACCCGTTTGGCATTTCTTTAAAAGACCTCTCGTGGCGTCGCTTGAGTTCTCAGGCAGTCCTGTCTCTCCCGATTCTCTTTTAGACTCCCGTTTGGCATTTCCCTTGGAATTCTTCGGGTGGTCCAACGCCCGATGTTCCGTTTCATTTCTTCGATTTACTAATAACATGACTTATTTTCTGTATGAATATTTGTCATGCCATGCTTTAATACTGAGTCAACACATGCATGTAATTTTAATTCATCATGAGCATATGGATCCGGTATATCTTTTGTTCTTGATGTTTGCGAGTACATTCATACGTACTCACTGGCTTGTCCCTGGCTATTGTCTTGGCTAGATCATGACTCAGAGAGGAGCACTGTGATGACACGCCAACCTAGGATTCAGAGATAGCAGCCACGCGAGATTGGAGTTATCCAGGCCAGCTGTTCCCATGGGAATGGAGTTCCATCAACGTTGGAGATCCACGAGTCGCTTCCATCATCTGCCACTAGAAATCATTGTTGTACTCAATGGACCTATAAGGTCTTGTACTCAAATCCTTGTAATTGCTTGGAATTCTGTATCAAGGAAATGTCCACCGACAACAGTAATCCTGGGGCTGGTGATGACACAAGGGTCGTTTATTGGGATTTATGTCCCAGAAATCCGGCCCCTTACAACCTTGGTATCAGAGCCAGGCTGACCACCGGCTAATCCTATCTTAGCTTGGTCACTATCCCTAGGTTTCCACACCGTCCATATCCTTTCTTATCCATCGTCAAGCTCATCCTATCCGATAGCCTGCACAGCGGCGAGCCGACATCTTTTTGACAGTCGGTGCCGAACCTATCTACCTAGGCCATAGGCTGTGCGCCCGTGGCCGACACCTGAGTTGTCCCATCCGCAAGCGTGCGATGGAAGACTCTGCTGGCTTACAAAGGAAGGCTTGCCCGAACATAGCACATCACAACTCTCACTCGCACCCTGATTTCCAAACCACCAAGATGCCTGGTCCCATCGTCTGCAATGAGACCACCGCATCCGAGCTTGAAGATTTCGTAGCGATCCTCACCAATCTCACTCGTCATGCTTTTGGCATAGATGAACCCCCAGATATGTTGAGTACCAGGAACACACAAGTGATGCCATTCATCACTTCTGGGCCACGGTGCACATCTACGGGAGGGGCACCATATCAGAGCGTCCCTAACGGTTCACTGGGAGGACGGCCTCCGACGAGCCCCAAGCCATCCAACTTGCAGCCCGAGAGGGTATAGTTCATCTTCGACATTTGTCGCTGAGGGTTAACAACCGCCCTTTCTTTTACTACCCTAGTCATGAAGGCTATGGTAGCCCGACCCAGGTCGCCAACGGAGACCATGAGTCGGATCCTGCTCTGGTGCATCTGGTGCGCTACCTGAGAGCTCAAGAAGCACTATTCGATCAGGTCACTAATGACTTGATTGCGACTCGTAGGACGCTTGCTCTCCTGACATCGGTGAGAAGAAAAGTTGCAACCGACACCGACACCCCGATAATGCTGCTTGGGAGGCCAGTTGAGCCCCCAAGGTCTGCTCCTGTCATCTATCCGGGCAATGCCTTTGCCTCCCCAGGAGAACTCCGTCATCTCTTGGAGACCTACTCCAATGGAATTGTGACCACGAGACCCCACAAGGGGCATCATCGCTATCCCAGCACTGTAGCTCCCCATCCTACCCCGAACAACTCTGACACTGAAGCTCACGGAGAAGCCTCGACATCTACAAGACACGCCCGACTAGATGTCAACGAGGTGGACTGAGTCCACCAGGAGTGTTATCAAATCCTAGTAGTCCTGTTGTCTTGTATTTTCAAGGTAGCAATCATATGGCGTAGTGAGCTTGTCAACTACCTGTGTGCCATTGTGTAATGGTACTATGTGTGATCTAGCGTAAATTATTGGTGTACGGCGACAGAGTAAATGCTAGACGTGCCTGCCGACACGCATAGTAATACGTCAGACTCCTTTTGAGAAGTGGTGTCCGAGAATTTGACTTGGACAACCCTATGTTGGAGCCGATGCACAAGTCGTGCCAGCGCCGCATCGTGTTTCCTGACCGAGGCACCTTATAAGGGGCCGTATCCATGCACCACACCAGCCACCACCACACTTGAGCACCACTCTTCTCCATTCATCCTTCCATGTCTCACCCTGGAGCCTACCTACGAACTCCAGATGCAAGCCCTGGTAGTTTTGTTAAGCTTTTGTGGGATTTGACCCGCAATACACTTGGTTCCACCCACCCACCCAGTATGAGTTGTTCAAAATGAGGATCACCCCTGATTCCTCAAAATACTGGGCAGTTGTGCACATCCCACCAGAGGATTTAAATCAAGGCCCTCCATATGTTGTCTTCGTCGGGAGATCCATGCCAACCTCAGGCATGGCTATTGAGGCTGCCGCTTAAGGAGCAGTTACCCGTCTTCGATTCACTGTACCCGCTGCCAGTGAAAGGAAATACTACTATTTCCCGAGCCGCGCAGCTTCTGGGGCAGAAGCCACGTTCCGTTGTGAACGTATAGAGAGGAATCCAGCCCTGGCCAATCTCATTCAGTATGTGATGGCCCAGGAGCATCTAACCCAGCAACTAATGGATTACCTCCATTATCTTGCTGTCCTGAATCCCCACATCGCCATTGGTGGACCCCCATGGACAACTCCGGAAGGGTGTGTTCTTCATTTAATTCCTTCACTTCCCTCGGAAGAAGAAGAATGTGCCCCAGCACCGGGAACCTTTCCACAAGACACTGTAGATCTCACCTTCGGATTGTAGACGGTCATTGTTGCTGTACCTAGCACTAGTTTACGTGTTGCAACCGTTGTATTATAATTTAGGGCGTATGTCATAAGTGCATTGCCATGATTGCATTCTGCATATGATCATTGTTGTGATTTGCATTCAGTTCTTCCGCCCTTAACAAATCTCGAGGATGAGATTTTTCTTAAGGGGGGTAGAGTTTCTAACACCACAAAAATTTAATCAAATTTTATTAAAGTAAAATTTAGCCAGAAATTAAAGTTTGAGCTACTCCGGGTCATTTATTAATTCCAGAGCCTTTTCTGTTCTGTTTTGCAAAATTCTTCCCTCCATAGAAGATTATTTTGTAGAATGTTGTGGTCCTTGGTTGTTTTGTAAATCATTTCATTTATATCATAAATAACAGTAGGAAATATTTTCATAATAAAATATTCGACAAACAATTATTTTACTAGCATTTTCAATACTCAAAGTGCTTCTGTTGCACTACAAGTATTTTAAATAATTGTTTTAAAATCCCACAAAAATTATGAGAGGTCAGGTGATGCCTATATGTCACTTTTGTGCAAAAACCTAACTATGTCTTTCGAAAATTTTGAGTGAAACATCCTCTTTTCAAATTTTGTCCCATTCTTGAGTTATAACTGCAACCCTAATTTTTCTAGCTCCATTAATTCTGAAACTTTGCCATCTTGTAGTCCTTCCAACTAGTACCTTAAGTCCAGAAGGGCAGCTCTAGTTTCAACTTTTAAATCTACCAAACACTCATCTAAAATTTCTGTCCAGAACTGAATTCTGGTAAAACCTGCACTAGCAAGTTTCTCATCTTACCAAACTAACTCCACTAACATATCTATCATCCAAAGAGGCCTCATACTGCAAAATTTCATCATCAACGGAATCTCCTAGCTAGCCCTAGCATTTTTTGAACACCTTGTGGGCATGACAGAAATGTTGCCACATTCTAACTTACCCTGGACACTTGGTCATTTGGCCAAACTAGCATGTCCATCACTCCTTCATACCTAGAAGCACCATCCTGTTGATTTTTAGCTCGTGGGTGTCGCTGTAGATGCCACTGGCAATCTGACGAACACTTAACGTGCGTGCACCGGGCGCGGCCAGAGCGTGTGTTTTGCACGCATCGGCAACGAGCTCCTGCCGTGTCTCTTCTGCCTCCCCCTCTCATCCTGATACTCCTATGGATCACCCCGACCACCAGGAACCTCGCCGACACCCTCGCTTGGCCCCTAGCGCCGTCCACCGCCGTCCATGACGACCAAGACCGCCGCTCGACGAGTCCCGCACGTCCACGTCTCTGGCCGACCCGTGTGGCGCGTCCCGAGTAGCCCAGCTCCTCCCAGGAGTAACTGCGGGGGCCACCGCCCTCACCGTCCACTCTGCCGACCTCAATGGCCTCACCTGCCGCCGTAATGATCGTCGCCGCCGTGCTTATCCTCTGGACGCCGCGGAGCCGACCCCCTCGCGCTATAAAAGTTCACCCAGGGCTCGCTAGTATCCTCACCACACTGCCCTCCCCCGCTCTGATCCCCGTCAAGCATCCAAGTGACCGGAGGAGGTCATCTTCCTCGACTCCGGCCACGGCATCCGCCACCACCTTCTGGTCGATTTCAATGCCACTAGGGCCTCCCCCTCTCCACCCTCTTCACCAACAACATCCTGCAACACCCACGAATCCATCCCCATGCTCGATTTTGATCAGTACTCGCCACAGGCGAAAGCCCCATCTCACCCGGCGCCGCCGTCCACCGGGAAGCTCGCCGCCGGCGACTCCGTCCACTCCGGCGACCAAGGAGGGTACCCGTGGATTCGCCTCGACCACCTGAGCACACCCATGTGCTCAGATCCCCGAGGGGTGCCACCGTTCGCCGGTGAGCATCACCGGAGCGCCGCCTCTGTTCTGTCGGAGATGGAGACGCGCGCGGCGACTAGTCAAACCTGACCAGTGGGCCTGGCGGGCCCACTGTCAGTGACCCAGCGCCAGGCCAGCTCGACTTAAGTGGAGGCATATTTCTCGTAATGCGTCTGCTCCTCCGGAAAGCGTAAACACCGGACACGTAATCAGTGATGTACGTTTTCCCTATTTTGAAAGCGTATTCTCGCTCGAACTGTTTTCTTTTTCTGTTTTAATTTAAAATCAAGATTTGACCCTAAATTTGACTAGCTCTAGTTTTTAAACCAGAACACCAAATTACTTGATTCTTTTTCTTATATTTCGCAAATTTTATCTAGTTTATTTTAGTATTTATTTCAAAATTTTCAAAACAACTTTTATGTACTAATTTGGGATTATTTTGTAACTAAAATATTTTGAAAATAGGAAATGGAGGGGAGATATAATTTTCAATGTTTTGGAATGCACCCAACATTTCTGCATGCTAAATGCAAGCATTTTGAACACATGATATGGTGACTGCATAATTATTTGTGGCATGTGTATTTGAATTATGAATATGTTGAATTCCTATAGAGTTTGCATATTGCTGGTCATACATGCATGATCCCCTTGATGATATTTTATTTTCACTTAAACATTATGTATAAGTGAGTACGGTTATTTTCATGTGCCATATGTGCCTGTGTTGGTCCAAGCTAATTTGCAGGAAGAATCAGCCACGAGAAAAGTGAACGTACGACTGAAATCTTGTGGTGACGAGAATGATCAGTGAGGGTATGTTGAGACATACCAGAGGTGGTGACCCTGTTGGGTACTGCCATGGAGTTATATTGTGCTAACCACTGCAGGAAAACTTAAACCTCCTGAGTTGACCGTAGATCGAGTCTTGTTCCGGTAACCCCCATACTAGTTCGTGCTACCACTTGTCCCCGCCGCAGGCAGGGTACGGTTCAGTAAGTTGTTAACCCCTTTCCATGCACACACCGTACAGAGAGGCCACGATGAGGGTTTCCAGGTACCGGCTGAAATGCCAGTCATCGGGCCAGGGGGCATGGGTGTATCCGGCTGGGCCGAGAGGGGGGCACCCCTTGTAATCCGCGCGTGTTAACAGTGATCCCTTGCTACTCGAGACGATGGTCTCCCCGCCTTAGAGTTTCTCTTGAACGATGCTTTGGGTGATTCCTGGCATCCGGAAAGTTAATCTGGTGTCTGCTGGTCAGGTGTGTTTTCAACCCAAAGGCCGTAACGGGAATTAGTCGGCTTCTCGGTGCCGGCTAAAGAAATCCTTTACTTGTGGGTAAAGAGTACACCCTATGCCCAGTTATATCTATTCGAATAGCCGTGTCCATGGTTAAGGACTACAGTCTAGGTTGGTCAAGTGTCGGTCTTAGTGTCAGTCTCTGGAGGAAATAATTAGTGATCATGGTTCCTTTTGCAGGATAATAATTGTCACTACTGGTGCTATTATGAATATTATTGTTGATATGGATATTGTTGTGGACTAACCTTTTCCTCTTATGTTTAACCTTGAGTATCTCTTGGGATGGCTAGACTACCCAGGATACTCAAGTTTATTTTCGTTTCTGAGTATCACTTGGGATGGCTAGTCCACCTGGATACTTGTGTTATTATTTTCTTATAAGCCTTTATGAGGCGTCGCTCAGACACCCGACTGTGGCATTTCTTTTCAAGACCTCTCATGGCGTCGCTTGAGTTCTCGGGCGGTCCTGTCTCGCCCGATTCTCTTTTAGACACCCGTTTGGCATTTTTTTCAAGTCCTCTCGTGGCGTCGCTTGAGTTCTCGGGCGGTCTTGTCTCGCTCGATTCTCTTTTAGACACCCGTTTGGCATTTCCCTTGGAATTCTTCGAGCGGTCCAACACCCGATGTTCCGTTTCATTCTTTGATTTACTAATAACATGACTTATTTTCTGTATGAATATTTGTCATGCCATGCTTTAATACTGAGTCAGCACATGCATGTAATTTTAATTCATCATGAGCATATGCATCCGGTATATCTTTTGTTCTTGATGTTTGCGAGTACATTTAAACGTACTCACTGGCTTGTCCCTGTCTATTGTCTTGGCCAGATCATGACTCAGAGAGGAGCACTGCGACGACACCCCAACCTAGGATTCGGAGATAGCAAACACGCGAGATAGGAGTTATCCAGGTCAGCTGTTCCCGTGGGAATAGAGTTCCATCAACGTTGGAGATCCACGAGTCACTTCCATCATCTGCCACTAGAAATCATTGTTGTACTCAATGGACCTATAAGGTCTTGTACTCAAATCCTTGTAATTGCTTGGAATTCAGTATCAAGGAAATGTCCACCCGCAACAGTAATCCTGGGGCTGGTGATGACACAAGGGTTGTTTACTGGGATTTATGTCCCGGAAATCCGGCCCCTTACAGGATCCACGGTGGCATCTTGGGAGGAGCTGTGCGGCCTCTTCACTGCGCGCTATGCGGCAGCGGCACACCACACGGTCGCGGCCCTACTTGGCGGCTCTCAAGCACCGCCTTCGGATCGCCACATCAAGCCATTCCTTCGCCAAATCGGTGCCGCTTCCAAGCGCTCGGGGGCTCCGCCGGGCTGGGCTGCGCCCGAGGCCGACCTCACCTTCGACTCGGAAGACCACCCCGTCACCACCGCCGGCTCGGGTATGTTCCCGATGCTTTGCACGCCCACTATTTGCAACGTGGCCGTTACCAAGGCCCTCATCGACGGCGGCGCCGGCCTTAACGTGCTCTCCGTGGAGGCCTTCAGCCTTCTTCACGTACCGCTCGAGCGGCTCAGCCTCAGCAAGCCTTTCTCAGGAGTTGGCGGTGGCGCCGCCCACTCCCTGGGGCAGATTTGCCTCCCGGTCACCTTCGGCACACGCGACAACTACCGAACCGAGCTGGTCGACTTCGACATCGCCCGCATCGGCCTCCCGTACAACGCCATCCTCGGGTACCCAGCTCTAGCCCTGTTCACGGCAGCAACCCATCCGGCCTACAACCTCATGAAGATGCCTGGAAGCAAGGGCGTCCTCACCATCAAGGGGGACGCTAAGGAGGCCCTGGCAGCGCTCCAGCTTGCCCTCAAGACCGCCGCGGCGGCACAGCCCGCCGGTGTGGGCACCTCCGAGGCCAGGGGAGCCACATCAACCAAGAAGAAGCAGCTATTCACCCAAGACAAGGCGGAAACCAAGCAGGTGCCGGTCGATGAGGACGGGTCCTCAGGAGCCACCTTTACCATAGGTGCCGACCTCGACCCAAGCCAAGAGGAAGCACTGCTGAAGTTCTTGCGCGCGAACAAGGAGATATTCGCATGGGAACCGAAGCAGCTGGTGGGGGTCCCGAGAGAGGTGATTCAGCATCACTTGAGGGTGTGCCCCAATGTACGCTCTGTGAAGCAACGGGCGAGATGGCAGTCTACAGAGAAGCAGGCCTTCATTGTCCAAGAAACCCGCAAGTTAGAGGCGACGGGTGCTGTCGGTGTACAAAAGTAGGGGCCCTCCTTTTGAACCCTTTACTTGTGCACGAGCAATCAGAGCCACGCGCCGCGGCCACACCTAGCAGGGCAGAAGAGGGAAGCCGGAGAGAAGCTGAAGCGCAAAGCGGTCAAGGCAACGCCAAGACCAGAAACACAGGAGAGCAAAGGGGCGAGGTGGACTCCCCCGGCAAGACCCTTGGCGGGGCGGCCTCCGCGGCCCTGGCAAGAGCCTTGCCGGGGCAACTTGCCCGATGCCAGCAGAGCAGGCCACCCTTGAGCCCGTGGGTTCCAACACCAGCCAACCAACTACACTGGAACCAGGGCTCGAGAGGTGCCTCTATGGTGGCATGCAGATCTTCGTCAAGATTATGAACACACAAGATCAGATGAGGACCAGAAGACGGCGACCCTCGGCGGGATCCTAGCCGAGGAGATCCACAAGACCCCCGGCAAGCGCCTTGCCGGGACAACTGCGATGCCACGACAAGATCCTTGCCGGGCCCCCAGCAAGACCTTGCCGAGGGCATCAGCGGGGCCACTGACAGGCCCGCACTAGCCAAGACTCCACCGCCGTCCCCAAGCAGCTGCTAGCTCAACGAGCTGGGCAGGCACCTGCGTGGCGATGGGCGGCCTCTACACCAACTCAGCAAGCACTTGCGTGGTGGCATGCAGATCTTCGTGAAGGCTCCACCACCGCGCCAGCTCAGCAGCCTGCCTGCCTACATGGCACCACACGCATCGCTGGCCTGGGCACGTGTCGAAGCGAGGCCAAGTGGCGACGGACGGGACGGGCCTCGTTCCCGTCCCCAATAAAGCTAATGGACACCTAAGTAGTGCATTTAATGCGCCTTATCCTGTAACGCCGGGTGATAAGCTCGCGTGCTGTACACCTTTCCACCTCCTGTGTGCCACTGTGGCGACCCCCTTTGCCTATAAAAGGAGGCCCGAGGCGACCAGGACAGGGATTCGGCTCTTTTGGGCAAGTTACACCCCGTAGCTAGATAAAGAACACAAGAACACTCAATACATCCACCAAAGCAGGACTAGGGTATTACGCATCCTCACGGCTCGAACCTGTGTAAACGATCTGTGTGCTTCTTGTTAGACCTGCTCTTCTCACAACCCCGCACCCGCAAACTGTAGAAGGGATTCCAGTGATCCCATAGGCGTTGTTTCCTCGACAGGTGCCATTCACGAGGTTCGGTACCTGGGGTGGCTGGCAAACCCCGTCGTTGTGCCGAAGAAAGGCGGGAAGGAGCGAATGTGCGTCGACTTCACCAAACTCAACAAGGCCTGCCCCCAAGATCCGTTCTCACTTCCACGCATCGACCAGATCGTCGACTCCACCGCCGAGTGCGACCTGCTGTGCTTCCTGGATGCGTTCTTGGGGTATCACCAGATCAAGATGGCGGTAGAAGATGTAGAGAAGACAGCCTTCCTGACCCCGTGTGGGGTGTACTGCTACACTTGCATGCCCTTCGGACTGCGTAACGTGGGCGCGACCTTTCAGCGGTTGATGCGCATTGCCTTAGGGCGGCAGCTCGGGAGAAACGCGGAGGCCTACGTCGACGACATTGTGGTGAAGTCTTGGGAGGCCAGAACCTTGATCCAATATTTGGAGGAGACTTTCGCGAGCCTGCAACAGGTGAACTTGCGGCTTAACCCGGAGAAGTGCATGTTTGGTGGCCCTGCCGGCAAGCTACTGGGTTTCCTCGTGTCCCACAGAGGGATCGAGACGAACCCAGAAAAGATCAAGGCCATTGAAGACCAGAGCCCACCAAAGACCCTCAAGCAAATGCAGAAGCTGGCTTGTCGGGTGACTGCGTTGGGGCGCTTCATCTCCAAGCTGGGGGAGCGCACCCTGCCCTTCTTCAAGTTGATGAAGAAGAAGGGCCAGTTCGAGTGGACCCCGGAGGCCGACCGAGCTTTTCAAGACCTCAAGAGATACCTGACCAGCCCTCCGATGAGGTGGCGCCACGGCCCCTCGAGCCCCTAGTGCTTTATCTTGCCGCCACCCCGTACTCTGCCAGCGCGGCTCTGGTGGCGGTTCGGGAAGAGCGCTAAGCCAAGGGCGCATCACGACAAGCTACACCGCCAGCCAAAACGACGCAAGATGATGGAGGCGCCGCAAGAACCGTAGCAGCATCCACAGAGGACCAAGCTCGGCAGGACGACACCGCTGAGACCCCAACAAGCGATCAAGCGTCAGGGGCTCCACTACCTCAGGAGACGCCCCGACTCCCGCAGGACACGAGCCTCACCGACGCGCCAGCTCTCGTCGAGCACCCGGTGTATTTCGTTAGCACGGTGTTGCGGGACGCAAGGGCATGGTATCCCATGCCTCAGAATCTCTTGCTCGCGCTCTTAGTGGCCTCGCACAAGTTGCGGCACTACTTCCAGGGCCACCCCATCAAGGTCGTCTCAGCCTATCCATTGGAGAGAGTGCTCAGGAGCCCCAACTCTGCTGGAAGGGTCACTGACTGGAACATCAAGTTACAGGCGTTCCAGTTGGAGTTCAGCACTACCAGGGTCATCAAGGGAGCCACACTCGCTGATTTCGTGGCAGAATGGACGGATGCCCCGATGCTTGAAGTAGGCGAGGACCAGTCCACCTCGCCGGGAAGTGAGGCGCCAGATGGATGGGTCATGTATTTCGATGGCGCCTTCGCGCACCAAGGCGCGGGGGCTGGAGCGGTACTTATCTCGCCCACCCAAGACAAGCTCTACTACGCCGTGCAGCTCTGCTTTCAGTGAGGCAAGAAGGTCTCCAACAACATCACAGAATATGAAGGCCTCATAGCTGGCCTGAAAGCTGCGGCAGCTCTGGGGGCGAAGCGCCTCATCGTTAGGGGCGACTCGCGGCTCCTCGTCAACTTCTCCAACAAGGTATACGAGCCGAAGGACGAGCACATGGACGCGTACCTCGCGGAGGTGCGCAAGATGGAGAAGTAGTTCCTGGGCCTGGAGTTGTAGCACGTGCCCCGCGGCACCAACAAGGAAGCTGATGACATCTCCAGGAGGGCATCCAAGCGGCAGCCCCAAGAGCCTGGCGTCTTCGAGGAGCGGCTCTTCAAGCCACCGGGGACACCACCGCTCTCAAGGACAGCTCAGCCTCGGGAGGAGCTCCCGCAGCCGCCTGCCGCAGGAGCCCCAGCCTGTGGCCCGACTTCAGGAGCGCGCCTACTCCTGGCACTCGAGCCCGAGGAGGGATGTTGGACCAAGGAATTCAAGGAATACCTGATGCAAGGGGCCTTGCCGGAGAAGGAGGAGGACGCGGAGCGCGTGGCCCGGCAAGCCACGACATACTGCATTCGGGACGGTGATTAGTACAGGAAGCGACGAAATGGCGTTTCACTGCGTTGCATTGATACGTCTCCAACGTATCTATAATTTTTTATTGTTCCATGCTATATTATATTCTGTTTTGGATGATTAATGGGCTTTATTATACACTTTTATATTATTTTTTGGGCCCAAATTGCTGTTTTTTTTGCCTATTCCAGTGTTCCGAAGGAAAGGAATATCAGACGGAGTCCAAACGGAATAAAACCTTCAGGAACGTGATCTCGAAACAAACGTGATCCAGAGGACTTGGAGTGGACGTCAAGCAATCAACGAGGAGGCCATGAGGCTGGGGGGGCGCGCCTACCCCCCTTGGCGCGCCCTCCACCCTCGTGGGCCCCTCGTAGCTCCACCGACCTACTTCTTCCTCCTATATATACCTACGTACCCCCAAACCATCAGCAGAGGAGCCAAAACCCTATTTCCACCGCCGCAACCTTCTGTACCCGTGGGATCCCATCTTGGGGCCTTTTCCGGCGCTCCGTCGGAGGGGGCATTGATAACGGAGGGCTTCTACATCAACACCACAGTCTCTCCGATGATGTGTGAGTAGTTTACCTTGGACCTTCGGGTCCATAGTTATTAGCTAGATGGCTTCTTCTCTCTCTTTGGATCTCAATAAAAAGTTCTCCTCGATTCTCTTTTTGCGGTGTGTTTGTCAAGATCCGATGAATTGTGGGTTTATGATCAAGATTATCTATGAACAATATTTGAATCTCTTTTGAATTCTTTTATGTATGATAGGTTATCTTTGCAAGTCTCTTCGAATTATCAGTTTGCTTTGGCCTACTAGATTGATCTTTCTTGCAATGGGAGAAGTGCCTAGCTTTGGGTTCAATTTTGCGGTGCTCGATCCCAGTGATAGTAGGGGAAACGACACATATAGTATTGTTGCCATCGTGGATAAAAAGATGGGGTTTATATCGTATTGCATGAGTTTATCCCTCTACATCATGTCATCTTGCTTAAAGCGTTACTCTGTTCTTATGAAATTAATACTCTGGATGTATGCTGGATAGCGGTCGATGTGTGGAGTAATCGTAGTAGATGCAGGCAGGAGCCAGTCTACTTGTCACGGACGTGATGCCTATATACATGATCATACCTAGATATTCTCATAACTATGCTCAATTCTATCAATTGCTCGATAGTAATTTGTTTACCCATCGTAATACTTATGCTATCTTGAGAGAAGGCACTAGTGAAACCTATGGCCCCAGGGTCTATTTTACATCATATTAATCCTCCGTCAACTAGCTATTTCTTTTGCCGTTTATTTTGCTTTCTTTACTTTTACTCTTTACTATAAAATACCAAAAATATTATCTTATCATCTCTATCAGATCTCACTCTCATAAGTGACCGTGAAGGGATTGACAACCCATTTATCGCGTTGGTTGCGAGGTTCTTATTTGTTTGTGTAGGTGCGTGGGACTCGAGCGTGGTCTCCTACTGGATTGATACCTTGGTTCTCAAAAACTGAGGGAAATACTTACACTACTTTACTGCATCACCCTTTCCTCTTCAAGGGAAAACCAACGCAGTGCTCAAGAGGTAGCAAGAAGGATTTCTGGCGCCGTTGCCGGGGAGTCTACGCACAAGTCAAGACATACCAAGTACCCATCACGAACTCTTATCCCTCACATTACATTATTTGCCATTTGCCTCTCTTTTTCCTCTCCCCCACTTCACCCTTGCCGTTTTATTCGCCCTCTCTTTCCCTTCGCCTCTTTGTCACTTGCTCCGTTGTCTCCCGAGTTTGAAGTTCTTCACTTCAGGCAAAGACAAGGAGAAAACTTAAAAGATTCTTGGTTTAGAATGATGGAATCTTATCGTAATTGTACCCTAGAGGTGAACTTTAGAATTTTTCTTCACAATTTTTTTGTTGGACTGAATATGTCTCATAGACAACTCTTGGATTGCGTTGCCAAAGGCAATTTTATTGAAATTGATCCCAGTATTGCACATGAAACTATAGAAGGTATAGTGGGAACACTACCTCAACAAAAGGGGCTTCATCATATCCAAGAAGAAACTCATGTTTTTGAGAAAATTTGTGAAGTAACAAAGATTTTACAAAAATCTCTTGAACCTCTTAAGAGTGTTAGCGGAAATCTCCACCGCATGAATATGTTGATTACTCTTTGCAATACGTGGTTGGATTCTTTAGATCTCAAAATTTCCGAATATGAAGGGAAACGTAAAGAACCTCCCGGATTCGAGCATAACTCTGCTAAAAAATTAAATACCCAAGATGATAATACCTAGATCTATCCTTGCTTTTATGCCTAGCTAAGGGCGTCAAACAATAGCGCTTGTTGATAGGCAACCCAATTTTATTTTAGTTTTATTTGCTTTTTGGTTCTGTTTAGGAATAAATAATCTAACTAGCCTCTGTTTAGATTTGTTTTTGTGTTTTAATTAGTGTTTGTGCCAAGTTGAATCTATAGGATCTTCTTGGATGATAGTTATTTGATCTTGCTGAAAATTCCAGAAACTTTCTGTTCACTAAAACAATTGTTTAAAATCACCAGAACGTGATAAAATACTGATTCCAATTGCAGTATATCAATAAACAAATTATCTAGGCCGTCCTATTTTGGTAGATTTTTCTGAGTTCCAGAAGTTTGCGTTAGTTACAGATTACTACAGACTGTTCTGTTTTTGACAGATTCTGTTTTTCATGTGTTGTTTGCTTATTTTGATGAATCTATGGCTAGTAAAAGAGTTTATAAACCATAGAGAAGTTGGAATACAGTAGGTTTAACACCAATATAAATAAAGAATGAGTTCAATACAGTACCTTGAAGTGGTGTTTTGTTTTCTTTCGCTAACGGAGCTCACGAGATTTTCTGTTAAGTTTTGTGTTGTGAAGTTTTCAAGTTTTGGGTAAGGATTTGATGGATTATGGAACAAGGAATGGCAAGAGACTAAGCTTGGGGATGCCCAAGGCACCCCAAGGTAAATGTAAGGACACCAAAAAGCCAAAGCTTGGGGATGCCCCGGAAGGCATCCCCACTTTCGTCTTCGTCCATCGGTAACTTTACTTGGAGCTATATTTTTATTCACCACATGATATGTGTTTTTCTTGGAGCGTCTTGTATGATTTGAGTCTTTGCTTTTTAGTTTAACACAATCATCATTGCTGTACACACCTTTTTGAGAGAGACACATATGATTCGGAATTTATTAGAATACTCTATGTGCTTCACTTATATCTTTTGAGCTATATAGTTTTTGCTCTAATGCTTCACTTATATCTTTTAGAGCACGGCGGTGGTTTTGTTTTATAGAAACTATTGTTCTCTCATGCTTCACTTATATCATTTTGAGAGTCCTACAAAACAGCATGGTAATTTGCTTGAATTGAGAAATTAGTCCTAATATGATAGGAATCCAAGATTAGTAAAAACTTCCTTATAAGTGCGTTGAATACTAAGAGAAGTTTGATGCTTGATGATTGTTTTGAGATACGGAGGGAGTTATATTAAAGTTGTTCTAGTTGAGTAATTGTGAATTTGAGAAATACTTGTGTTGAAGTTGGCAAGTCCCGTAGCATGCACGTATGGTAAACATTGTGTAACAAATTTGAAACATGAGGTGTTCTTTGAATGTCCTCCTTATGAGTGGCGGTCGGGGACGAGCGATGGTCTTTTCCTACCAATCTACCCCCCTAGGAGCATGAGCGTAGTGCATGGTTTTTGATGACTTGTAGATTTTTGCAATAAGTATGTGAGTTCTTTATGACTAATGTTGAGTCCATGGATTATACGCACTCTCACCCTTCCATCATTGCTAGCCTCTTCGGTACCGTGCATTGCCCTTTCTCACCTTGATAGTTGGTGCAAACTTCGCCGGTACATCCAAACCCCGTGATACGATACGCTCTATCACACATAAACCTCCTTATATCTTCCTCAAAACAGCCACCATACCTACCTATTATGGCATTTCCATAGCCATTCCGAGATATATTCACATGCAACTCTCCACCGTTCCGTTTATTATGACATGTTTCATCATTGTCATATTGCCTTGCATGATCATGTAGTTGACATCGTATTTGTGGCAAAGCCACCATGCATATTATTCATACATGTCACTCTTGATTCATTGCCCATCCCGGTACACCGTCGGAGGCATTCATACAGAGTCATACTTTGTTCTAATATCAAGTTGTAATCATTGAGATATAAATAAATAGAAGTGTGATGATCATCATTCGTAGAGCATTCTCCCAAATAAAAAAAAGAGAAAGGCCAAATAAAAAAAGGGAAAGGCCCAAAAAAAATTAAAGAAGGGGCAATGCTACTATCCTTTTTTTCACACTTGTGCTTCAAAGTAGCACCATGATTTTTATGATAGAGAGTCTCTTGTTTTGTCACTTTCATATACTAGTGGGAATTTTTCATTTAACTTGGCTTGTATATTCCAACAATGGGCTTCCTCAAATTCCCTAGGTCTTTGTGAGCAAGCAAGTTGGATGCACACCCACTTAGTTTCTTTGTTGAGCTTTCATACATTCATAGCTCTAGTGCATCCGTTGCATGGCAATCCCTACTCCTTGCATTGACATCAATCGATGGGCATCTCCCTAGCTCGTTGATTAGCCGCGTCAATGTGAGACTTTCTCCTTTTTTGTGTTCTCCACATAACCCCCATCATCATATTCTATTCCACCCATAGTGCTATATCCACGGCTCACGCTCATATATTGCGTGAAAGTTGAAAAAAGTTTGATATTACTAAAGTATGAAACAATTGCTTGGCTTGTCATCGGGGTTGTGCATGATGACAGCATTCTTGTGTGACGAAAATGGAGCATGAACAAACTATATGATTTTGTAGGGATGAACTTTCTTTGGCCATGTTATTTTGAGAAGACATAATTGCTTAGTTAGTATGCTTGAAGTATTATTACCTTTATGTCAATATTAAACTTTTATCTTGAATCTTTCGGATCTAAATATTCATACCACAAATAAGAGAATTACATTGAAAATTATGCTAAGTAGCATTCCACATCAAAAATTCTGTTTTTATCATTTACCTACTCGAGGACGAGCAGGAATTAAGCTTGGGGATGCTTGATACGTCTCCAACGTATCTATAATTTTTTATTGTTCCATGCTATATTATATTCTGTTTTGGATGTTTAATGGGCTTTATTATACACTTTTATATTTTTTTTGACTAACCTATTAACCGGAGGCCCAGCCCAAATTGTTATTTTTTTGCCTATTTCAGTGTTCCGAAGGAAAGGAATATCAAATGGAGTACAAATAGAATAAAACCTTCGGGAACGTGATTTTCGGAACAAACGTGATCCAGAGGACTTGGAGTGGACGTAAAGAAATCAACGAGGAGGCCATGAGGCAGGGGGCGCGCATACCCCCCTGGGCGCGCCCTCCACCCTCGTGGGCCCCTCGTAGCTCCACAAACCTACTTCTTCCTCCTATATATACCTACGTACCCCCAAACCATCAGCAGAGGAGCCAAAACCCTATTTCCACCGCCGCAACCTTCTGTACCCATGAGATCCCATCTTGGGGCCTTTTCTGGCGCTCCGCCGGAGGGGGCATTGATCATAGAGGGCTACTACATCAACACCATAGTCTCTCCGATGATGTGTGATGTAACTCTTCTTTTTGCGGTGTGTTTGTCGAGATCCGATGAACTGTGGGTTTATGATCAAGATTATCTATGAACAATATTTGATTCTCCTCTGAATTCTTTTATGTATGATTGGTTATCTTTGCAAGTCTCTTCGAATTATCAGTTTGGTTTGGCCGACTAGATTGATCTTTCTAGCAATGGGAGAAGTGCTTAGCTTTGGGTTCAATCTTGCGGTGCTCGATCCCAGTGACAGTAGGGGAAACGACACGTATTGTATTGTTGCCATCGAGGATAAAAAGATGGGGTTTATATCATATTACATGAGTTTATCCCTCTACATCATGTCATCTTGCTTAAAGCGTTACTCTGTTCTTATGAACTTAATAGTCTAGATGCATGCTGGATTGCGGTCGATGTGTGGAGTAATAGTAGTAGATGCAGGTAGGAGTCGGTCTACTTGTCACGGACGTGATGCCTATATACATGATCATACCTAGATACATGATCAATTGCTCGACAGTAATTTTTTTACCCACCGTAATACTTATGCTATCTTGAGAGAAGCCACTAGTGAAACCTATGGCCCCAGGGTCTATTTTACATCATATTAATCCTCCGTCAACTAGCTATTTCTTTTGTCCTTTATTTTGCTTTCTTTACTTTTACTCCTTACTATAAAAATACCAAAAATATTATCTTATCATCTCTATCAGATCTCACTCTCGTAAGTGACCGTGATGGGATTGACAACCCCTTTATCGTGTTGGTTGCGAGGTTCTTATTTGTTTGTGTAGGTGCGTGGGACTCGAGCGTGGTCTCCTACTGGATTGATACCTTGGTTCTCAAAAACTGAGGGAAATACTTATGATACTTTACTGCATCACCCTTTCCTCTTCAAGGGAAAACCAACGCAGTGCTCAAGAGGTAGCATGCATCTCCAGGAATCAGGGGAAGGAGTTGCTATCCGACATACATGGTGGGGATTCCGGGCACCACTCGTCATCGCGGACCCTCGTTGGCAAGGTATTCTGCAGCGGATTCTACTGGACCACGCCACTCAACGACGCAACCAAGCTGCTGAAGTTCTGTGAAGCCTGCCAGTTCCACGCCAAGCAGATCCATCAGCCGGCTCAGGGCCTCCAGACCATCCCACTCACATGGCCGTTCGCGGTCTGGGGGCTGGATATCTTGGGCCCATTCCCTCGAGCGCCTGGGGGCTACCGCTACCTCTACGTCGCCATTGACAAGTTCACCAAGTGGGCGGAGGTGGAAGCCGTCCGCACCATCCCAGCGGGCTCCGCGGTGAAGTTCATCAAGGGTCTCGTGAGCCATTTCAGGGTCCCCAACCACATCATAACTGATAACGGCTCGTAGTTCACTAGTAATCTCTTCAAGATGTATTGTGCTAACCTTGGAACGCAGATCTGCTACGGTTCGGCGGCTCACCCCAGGAGGAATGGTCAAGCCGAATGTGCCAACGCAGAGGTCCTGAGGGGCCTCAAGACCAGGACCTTCAAGAAGAAGCTCGAGGCCTATGGAAGGGGCTGGTACGATGAGCTCCAGTGCGTGCTGTGGTCCATCCGCACCACCGCCACCAAGCCAACGGACGAGACCCTGTTCTTCCTCATCTACAGAGCAGAAGCGGTCCTCCCTCACGAGGTCAAGCATCGCTCCGCACGGGTCTTTGCATTTGATGAAGTGCAACAGGACGCCACGCGGGGGATGGACCTCGCACTGGGGGAGGAACGCCACCGCGAAGCCGCACTGCGGGCGGCAAGGTATCAGCAGCGCTGCAGCGATATCAGTGCCGCAACATCCGCTCCAGGATGCTCGAGGCGGTTGACCTCGTCCTGAGGCGGGTCCTCTCAACGGAAGGGCTGCATAAGCTCTCACCCATGTGGGAGGGCCCGTTCAATGTCGTCCATGTCTCCAGGCCTGGCGCCGCGCGCCTGGACAGGACGGGGTACCCATCCAGAACGCCTGGAACATCGAGCACCTCCGGAAGTTCTACCCATGAAGAAAGGCCCAGTGCCTGTGAAGAAGGCCCAGTGCCTGTTAAGATCGCCGCCTGCGACACTCTCACGTAATAACGAGTGGGTCTGTACACGCCCCGGAGTATCAGGAGTGCCGCCCTTGGGCCTCGGGGGCTCCCTCCCACGTCTTAGTGGCAGCACTTAGCTCCGCACTGGTGAGAAAACTTGAATACTAGACTAGGTGCCGGACACGGCTTTTCATTTGCTTTCCGTAGTTGGCTCGTCTCCTTTTAATTGGAATTTGCTTCTGGTGTTCCTTCCTGATTTGGTTATGTCGCCTTTCGCCGCTATTTTCGACCCTGGTTTAACTTGTTCTCTGTCTCGCATTCCTTGCGAGGGGGCTAGCCAGGTGCCCTCGCGAGCGTTTTTCCTTTTATCTGCCTTCCGTCTATTTTTTCGCAAGGCACCATTATTCGAGCCCACAAGCTGGTGCATCTCTCCTAATCCATTCCTCGCGAGGGGCATTCCCCTTCTCCGCGGCAGAGAACCTCTTGGATCGCGCCATTGGTGTCGGTGGTGGAGCAGAGGAGGAGAAGCAAGCGAAATGGGAAGAGATGGGCGACGGGGGTTCTGCCCCCTCCCCATTTATAGCAAGAGAAGGCCAACCAGCGCCCCCCATGCTCACAGGTAATGATGGTTTTCCCTTGCATGTCGCAGGGACTCGTCAAGTCAGGCAGTTGCCGAGGCAGCGTGGGGAAGCGGAGACGCCCACATCCAATCAACCACCACGCGTCGACCAAGGCCGCAGGCTATTGGGGCCGCGGGGCTCCACACTTGACATTTGGCTTCGCCTCGAAGCCAAGCCCGAGCGCGCCTTGGGCCCGAGGGCTATTGTCAGCGTTCTGGGAACTGGGGTCCCAGACTTGCCTGCCTGCGGCCCACGGCGTGGCTCTGCAAGTGGGCCTGTACAGCCCATCTTCACCAACAAGCATTCAAGACCCTCGCGAGGGGCCAAGCCTCACGAGGTGGACGACACAAGACCTCCTCAGGAGCGGCCTCACCAGGTTGGCTCGCGAGGGACGGAGGGATCAAGGCAAGGCAAACCTCGCGAGGTTCTCGTGACGTGAGCCATGACGACCGAGACCAGGCAGGCGCCAGGCGGGTGCCAGCGCGCACAATGTCCTTGTTTCCTCTTTAACGCTAAGGGGGCAAGCGCGGGCGCGGAGTACTGATGCGTCAAGCAAAGGTTTCCATATCAGTGCAACGAGACCAAGACTAGCAGGACGGCAAGATGGAGGTCACCGTGGATCCCAAGGCGGCGTCACCACCAGAGCCTTTGGCAGGCAAAGACTACTTTTGTCAGGATAGCTTGTACTAGTTGTCTCCCTTCGAACTGGCCGTTATGGAATCCCTTCCCGCTCAATATTTGGGAAGAGGACCAGGGCCTCTATAAATAGGACTAGCCACCACCATAGAGGGGGTCCTCACCCGCACATCGAGCATAAGAACACCTCATCCTCGGGAGGCCGTTCTTCCCCTTGTAACTGTTCATCTTCAGCCTAAGAGGCCATCCACCACCACCACACTGGAGTAGGGTATCACACTGCAACGGTGGCCCAATCCAGTATAAATCTTGTGTTCTTTGCGTTGCGAGTTCGTCGAATTAGCCCTTGAGTTCTTAGCAAAGCTAGGGCGTGGATCGGTAGGGGGAGAACTTCACGCGCACCCCAGAGTTCGAACCTTAAGGGTTTTGCCGGAACCCGAGATCCGACACATGCAAGTATCCATGAGTTGTACTCCCTCCGTTTCCAAATATAAGTCTTTTTAGAGATTGCAACAAGTGACTACATACGAAGCAAAATGAGTGAATCTACACTCTGAAATATGTCTACATACATCCGTATGTTGTAGTCCATTTGAAATGTCTAAAAAGACTTATATTTAGGAACGGAAGGAGTAACTAATTCATCGGTAAACACAAATTATTGAAATATATTGAGTGTAGTGCTTTGATGTGTCGCGTCAACTCGTACAAGACTGAGAAGTTTGATTACTACAACGCCCTCTCGCCTTAACTGCACCTGCCTTTGGCTGCATGACAGGTGGACCACCGACCTGTTGGACCCACCTGTCATAGACGCAAAGGCAGGAGCAGTAAGTCAATGAAGTTGCGTCCCTCCCTCGCCCATGAGTGTGGTGGCTGGCAGGACTAGGAGAAGCTTTCGTTCGCTACATGCTCTCCCTCCCGCATGCAGTGGACATGCAGCAGTTCAATCGGTGTCAGATGGCCAAAAGCATACTGTAGTACTCCTCCACTGCAGTAGTACTGCATCATTGTTTGACTTCCCAAAGAGGCGAAGAGCCAAGCACAGCCCGGACGCTCGTGTGGTAGTTTCATCTGTAGAGTAGTCTAGGATAGCATGTACCGTGCGTGTAAGCTTAAAATCGTTGGGGTCGGCTCCATGCTTTTTTTATTAAAATAATCTTGTGGCCCTACCTGTCATCCTGGTGATTCTAGTTTGCACGCGCATCTGGTCAAGACAGGAATATATATTTTAATTTGTGGTGGGGTAAATGTTAGAGGTTGCAGCAAATGGAGTATTGTACATTGCGGGTCTTTCACCCAAGTTTAGAGGCAACCATGTGGGGCCAGTGCTATGATGTGTCCCGTCAACTCGTACAATGAGGAGAAGCTTGATTTTACTACTACACACCTTCTCCCTCGCCCATGCGCACGGTGGCTATCCCTCCCGCACGCGGTGGACGGACATGCACCAGTGGATTCGATACTACTATAGAAGTAGTAGTAACATCATTGTTCGTCTTCTCGAAGAGGCGAAGAGCCAAGCGCAACCCAAACATGGCAGTTGCGAACGCTCGCGTGGCAGTCTTTGTGTAGGGGTGGGGCGTGGTGCGGAGCCTTGGAGCACGCATATAGCCAGGCTCTTGCATGAGACAAAATTGCTATTTGAGCCCACTATTGTAGTACTAGTACTTGCTAGTATAGCCCTGTAAGCTGGAAAGGAGTATTTTCCTTTCTAGAGATTTCACCGCCTGCCGTACTAGCTCAAATCTCAAATCTCATCAACCAAGGCATTTTGTGATTGGAGGAATGTATCTCGTACTTTACAAAACTACCCTAATTAAACTCATGCATTAATTACGTAGTTCTCTCATTTTCCTATCCGCCTTGGTCGCGGTTGACAATATTGAGCACTCCTATATGACTAGCCGCTCTATGTACATGCGGGACATCAAAGCATCCGGGCCCGCTTGCCATCCACCAAATCACAGCGAGGTGTTACAGTCGAGACCCACCGGTCACCCCGGTGTGGCCGTCATGACCCGTCATATCAGAAAACCCACCTTTACCAGCTGTTGTAAAGTGGCCTCGAAGTGGCCTCGAAGTTGGACTGGATGAAGCAACCATCATTTCACGGGAACGCTCGTTGAAGCCCTTTCTACCCTTTCTTGAAGTAAACCTCACTCCAGGCTACTCACTTCTGCCATTTTTCTTCTGTACCGACGAAGGAAAGGTGGGCAAATCAGTGATGCTGCTATATTTTCATTCCAAGAATCTTCTTTTTGCGAAGCACCGACCGATTCTCACAGCCTATTCTTTTCCCGTTTTCATTGCGATTATGGTTTCCTTTCGATTGCTTTTTGTTTGTCAGTGCATTCATGGATCCTGGAGCACTAGGCAAAAAGTTGCCGGCGGACAACCCACTGGAGACAGCGATCTCCAGGAAGCGAGCACCGACCAACGAGTTGACCATGTTGGCGGGCCAACCCATGGAGACGAAGAACTCCAAGAAACAAGCACTGGCCAAAGAGTTGACGACGTTGGCGGACGAACTCCTCAAAGAAAGTTGGAAGAACAGCAAGGGCCCCATCGTGCCTACCCCAGAAACTCTAATGGCCACCTATGCGAGGCTCAAGGCCGAGTTTGAGGAGATAGTCGCCATTGAGAAGCAGTATTCACCTGGCAAGGTGATGGCCCCCATCGCGGACGAGGAGATGACCCCCGGAGGGATGGGATTCGCCGGTGAGCTGCACAAGGTAAATAATAATGGCTTACCATAGTTGTGGTTTTTGATTATTTCCAATGTGCTTGCTAATATGTTAGGGTTGTGAAGGTGCCGATGGACGTCCTTGATGATTCCGATGTCGCGGCCCGTCCTGTGGACAACGCCCCAGAGATCGTTTTCGATGCCGCGGTCCGTCTTGTTGACATCGCCCTGGAGAACGATTCCGATGCCGCTGTCCATCCTGTGGACATCGCCCTAGAGATCGATTCCCATGCCGCTGTCCGTGCTGTGGTCATTGCCCGAGAGATTGATGACAAGAAATAGTTGGCCGCGCTAATCTTTCAGGGTAGTTTGCATTGCCCTGTGTTTAATTACCAGAACGATGCGTGTTATCAAACCATCTTAGGGCTAGTGCACTGTCTTGTGTGGGCGGTACTTGCTACTTTTGTTTGATAGTGAATCATGCGAACCCTCTCCGAGTTATGGAAACAGATGTATCCTCACCAGCTTTTGATGTAATATATCGCATGCTTAGATGTAAGTTCGAACTGTTTATCATATCAGCAGGGCTTATTTGATGATTCTTGGTGTTAGTAGGCTAGCTACTGTGCCAGCTATAGTACTTGCAAAACACTCACCGAAGAGAAACGTTGGGGCTGATGAGCTCATGGTACGCTTATACTTATCCGTCGTCGATCGGCCAATAGCCCAAGCTCCTAAAATTGTAGGCTTAGCGATCGATCAGACAATAGTCGACACGGATACATTCAGGCCTCATTTGGTTCATAGGGTAGGAAAATCGTAGCAAAAGTACAGAGACGTACAACACAAAATCATAGCAGTACAGAGACGTACTCCCTCCGTTCCAAAATAGATGACTCAACTTTGTACTACTAACTTTGAAACGGAGGGAGTACAAATCCTAGGCGGGCTAGTTTGGCCTAGTGGGTTTCAGTGATATGACGTGGTACAGTGCCGTCCAGTCTTCGCGTGTGGTAGCAGTATTGCGGGTACAGTAAGTTTTCTTGAAGAAGCGGAATTCAACGAAGTCATGATGGTTCCTTCGTCCGACCAACTTACAGTGGGAAAGGTTGGGCCTACGCTACGACCGGGGTGGACCAGGATAATTTTGTGCATGGCAGGTGGACCAGGATGGTCGACGTCCCACATGTCGGCGAATGGAAAGTATTCTTTTCCGATATAGAGGACGAGCAATGAGTATTCATTGTTTATTTTTGATGAAAGCTATTGTCTCCACTGTTACGACGGAGGAGTGTGAAACACGGCAGCCCAGTGAACTTGGCATGTGCACCACTCCCTCCTTCCTCATGTAATACTACCATAGTGTTGACTATAAGATTGGCTATAAATGTTACAACTTTTTCTCACTTTCTCTCTATCTATTTCCTCTCAAATGTTTTTTACCTTTCTTTTTTAGACACAATTGTTTTTTTATGCCTCTTTTTTTAGAATTAGTTTTTTTATACCTAGGAGCACGTGTAGAGACGGGCTCTTGCAGAGCCCACTCCTTGACTTTGTCAATGCCTCTCTCTCCTCCACATAAGCGTGCTTATAGGCCAGTATTTTACTGGTACTACTTGCTACGAATGCGGGCAGCTCGCGTCTGAAGGGGGAGGGCTTGGAAGCGGTCTGGACACCCGCATGGCCCACCTCACATTATCACCATATATTTCTTGGAGTTCGTGCGCGGTAGGCGGGTGATCTCTTCTCCCTCCCCCATCTCTCTCTTCTCAGCCGACTCCCGCCGAGCGATTAGATTTCGGCTATCGATGGTTTATTCAATTGCAGTCCCACATGTCAGTGAAATTGCAAGACAACGCGTGTCCCTTCTGGTGAGCAGCGTGCAAGCCGGACTGTCGGGGGTGCGACGCGTACGAGTCGTAAGTGTGCCGCCTTTTCTTTTGAACTTGCAAAGCGAAACATTTTCGAGCGATCGATCGATAGAAATCCAGAACAAAATGACGAGGGCGGTGCTTTCCCTGTGTTAGGCGGGCTAGTTTGAGTGATATGACGTGCTACAGTGCCGTCCAGTTGATCCATTTTTAAGTAAGCAAGAGTTTGCACTCTTACGTGGGAGGAGTGCGAAACACGGCGGATCTGATTTCGGTCAAGGGATAACTGTTCCATGCCAAATAATGGAGCACTGTTAATCTCCAGCGCTGGCCCACAAATTTACACCGGCATCTGTCTGAGGACATGATGCATGCCATCCAATGCTGCCCGCATACTTTTCGACAACTATATGAACTAACCGGATGAAATTCGTGCAACCGGATGAAATTCATTACATTTCGAAAAAAATTCCTACAAACTGGATGAAATTCATTACATATTTCGCACAAACTGTACTAAAACCTATTGTAAACCTAATCTAAACGATCGCCGGTGCCCGACCACCATGTCCGGCCATGGACCCGAGAAAGCCGGCCATTGCCATTGCCTCCTCCTCATCCGCTTCGATAACCTCCTCCTTCGGAGCACAAGGTTCTAAAGATTTCCGCCTCCACGTCGCCGTCGATCGGCTAATCGGCCGCCGATGTTTATCCCACCAAGCTTGGTGTCGACTGAGTGGAGGAGCGGTGGCCTTCCTCGGACCAGAGCGGCGGCGACCTACCGTGTACTATTCTTCCTCGCTGCCGGCTGCGCCCGCGCACGCGCGCCGGCTTCGTGATAGTGGCGGCGGAGGGCGGCCGGGGGGGGAGCCGGGGAGCTCCTTCGTCTGCTCCTGCAACAGTACGTCCAAGAGAGCTTTGGAGTGCGCCCGGAGCGGAGCCGCCGATGTCCTTCGTCTGCTCCTGCGACAGTACGTCCAAGAGAGCTTTGGAGCGCCAGGTGGCCATGGTTGGAGTGGTGCCGACAGAAGGAAGGGACCGGAGGAGAATGAGTGTGGGTCTTTGGCTATGGCTGGGAGCTGGGGCTCAAGTTAATATAGCAGGCGAATGGCAATGAGCCGTGGCAGACGGATGGACGGCTGGTGCCAGAGTAGGTTCGTCGAGCGTGAATGCGGACGCTGCTTCAGTGACTTAACTGCAGGTGCGTTGGGTCATTGACATGTGGGCCCAACGGGCATCTGGCCCGCATGTCAGTGACACACCAACTGCACCTGCGGGCATTGACGTTCTGGAGAGACGGTGACCGTTTTAGGCGGGAAGCGCGCGCTAGCGATGGAAGGGGTTTCGGTAGGCCAGGGCGGTAAGACGCTGGCGTGGTGGTAAAATTTTAACTCATGGATGACGAGCCTTTTAATTGTATGCGGCATGTCTTGACAACCAGGCGTCAATGCAACCGGTCTTGTCGCCAGCTAGCCTTTGACGATCACCATTAGACACCACACAACCATGCAAAACATACGAATAATGGACGAATCGATCAGACACACTCGTGTGCAGTGGCACTATGATCGGTCGCTCACGACAGTACATACTCCGTACCCTAGTACCCTCTCTAGCTAGGCTGTTTTATATATTGTCGTTGTGATGGACGATATACATGAGCAAGGTGCTGAGTCCCAAGTATGACCGTTGGTGTTGAGCCAGGTGAATACATGCTCGGCGTCCGCGGAGGCCTCCATCAAACGTCTAAATAGTAATGTCAGGCACCACCGGGGCGCGCAGGTGATGGGCTCGCCGTTTGCGTTGCTCCATGAGCAGGACTTTGATTGAGAGAGCAACATGCACGCATTAGCATGGTTTAACAGCGTGAGCATGAGTGTCTGCACGCGTACATGCTACTTGCCTCTATGGACGGTGTGCGCTAATATGTGCATCACGTATAATATAATGATCAAAGTGAGCTATCAACACAAGTTCGATGACCGCCAATGCATTTTACTCGGTAATAAATGACCAGGATTGAAGGGGAATCCAAATTTCCTTCGTCTTCTGTCCTTGAGCTCTTGACAAACCAATGCACTATACGGTTGTCCGGCCACTCCACCCCAGAGCTCTCACCAAGCGTCGTTCATGCCACCGCGCCGCTCACTAACCGGTAAGGAAGCGATGGCATCCCGCCGCGCCGAGTTCCTCGCCGCCCACGACCGCACACAAAATGGTAGGGAAGCGATGGCATCCCGCCGTGCCGAGTTCATCGCCGCTCGCGACCTCACACCTACGTGGGCGGAATTTGAAGCTGCCAAGGCCGAATGGGCGGTAGAGCAAGAGGCGGCCAAAGCCGCACAGAGGGAGCGGAGAAGTCAGAAAGCACTCAAGAAAAGAGAGGCCCGCCGCCGCAAGAAAGAAGAGGACGCACGCGCTGCTGCGGAGAGGTCGGCGGAGATCCAAGCACGGTGGGGTGTCGCCGACAAAGCCGGGAAGGAGAACGACGGCGTCTGGCCAGCATGTGAGAAGTAGTAGTACTAGTAGTTAGTGTGTGTGTCTGTGTCTGAGTACGAGCATGTACCAGTACTACTATTTACTACTGTAGTTTTTAGAGCAAATTACCAGTACATTAGCCTAGACTCAATGGAAAATTCCTATCCTATGCATCAAATGGCATCTCTTTCTCTATAGGAATTGAGATGCATGTCATCTCACTTCCTATGATTTTCATATTCCTATAAAATTCCTATCCTATGAACGAAAGGAGGCCTCTGCTGGAGTAACTACTGTAGCTAGCAGTACTGCTGGTACAGTAGTTTTCTTCAAGAAGCGGAATTCAACGAAGTCATGATGGTTCCTTCGTCCGAGCAACTTCACAGTGGGAAAGGTTGGGCCTGTGATTTGACGGCTCATTAGTCATTATTACTGCGGCGCGACGACCGGGGTGACTCTCCCTTGGAGTTCTGCGTGCATGGCAAGTGGACCAGGATGGTCGACGTCCCACATGTTGGCGAACGGAAGTATTCTTTCCGATATCGAGGAGCAAGGAAACCGCGTGGTATAGTATCACTGTTGATTTTTTTTTCTGATGAATGCTAGCGTTTCAACTCTTACGACGAAGGAGTGCCAAACACGGCACGTGCTGGATGTCCCACACGTCAGCGAAAGGAGTGGGACATGAACAGCGTGGTAGAGCATCTCCACTTCTTCCACTTCTGGGTCGGAGACCACACGTAGTAGTACTAGTGGTATGAACGATACAAAGTGCGACCCGGAGAGAAAGACACGTCTAGTTGGAAGGTCTCGGGGCATACACGTAAACAAATATAAAACCTAATATGTGCCTCCAATTAATATAGTAGTAGTAGAGTACTTAGGCACGTACTCCATAACATCACCGTGCATTGCACGTACAACATTTAGTGGTACGTAGTAAGAGACAAATGCCTATATGCCACGCATGTTCATACTATTTGTGCCTTTCTACTTCACTTACTGCGCTACATTACTCAGGTTCGTACGTCCACTCCTGGGTACATGTCCGTCTCGTAGTTCCAGTCCCACGTGTTCTTCATAGATGGAACGATCCATATCATCGCAGTTAGTGTGGCTCCCCACGATGGAGACTCATCCAAACTATGGCCAGCCTCGACGCGGAGCAGTCGCGTGCACCGGGAAGCGGCGCTCTCTCGGCCGTCGCGCTGCTTCAAAGCCGGCGCCAGTGAGAGGTCGCCTCCGCTCTGGCCGGGCATTAATGCGGCACTGACGCTCCAGGGCGACGCTGACCGTTTCACGCGGGAAGCGCGCGCTGGCAAGGGAGTATTGGTTTTGAACCGTTTCAGGTGTAGTACTGGTAGTTTGCAAAACTACTCAATTATTGCACTCAGTTTCCTAAGAAATTGTGGTAAAAAACGTTACTCCACAGCCCGCTTCCCTTCTCCTTCCTCTTCCACCGCCCGCGCACGTCCGCGGGAAGCGACCGGTCAACCCTTATATAGGAGTGCTAGCACAAAAAGATGCATGCATGACCACTAAAATTTCCAGATTAAAGCGCCGCTCCGGCGGGAGTATGGCGTATGTCGTTACCTTCGGCCGGGCCATGGCTACCGGGCGACGGCGACCAGAGAAGAGGCGGCGGGAGGGGAATGAATGCAGCTACTGTTTGGGTTCGCCGTCCGGCTTAAATAAATGCGCACCATCACGTGTACCCGCGGGTGCACAAATTGTAACATACGTGTCTGCTTAAGTGGGCGTCACGTAACTGGTGTGTGTGTGAGATTCTGAGAGACAGAGTGCGTGTGTGCGACTCTACTCTTCGGACATGTACTCAACCTTTTGCATCGGGATATAAGTATAATGGTATTACACTTTAGCTAGTGATTTACGTGGCCATGTTAACGTGGTTGTGTAAAAAAATGTCACTTCCTGCTCGTGATTTGCGTTATATAATTACAAGCAAGATGCTCGTGCATTGCACGGAACATCAATATGCATTTTTTTACAAAACACCTGTTGTGATTGACCCATGCAGGAGTAATCCCATGTGTAAAAACTAATGATATCTCGAGAATTTTATCAGAAAACTGGTATCTCGAGAATTTCATCAAAAAAATGAAAGATGAGAGATAACGTGAGGAGGAGTGGAGCGTGGTGGTGACTGGTGGTCGGACTGGGCGGAGGCATGGGGATGGACGGCGCCGGAAGGCGAGAGCGGCCACCATGCTAGATTGTTCCAGAGACTTCCTTTTTTAATTGCTCAGCAATGAGGTTGTGGGAGATAAGGATGTGGAGAGAGGTGCGGGTATCTTTTGTAAAATTATCATAATTTGCTTTCTATCCGTCAGATATAGATCGGACGGTCTATATTACAAGATGGCAGGCACACCGTCATCACCAAGTCGGTTTTTTATAAGAGTTATGATGATAAGTTTGCTAACTTCTAAATTAAGTGGAATGTTTTCATGTTATACAAGTAAATTAAGGTGATTGTTTATCATACGGGTAAGGTTGGACGAAGGGTGGTAGGAAAAAATGCTCCGCCAAGAGCATGTGTGCGTGAGATGGAGTCTTAGTGTGTGCGTGTGTGTCTGGGGGGTGGGTACGTGCGTGTGTGCGTCTGTGTGTGAGAGAGATGGAGTCTTAGTGTGTGTGTGGGGGGTGGGGGTTGCGCGCGCGTGCGTGTGTGTGTGTGTGTGTGTGTGTGTGTGTGTGTGTGTGTGACGCGGGGTCCTCGGTGGCGGATGTAATTTAAGTGTGAGTGGCTTCTTCAGAGAGAGGTGATGTGTATGGCAGTGGCCACCAACGATGGGGTGCGAGAGAGAAAAGGCACGTAGAGAGGGAAGAGAAGGTGTGTGCGCGTGAGAGGAGTCGACATCGAGAGTACATGTTTGTTCGAGAGACACCGAGGGAGACTACTATATATCGATGGTGCATGTAGGCGGGAATTAAACAAAGGGATGGTCTTATTAGTTTCGGGGATACAGGGGAAGAGTGAGAGGGGGGTAGCTAGAAGGAGATTGTTAAGTGTGAGTTTGTGTTTTACCCATCCAGACGGAAGTTATGTGCACACAAGAAGAGAACGATTCGATGTGGCGTTAGGGTTGAGGGTAATTAACTACGTATGGAGACATAGAGACCTTGAACGTGCATGTGCGAGAGGTATACATGTATACGTGGATGTGTGTGTGTGCGCGCGCGCATGATCGAGATAAAAGAAAGAAGACATAAGTCATAAGATCAACGACATGGGAGAGACGGATCGGTATGACAATATGCATGCATGTGAGAGTGCAGGGAAGAAGGCCCGACAATTGAGCATGTGTTTTTGTCTTTAAGAGATAGTGGCGTGGGCTGGAGCATGCATCTATGGCGAGCAGAGGGAGTGAGACACAACGATTGTGCAAAAGAGATCAACCTATAAATGCATGTATGGAGAGACATATATAGTGTGGGTGATAGGAAGCAAGAGTGCGTGCGAGAAAGAAATGTTGACGGAGAAACTACAGATAGATACAGAGATGGAAATGCTAGCTAGAGGGACATCGGCTAGTTTGAGTGTTGGAGATGACCGCCGGGTGGTTCAGAGGGTGAAGTTATGTGTGTGTGAGAGAAAGATAAAAAGAGGGCACTTGACTGCATGTAGAGAGAAACATACATAGTGTGCGTGATAGGAAGCAAGAGTGAGGGCGAGAAAGAAGGTTGATGGAGAAACAGATAAATAGAAAGATAAAGATGCTAGCTAGTGTGCGTTAGAGATAGGAGTCGAGTGGATCAGAAGGCTGAGTTATGTGTGTGGGTGTGAGAGAGATGGAGAAAGGGTGCATGTGACTCACATACAAACAAATATCGGAGAGAAATGAGATCCCGAGAGACGGAGTTTTGTGTCTGCGAGAGAGAAAGATATTTCACAACGAGAGTGATAGCTAGAGAGACATATGAGGGAACGCAAGATATCTCTAGGGAGAGAGAGTGTGTGTGAGCGACATACAAGAGAATGGTGGAGAGATATGAGACCCTGGGAGACAGAGTTTGTGTTTGTGTGTGAGAAAGAGATATTTAAGAGGAAGAGTCGTAGCTTCTCATACCTAAGGAGCGAAAGACATCTCTGTGTGAGAGGGTGTGTGCGAGTGGCACACAGGGGAATAGTAGAGAGAAATGAGACCCCGGGAGACGAAGTTTGTGTTTGTGTGAGAGAAAGAGATTTCACATGGAGAATCATAGTTAGAGACACATAGCAGGGAGCGAGATATACTTAGAGAGAGATAGAGTGATGGAGGTCGAGGGAGAGAGTACCGTCAGTGTGTTACGAAGATAAAAGATCATTGTCGACATACAGGTAGCACGAGAGATACCCGAGAGACGATGAACGCGTATAGGTCTAGAGAGATACTCCTATATAAGCATGAGTGATAGCTATATGAGACGAATATCTGGATTAAAGGGGATTCAAATATTTAAACTGGAGATCACGACATCGATAATATCATAACGCAAATTGGTGTATCAAACATGCATATTCATTTGAATTTGGGGACACGTGTAATGTTATATAGTTTATCAATATTAGTGATCCATAGATTCTTTAATTAGAGACAATGCATGGTTTATATGCAATTAATGTCTAAACGGGATTACACTATATGTTGCGTGTGTGAAACACATTATACATGTTTGAGAAGTAAAAAAATAAAAACCCGCATGAAACACACATTAATTGGAGACAGTTAGCGAGGAATGCATACATTGGATTTCAACATAAAGTGGTTTCAAATATTTGAAAATCCAAATTAAGATGGATACAGCCTTATGAATCTGAGATCATGCCATTTGTAAACCATATTTATGTATAAAGGGTGTTGTGCTTTTGAAAGTATATATATATATAATCATGTATATAGAATTTTATTCCAATCGAAAATGGATCCTGCCCGAACAAAAATAGAATACAAACTGGATTCGAATGAGTTGCACGGTAAACGTGCACTCTTGCTCTGCAAAAATTTGAACGAAGCGGGGAAAGTCGCAGTAACCGCCCGAAACCAAAATCTGCGAGATGGAAATTACTGCCTATCCCTGCCACGCAAAGCCTATCGGCTCGATTTCTATAGGTTTCGATAGGGGTAGGTTTGTAATTTCACTCAAACGTGACATAACCGCCTCTCACCCAGATTCATACACGGTGGGCGCCAAAACATAGTGTCTCCTTGACCGAAATCGACTCCCTCCCCGATTCATACATGGTGGGGCCAAAAAATCTCTCATCGGCAAATATTCGGTGTATGCGAGATTACCGTCCTATCCCCAACCGACTAATATTGCTGTGATGTAGGAAATTTTAAACGGGGGCTAAGTTTGTAAATTTCCTCGCATTTGAGACAAGCGCGCCCTGAAGACATGGTTCCCCCTTCCTCTCTCCCTCCATTTCCCCATTCGTACTCCGTGGGCGCCAAAACACCCTCTCCACCCCAGCCTCCTCCGTCCGCCACCCCATCCACCGCCGTCCTCCTCCACCATGCCGGAGCTGATACCCCGACGCCGTCGGCCATTACAAGAGATCGACCTCTCTCATCCACGGCTTCGGACCGGGATCCTTGCATCCCGTCCTCTCGCTTCATCCCCGCCGTCGTCCACCTTGCCGGCGCCGCTCCCACGACCGTCTCGTCCACCGCGCCCCGCCGCCACCGTCTACCCTCCTAGATCTGCTTCCACGCCGCCGACAGCCATCGCTACCGCAGCACCGTCAAATTCTCAGCAGATGCATACACGGCGCCGCACCAGAGGCGGTACTCTTTCGTATCTGCTCAACTTATTTATCGCAGCAAGAAAATAGATCGCCACTGCTTTACTCTGATTTCTTGTCCATCACTTACTTGTTAGTTGAAAGCAAACATTGGTTGCGAAGTTGCCTTTGTCCGGTTTGCACCTTCAGATCCGCCATGGCACGCTCAACACTATACTCGCAATGCTTATGGTTTTCCCCTTTTATATTCCACACTAGTTAAATGACAGTAGACTAAATTTCAAAATTGGGTCAGTCGATTTTTGAGAGCTCGCCGGAGTTCGCCGGTGCGAAGGAAGGGGCTCGGGTGGGGACGGTGGTTGTGGGGGCGGTGGTGGGGCCTCGCCGAACGAAGAAAACTCGACGCGGGTGGGGCGGGGCTGGGGGTGGTGGTGGCGGAGGAACACAGGCGGTGGGGGCCGGTGGTTCGGCCGGCGGCCCGTGCGGTGTTCTGTATGGGAAGCACAGTATGTTCCTTGTCAGGAAGGGGAGCAGGGACATCTGCAGTCGACACCTCTATTGGGCCGGTTCTGCTAAATGATTTCGCACTTCGAGTTGGTCTGCCATAATACCCCGGAAATGGTGGGAGCCGCGCGGTCTTTGATAGACTAAACTGATAGTAACAGCTGTGCGCCTTCAGATGAATAGAGCTGGCCTGTAGGTGATCGATAGGCTGCATATTAGTAGCGGCAAAACCCTATGTTTTCCAGCCAGTTCCGCTTTCCCGATTTATTTATGGTGGTTATGGTGTACCCCTATTATCTACACTACGATCTGCCTACTGGCTCTGCGCTCTCGTTATCATGGTTTGGCAATAAACTTTCTATACGGTATATTATGAACCTATCATCTGCCAACTATCCTTACATCTGGGGCCCCCAACAGGGAGCCTATTTTTTGTGTAGTTGTGCCAGATTATATTAATCTACTCACCATATTACAGCACACATGGGCTCTCTCATCAGAATCCAGTGATAGCACACAAGGGTTTACAGGGAGCCTCTATTATATTACAATATCCTCTGCATTACAAAGATAATCTCACTACTATTTGTGTTTTCATGCTTTACAGATATTGTACGTAATCACAATGAATATAAGAATGCGCACATCAGAAGAATATTGCGGAACAGTTCAATGGGTAACAAACTTGGCATCAAGGGATTGAGGTCCATTGTGGATGCAATGAAACCCACATGCTCCCGACCTATAGATTCGTATTCAGAATATGATCCTAATGACTATTCTGAGCTCAAGGAGTCAAAGGCAGATGGCCTATCCTGTTCACCCAATAAGGTGCCTGTTCTAATTTGGCAAGGTTTTATTGGTTGCACATATCTTGCATAAGGTGTCTTGCATTTCTTTTGCTTCGTTGCACCGCCATCTGCTTAGTTTACTCATGATATATGTGAAGATGCCATGCCCATCCATTATCAACACCTATTCCATTTGTCGTCATACCATGTTTTTCCATTCAAATGTTGTTCTTGTGTTTCAGACATCCAAAAGGAAGAGGGTGATTGCAGAACCTGAAGGAGTACAAGCAAAGTCCTTGAAAAAGGTGGTGCTACCGGAGAAATCACATAGCACCCGACGTATATTGGCGATAGAACCAGCGCCGCAAAACCTAGGATATCGCAACTATGCTGGTCGCTGCTTTGCTCTTGTGAGTACCTATTGTCCTATCGCTGTCCTTACATTCATACCTGGTGGATTATGTGACATCATTGTGCATTATAGCTTGCTTATCCACTGTTCGCTCCAAATTATCAGATCTATATTAATGCTTAAATTAATGTAGAATAAACCCAATGCCTATGAAGAAATTTAGTTCTGCATTGTTCTTGTAAGTATCTGTTGTCCTTATATTTGTCAGCTAGTTCTTCATGTACACTTTGCAGCTTATTTTCCCTTGTCCTCCATTTTTCTACACATCAGATCTACATTTACTCTTGCCAAAATATTGAATAAAACCAATGTTACTGAAGAAGTTTAGCTCCGCATTGCTCTTGTCAGTGCCTTCTGCCTGTATGTTGTATTTACATTTGTACTCTGCATCTTAAGTTAAATAATCGCCATTTGTTCCTATATTTTCACATCTATATTTACTCTTAACAAAATGTAGAATAAAGGCAATACTCTTGAAGAAGAGTGTGAGGTAAACTTCTTGAATTGCCCCCCCCCATCAATATGGACAAGGCCTTTATAGAGCCTGTCTTCACTACTAATGTAAGTTTGTTCTCCTCGAGCCTTCAAACTTTGTTGTTTATATTTGGATAGCTATGAGTGCAAATGCTGTTTATTTTTGTCGTCTGCATCAAATTGCTTGTTCAAAGTTTATAAAGTAGAAGTACATAAACATAAGTTTGTCGTTCTCAATTTCAGTCTTTAGTTGTACAATCTAGTTCCTTATTCGTACCATGTAAATTAAACTAAACATAGCAAGTTATCTTCTTTAGCACTATGTGTATGCTTGTGTTCTTGATCTGTAATCCAGTGGTGTGGTGAGACTACCAACAACAGCACAATGTCATATCCTGCTATGTCTCAACTATGAACAATGCCATATTATATTAATGTTATTTAAATCGTGTCTCTTTATTTACCAATCTGAAATGGTATAAATTGACAGTACACTCACCATTCATGCTTATACGTTGTTTAGAACTACATCTATGCTTGTGTTCTTGATCTGTAATCCAGTGGTCTGGTGAAGCTGGCCGCTCCTGCACAATGCCATTTCCTGCCGTCTTAACTATGAACAATGCCTATTATGTTAATGCTATTTTAAACCGTGTCTCTTTATTTCTGACAAAGAAATGAGATGAATTGACAGCGCTGATGCTTATACGTGCAAAACCTGTTATCTACCTACTTGTTTCTCTTTCAGGGTGACAACACTGCTGCTAGGAAGAACTGCCACAATGATAGTGAGACGAACCCATTGTTTGTCCCTCTAACACATATTCCAGAGGAGAAGGCAAAACATATTGAGGGTAGGGATACAACCACGAAGTCACATCTTGATGTAGTGTCAAACTTACTCAGTGACACAAGCTCGATGAAGTCGCCGCCTGAATCTGTTCGACTTCTTCAGTCTGAAATTCAAGCAGAAATACATGCTTCCGCTCAAATACGACTGGAACTCCAATCTCTATGCAAGATTAACCGTAAGTACAGGACGTTTATTGATGCTATGCAGCTTAAGTTGGTGGATATGAGCGCCAAAGAAGCGCAGTCTCATCAGGTTGCTAAGCTGCTTGCGCTGCAGCTGCTGGGCCGGGCTAACCTTTCTTGAACTGTGTTGAAGTGCTGTCGGTTCTGTCTATTATTTTGTCCGCCTGTTAACTTCCACTGGTGGCGACCTGCCCAGTTTATGTAATCTGCTGTCTGGTTGCCCTTTATTATCACTGGCGGCGAACTTTGATGCCGAGGGGATGTAATATGCTGTAATTTCTTTGTTGTATAGTCTAGGTTTATTCTAGGTCTGTATGCTGTAATTTAGGCCGGAAGGTTCAGTGGATCTCAGTGTTGTCGGTCTTCAGGGCGGCCCGTTACTCATATGGGCCAAAACGTGGGCCTATAATCATCTTGGGCCATTAGCAGGTCTAAACCTTATGGTTGTTTCCCGCCTTTAACAGGCCGAGTAAAGTTCTGGCCAGCTGGGCCAGAGAATACAATGGGCTTTTAACAGGCTAAAACCTAGATTGGGCTAGCGTTGAGCCAAAAAATTCACGGGCCAATACAGGCCGAAACTGCCTAAGGCCCATGTTTGGCCCAAATAGGACGAGCAGTTAACAGGCCAAAATATATCTCGGGCCCGTTTGGCCCAATAAAATTATGGGCTTTAAGCAGGCCGGTATCTACGCGGGCCATAGGCCTAAAAGTGTCACGGGCCATTATCAGATGGGCTGTAAGCAGGCCGTATTCAACGCGGGCTGTAATTAGGCCCAACTGTTACACGGGCCATTAACAGGCCGATAGGCCAGTTGGGCTGAAATTTATCCACGAAGACTACGGGCCATTAAGAGGCCTAAAGTTACTTCGGACAAGAAATAGCCCAGTGTCTGCATGGGCCGTTAAATGGCCTAAAGTTAAACCGGGCCGACAACGTCCCAGATGCACCACAGGCCGCTAACAGGCCAAAACTATTATCGGGCCGAACTGGTAAACGGGCATTTAACAGGCTGAAATACAAACCTATCTTAGAATGGGCCCAAAGAACAGTGGCCTGTTAACGGGCCTGATCCGATATGGGCCGTAATTTGGCCCAAAACACGGCAGGCTGTGAACGGGCCTGATCTGGTATGGGCCTCAATTTGGCCCAAAACATGGCAGGCTGTTAACGGGCCAGCCCACTAGTGCCTGAAAAAACATGGTGGGCCTTTAGCTGGGCCGGCCTTTTCACCGGAATGGGCCTCTGTTGGGCCGTGCCACGTGTCGACGTATCATAGGCGCCTCCTGTCCAATGAGTGGATGACATCTGTCCCAACGGTGAGCAAACACGTGTTTCCTCGGCCAATGAGAATTTTCACGTGGAAAATCCCCATTGGTCTGGGCTGTTAATGGGTTATCGGATCCAAAACCAGACCTGAAAGCTTAACGGCGAGCCGTTATGGTCGATGCCATGTGTCGGTCACCCTTGACGAAATCACTTCTATGATGCGTGATTTATCGTCATGGAAGCGGACACTTCCGTGATGAAAATTTTGGTAATGTCATGGAACACTTCTACGACAGCACAGGTATGACTATCTTGATTCTGTCATAAAATCGTCATGGATGTACATGCATGACAGAAAACGTGACCTACTATGGCAAACATGTATCATCACGGAAGTGTATTTTTTTGTAGTGTTCTCTTTCACATGAACTTCATTAGCGGCAAGATAGTTCAAGAAGCTAGTCTTTGCGCCAGCCCTCGGTGCTGGGCATTCTAGTGACCTGGTCGGTGAACGACGTGACAAGCTCCTCAATAGCCTTGGTGTCTATCCCTGGTAGCAGGCTCTTGAAGTCCTAAGAGAGATCGACACCAGGGTTCAAGTACATCACCTTAACGAGTACCTTGAAGAGGATGTCCCAGCAAATCCTGCGGGGCTCGATGGCGAGATAAGCAACTCATGCCTCCTGCAGCTTTTCCAACGTGTTGACAAGACTTGCGAAGAATAGACTGATCCTAGCAATGGAGGCATGCTTGTCATTGGCGGAGAAGCGGTATTCCAGCAAACCAATAGCAGACAGCTATGAAGTGAGATTCTCCGCGGTAATCACATGGAAGTTAGTCCAGAGCTGGCAGGTGCCCTTGAGCTTGTTGTTGGTGTTTGTAGCACTCTCAAGTAAAGCCTTCTCCTTCTAGAGGTCCTTCGACAGAATCCTCTCCCGCGCTTTGGCGTCTTCAAGGGACTTCTCCAAGCCGGCCACCATCAGCTTGTGCTCATCAATGGTGTCCTTAGTATTGGTGAGTTCTTGGTTCTTGGCAGACATTGAGGTTTGCAACTCCGCCAAGGCGCGAGGTGTCTGTTCCGTGTCTGCTTTGAGCGCCAAGACCTCCCTTTGGCTGATGACGAATTCTTCTTCGAGCTTCTTCACGTTGCCCTCCAGTTCATTCTTTTGTACCAATCTCTATCATATCTCACCCTTGCTAGTGACCGTGAAGGGATTGACAACCCTTTTTCGCGTTGTGTGCAAGTGTTTGTTACTTTGTGCAGGTGAATCTTTTGGAGACTTATGTCTTCAACCTACTGGATTGATCCCTTTGTTATTAACTGAGGGAAATTCTTATCTCTACTTTGCTGCATCACCCTTTCCTCTTCAAGGGAAAAATCAACGCAAGCTCAAGAAGTAGCAGGAAGAATTTCTGGCGCCGTCGCCGGGGAGGATCTACATCAAGCTTACCAAGTACCTATCAGAAACTGTCATCTCTTGCACTTATATTATTTGTCATTTGCCTCTTGTTTTCCTCTCCCCCACTTCTAAAACGTTTTCAGAAAAAGACAGAAATATTTGCCGCCCGTCTTTCCGTTTGCTTTTTGTTTGCTTCTGTGCTAGATTGTCTGTTTTTCTATCATGGCTAGTCCTTCTATCGTAATTGGTATCCCGGAAAGTTAGGTTCTCAATTTTAAACAAAGGGGAGGAGAAAATTTAATAGAAGCGTGGTATAGAATTTGCGAGGCTCAGAACAGATCTGCCCGTAATCAATCCACTACAGTGTTTCCTTGAAATTTTTATGGTACTTGGTATAGATATGTGATAGAAACCATTACTGGGGGTAATTTCTTGGGTAGTCACCCTATGGATGATTTTAATGCTATGTGAAATTTGGTAGGATCACCACGAATCATGATTAATGAAACAACTTTGACTTTGGAACATGTGATGCAATGGCCTGATATTATTGAGAATAAGATTTGTACCGTAGAGCATATTGAAAATTTGGATAAAAAGGTTCATAACCATATTATTCAAATTGGATCAAAAGTAGGAATCACATTAAAAACCCTAAAAGAGAAAGAACCTATAATTGATGAGAGAGTAGAATAAGGTTCCGCTAGAATCAATAAGTTTGAGGATATTATTACCAATTTGGGTTACACCTTTGCCGCTGTCAAAACTGCTCCAAAATTTCATCATAGTAAAACTACTAAGTTTATATATGTTCCTAAAAATAAGGGTGGGCCATCTAGTAAGGGAAAGGAAGATCTTAAGATTATAAGTATTTGCCCTAGCTTTATCAATATTATTAAGGAACCAATTCCTATGAATGAATTTTCTGATTTCCTACCTAGGAGTGTGATCATCAACAAACCTAATGGAATCCCTAGGAAGGAGGGATGTGCAATCGAGGAATTAAATAAAAAATATGACAATACCTAGATCTATGGAATATGCCTAGCTAGGGGCGTTTAAAAATAGCACTTGTTGGAAGGCAATACAATTTTATTTTGTGTTTTTTGTTTTTTCTTCTGATCTTCAATAAATATGCAATATTACTTTTGTAATAATTGTGTTTTAGTGTTTTAATTAGTTTTTGTGCCAAGTAAATATGCAACATTACCTTTGGGATGATTCAAATGATAGCTGATTTGATTTTGCTGAGAAATAGAAACTTTGGCACCTAGTAATAGAATTAATCTGATCTGATGGAAAGTGATAAATTCTTGAATTTTGTACATAAGATTTATATACAAATTTCCTACGCTCTCATAATTTTTAAGAATTTTTTGAGTTAAAGAAGTTTGTCTAAAGTCCAGATTACTATAGACTGTTTTGTTTTTGACAGATTCTGTTTTCATTGTTTTGTTTGCTTATTTTGATGAATCTATGGGTAGTATCGGGGGTATGAACCATGGATAAGTTAGAATACAGTATATATAACACCAATATAAATTTCAAATGAGTTTACAACAGTACTTAAAAGCGGTTATTTGCTTTGTTTCACTAATGGATCTCACGAGTTTTCTGTTGAGTTTTGTGTTGTGAAGTTTTCAAGTTTTGGGTGAAGTTTCGATGTACTACGAAATAAGGAGTGGCAAGACCTTAAGCTTGGGGATATCCAAGGCATCCCAAGGTAATATTCAAGGACAACCAAGCATCTAAGCTTGGGATGCCCCAGATGGCATCCCCTCTTCTGTCTTGAATCCATCGGTGAAATTACTTGAGGCTATATTTTTATTCACCACATGATATGCTTTTTGTTTGTAGTGTCTTGTATTATATGAGTCTTTGATTTTTAGTTTGCCACAATCATACTTGTTCTACACACCTTTTGAGAGGGACACACATTAATCGTGAATTTATTATAATACTCTATGTGCTTCACTTATATCTTTGGAACTAGGTAGTTGCTCTAGTGCTTCACTTATATCTTTTTAGAGCCCTGCGGTGGTTTTATTTGGAAGAAATTTATAAAATCTCATGCTTCACTTATATTATTTTGAGAGTCTTATAAGTAGTATCTCAATTTTCTTAGGTTATGGATTTAGTCTGTATTCAAGTGGGATATAATAAAAACTTTCATGAAGATCATTGAATATATCAGATGTTTGATTCCTTGTATTTGTTTTGAGATATAAATATGGTGATATTAGAGTCAGGCTAGAGAGTAATTGTGGATTAGTAAGAATATTTTTGTTAAGGTTTGTGATTCCCGAAGCATGCATGTATGGTATCTAGTTATGCGATGAAGTTGGAGCATGATTTATTTTTTATTGTCTTCCTTATGAGTGGCAGTCGGGAACGAGCAATGGTATTTTCCTACCAATCTAACCCCCTAGGAGCATGCGTATTAGTACTTTGTTTCGAGGGCTAATAAACTTTTGCAATAAGTATGTAAGTTCTTTTTGAGTAATGTTAAGTCCATGGATTATACGCACTCTCACCCTTCCACCATTGCTAGCCTCTCTAGTACCGCGCAACTTTCGCCGGTGCATTAAATCCACCATATACCTTCCTCCAGACAGCCACCATACCTACCTATTATGACATTTCCATAGACTTTACGAGATAGATTGCCATGAAACTTCCACCATTCTGTTTTATGAAACGCACCACCATTCTCATATTGTTCTCATATGCATGAGGTATTCATATAGAGTAATATCTTTGTTCTAGTATATCGATTGTAATTCTTGAGTTGTAAGTAAATAAAAGTCCGGTGATCATCATTATTAGAGAATTGTCCCATGTGAGGAAAGGATGATGGAGGCTATGATTCCCTCACAAGTCAGGATGAGACTCCGGACTTAGAAAAATAAAAAGAGGCCAAAGAGCCCAAAAAAAGAGGCCAAAGTGCCCAAAAAGAGAGAAAAAAGAGAAAAAATGACAGAAAAAGAGAGAGGGGACAATGTTACTATCCTTTTACACTTTTGTGCTTCAAAGTAGCACCATATTCTTCATGATAGAGAGTCACCTATTTTATCACTTTCATATACTAGTGGGAATTTTCATAATAGAAATTGGCTTGTATAATCAAATGATGGGCTTCCTCAAATTGCCCTAGGTCTTCATGAGCAAGTGAGTTGGATGCACACCCACTTAGTTTTCTTTTGAGCTTTCATACAATTATAGCTCTAGTGCATCCGTTGCATGGCAATCCCTACTCACTCACATTGATATTGATTGATGGGCATCTCCATAGCGCATTAATTTTCCTAGTCGATGTGAGACTGTCTCCTTTTTTGTCTTCTCCTCACAACCTCCACCATCATATTCTATTCCACCTATAGTGTTATATCCATGGCTCACGCTCATGTATTGCGTGATAGTTGAAAAAGCTTAAGAACATCAAAAGTATGAAACAATTGCTTGGCTTGTCATCGGGGTTGTGCATGATAAATACTTTGTGTGATGGAGACAGAGCATGACAAGATTATATGATTTTGTAGGCATAACTTCCTTTAGCCATGATATTTTGAGAAGACATGATTGCTTTATTAGTATGCTTGAAGTCTTATTGTTTTATGTCGATATTAAACTTTTGTTTTGAATCTTATGGATCTGATATTCATGCCAAATTAAGAAAGATTACATTGATTAACATGTTAGGTAGCATTCCACATCAGAAAATCTGTTTTTACCATTTACCTACTCGAGGACGAGCAGGAATTAAGCTTGGGGATCCTTGATACGTCTCCAACGTATCTATAATTTTTCATTGTTCCATGCTATTATATTATCCATCTTGGATGTTTCATATACATTATTATGCTATTTTATATCATTTTTTGGGAGTTACCTATTAACCTAGTGTGAGTGCCAGTTGCTGTTTTTTCCTTGTTTTTGTCTTCTATAGAATATCACTATAGAGTCCAAATGGAATGAAACTTTTTGATGATTTTTCTTGGACCAGAAGAAAACAACGATGCTTCGGGAGGAGGCTAGAGGAGCCAAGAGAGGGCCACAAGCCCAAAGGGGCGCTGTCGGTATCAAAACCGGCAGATCTCGGGTAGGGGGGCCAAGCTGTGAGTCTAAGGATCAATGGTAACGAGGGACAATGGGGACACGATGTTTACCCAGGTTCGAGCCTTCTTAAAGGAGGTAAAACCCTACCTCATGCTTGATTCTATTCGATGAGTATAGGGGTTACGAGAGTTGATCTACCTCGAGATCATAATGGCCAAACCCTAGAAGTCTAGCCTACGTTTATTCTGATAGACTCTACGGACTAAACCCTTCGGTTTATATACGCACCGGAGGGGCCTAGGGTTGTACAGAGTCGCTTTGCAGATGAAGGAATAGTACACCCGGACACCAAAATTGTTGTCCATGCATATAGGAGTCCTACCCGGACATGGGGGATGGTCTTCTGATTTTATCTTCACGGCCCATCAGTCCGGCCCATATCAAATAGACGGACACCTGAGGACCCGTGAATCCAGGACTCCCTCAATAGCCCCCGAACTTGCCTTCAATGACGGTGTAGTATCCGGCTTATGTCTTCGGCTTTGCAAGGCGGGTTCTTCACCATACTCCGGGTTGATGATAGTCCGGTTTTCACCTCCATGTTCTGGCTTTACGATCCCTTCCTGTCGTCGCCTCGATTTCCATGCGTTGGGCGCATGCGAACAGTCCATAATTTTTTACAAATAAGCCCCTTACCACGCACGGGCGGTGATAACCCACAAGTATAGGGGATCATTTGTAGCCTTTTTCGATAAATAAGAGTGTCGAACCCAACGAGGAGCTAAAGGTAGAACAAATATTCTCTCAAGTTCTATCGACCACCGATACAACTCTACGCACACTTGACGTCTACTTTACCGAAAATAAGTATGAAACTAGTTTGTAGGAGTGATGCTAGAACTACTTTGCAAGAATAAAACTAGAAGTACTTTGCAAGATAATAAAAGTTAGGTGATTAGTAAAAGGGTTTCTGTCAACAAGAAAGTTATTTGTCCCTAGGCAATCGATAACAAGTACTAGTAATTATTCTTGCAATTTTATATGAGGGAGAGGCATGAGCTAACATACTTTCTCTACTTGGATCATATGCATTTATGATTGGACCCCTAGCAAGCGTCCGCAACCATAGCATTAAGTATCAAGTCCTCTTTACTCCCATACGTCATAGCAAACTTACTCAGGTTTAAGCTTCTGTCACTCTCGCAACCCACCATAAGTGAACCTTGAACATATTGCAACACCTTACAACAGGGGCCCCTCACGTTTGCATGAGAACGGAGGGCACCGTAGGACAACACCATAAATAAAATATACAATCATACCAACCAAGAGCACGATTAACCCACAGGACAAAACGGATCTACTCAAACATCATAGAATAACCATAGATCATTGGGAAATAATAGATGGAGTTGAGCACCATGTTTAATTAGAGATTACAGCGGGGAGAAGAGAGGTTACACCACTGCATAAAGGGGGAGAGAGTTGGTGTTGACAGTAGCAAGATTGTAGATGTAGATCGTGGTCTCGATCGTTGCCCCGACGGCACTCCGGCGCCACCGGAAGCGAGGGGGAGAGAGCCCCCCTCCTTCTTCTTCTTCCTTGGCCTCCCCAAGGTGGGAGGAGAGTTCCCCCTCTGGTCCTTGGTCTCTATGGTGGCGGAGGGGCGGGAGCCCCTCCGAGATTGGATCTCCCCCTCTGTTCTCTTCTGTTTCACGTTCCCTAGATCTGGCCGAAAACCGTTTCTCATATTCCCGGAGATCCGTAACTCTGATTGCGATGAGATTTTGACACGATTTTTTCCGGATATAAGCTTCCTTGCGCCCGAAGTAGAGCTCCAAACAACGTTCGAGGAGGGCACAACCCACCACCACACGCCAGGGGCCTCTGGCGTGCCCTGGTGTCTTGTGGGTCGTGTGGGCCTCCGTTTGCGATGATTCCAACTCCAAAAAATCACATATATTCCAGAATAATTCTCTGTGAAATTTAATTGCATTTGGACTTCGTTTGATATGGTTACTCTGCGATACAAAAAACATGCAGAAAACAAGAACTAGCACTGGGCACTTGTTCAATAGGTTAGTCCAATAAATCATATAAAAAGTTGCCAAAAGTATGTAAAAGTTGTATAATATTGGCATGAAACAATCAAAAATTATAGATACGATGGAGACGTATTAGCATCCCCAAGCTTAATTCATGCTCATCCTCGAGCAGGTAAATGATAAAAAAGATAATTTTTGATGTGGAATGCTACCTAGCATAATGTTGATCATATATCTAATCATGGCATGAATATTAAGACATAATGATTCAAAGCAATAGTCTATAATTTGACATAAAGACATTAATACTCGGGCATCCCAACAAACAATCGTGTCTTTCAAAATATCAACGTTAAAGAAAGTTATCCCTACAAAATCATATAGTCTTGTCATGCTTTGTCTTCTTAACACAAAGTATTTATCATGCACAACCCCGATGACAAGCCGAGCAATTGGTTCATACTTTTTAACGCGCTTCAGCTTTTTCAACCCTCACGCAATACATGAGTGCAAGCCAATGATATAGCACTACGGTTGGAATAGAGTATGATCATAGGGGTAAATATAGAGAAGACAAAAAAGTAAGGAAGTCTTACATCGACGCGGCTAACCAATGGGCTATGGAGATGCCCATCAATTGATATCAATGCGAGGAGTAGTGATGGCCATGCAACGAATGCACTAAGAACTATAAGTGTGTGCAAGCTCAATATGAAACTAAGTGTGTGTGCATCTAATCCTATAATGAAAAATTCCCACTAGTATATGAAAGTGACAACATAGGAGACTCTCCATGTGAAAAACATGGTGCTACTTTGAAGCACAAGTGTGGTAAAGGATACTAACAATGCCCCTTCTCTCTTTGTTTATTTTTTTCTTTTTTTTTCTTTTTTTTCTTTTTCTTTTTCTCTCATTGTCCGAAGTCTCATCCCGACTTGTGGGAGAATCATAGTCTCCATCATCCTTTCCTTACTGGGGCACTACTCTAAAAATGAATAATGATGATCATCACACTTCTATTTACTTATAACTCAAAAGAAATAAAAATTACAACTCGATACCTATAACAATGTATGACTCTATATGAATGCGTCTGGCATGTACCAGGATCTGCAATGATCTAGCATAACATGTATAAAAATGATGAACGGTGGCTGAGCCATAACTACTATGTTAGCTATATGATCATCCAAAGCAATATGACAATGAATGCTCAAGTCATCAAACGGAAGCGGGGGAAGTTGCATGGCAATATATCTCGGAATGGCCATGGAAAAGCCATAATAGGTATGTATGGTGGCTGTTTTGAGGAAGATATAATAAGGCTTATGTGTGATAGAGCGTATCATATGATGGGGTTTGGATGCACCTGTGAAGTTTGCACCACGTCTCGATGTGAGAAAGGGCAATGCATGGTACCGTAGAGGCTAGCAAATTGCGGAAAGGTAAGAGTGCGTATAATGCATGGACTCACATTAGTCATAAAGAAATCATATACTTATTGCAAAATTTTATTAGCCCTCGAAGCAAAGTACTACTATGCATGCCTCTAGGGGGATAGATTGGTAGGAAAATACCATCGCTCGTCCCCGACCGCCACTCATAAGGAAGACAATCAATAATAAATCATTCTCCAACTTCATAGCATAATGCGAGACTATACGTTCATGCTTCGGGATTCACAAACCTTAACACCAATATTCTTAGTAACCACAATCGTTTACTAGTACCTCCCACATATTCCATCTCTATATAGCAAAACTATTGCAAAGAATCAAACATAACATATTCAGTGATCCATAAGTTTTATGCAGGATTTTATGACTAACCATGCAAATGACCAATTCCCTTTGACTCTCTAAATAGATCTAAGTGAAGCATCAGAGTTTAATTATTTCTATAAAAGACCATGCTCTAACAAATATAAGTGAAGCAAAAGAGCATTCTACAAACAACGGTTTTCTATGATAAGAGAAACAGGCAATCCAAACTTCAAATATATAAGTGAAGCACATGAAGCATTCTATAAAGCCATACTCGAAAGATATAAGTGAAGTGCAATGAGTATTCTATAAATCAACCATGGACTATCTCATACCAGCATGGTGCGTAAAATAAAAGTGAAAAATAAAAGCAAAAGATGCTCCAAGATTTGCACATATCACGCAAACGAAACGAAACTAAAAACATACCGATACTTGTTGAAGAAAGATGGGATGCCTTCTGGAGCATCCCCAAGCTTAGATGCTTGAGTCTTGTTGAATATTTACTTGGGGTGCCTTGGGAATCCCCAAGCTTGAGCTCTTGCCTCTCCTCCTTCTCCTCACATCGAGACCTCCTCAATCTTCGAACACTTCATCCACACAAAACTTAACCGAACTTTTAGTGGCGAGGTTAGTGAATATGGCAATGAAATCCCATCATGTACTGTTGTAACATTATTGTATAATTATAAACAAACATTACCCACTGTATTATATCACAATTCTATGGCCCCAAGTCAAGGGGGCTTCAATAAGAATTCAAACATATGCAAATAATGAAGCTATAACAGCGACTTGTGAAAACAGGACAGTCTGTAAAGATTTGAACATCCACCATACTTCTGTAACTCTAACAATTCTGAAGAAGCTAGCAAAAAATAAACAATTTGTATAGCAAGACTGTGCAAAAAGTTTCAGAAGCTTTTGACGTACCAGAAAAAATGTAAAATCACACACTACATCCAAAGTTTATGTTTCTGCACCGCACATACCAACAAGCAATCTAAACATCCTAAAGGCAAACCTTGGCACATTATTTTTATAATACAATGGAAATGTACAAGGGGGTAATTGTTTTTGTTGAAAAGTTTTTGTAATTAAGATTCACAAAGTTTCCGTGAGCATGAACAAAGTTCAAGGAGCTCCCCCACTTCAACAATGCTTGTCTCTCTCACTTCCACTTTCCTTTTGGAAAAGTTTTGTGTCCCCCTCTATATTTTTTTGTTTTTAAAATTTATAAAATCACTCAACAAAACACTACTAGGGAAAACCTTATACACAGAATCTTACCAGTAGCGAGGGACAAAAACAAGCGCTACTACTACTTACCAGTAGCGCGTGGCATCCAAACGCATTGCAGCTAAGTTCTTAGCAGTAGCGCGTCTCAGGGAAGAAGCGCTACAACTACAATTCCCCTACTGTTCTCGGCAGGCTACCAATAGTAGTAGCTGGCTTAGTAAAAGCATGCAACTGCTAAGGTTGTTGTAGTAGCGTGTTTCATGGGGAAAGCGCTACTGCTAATGAAAGGAAAATAAAATGAAAACATATGGAAAAGTAAAGGAAAATGAAAGAAATAGAAAAAGGGGAAGGAAATAAGAAAATGTGAAGGAAAACAAATGAAAAAGAAAAATAAAGGAGAAAGGCGTAGTAGCAGCGTGCTTTCTGGACAGGCGCTATAGCTAACTTAGTAGTAGTGCACTTTGTCAGCCTGCGCTATAGCTAAGTTAGCTATAGCTAATGTAGAAGTAGCGCATTTCCTGGAACGCGCTACTGCTACTTCTGACTTAACCGCGCGGTTCTTTCTTCCCCACGGCCACTGCCCCCAAATTGAACTCCTCCGCTGTCGCCGCCATCGTCGCCTAGCATCGCTGTCGGCCGCCGCACGCTCTCCCGTCACCCTCCGCATGCCCTCGACGCCGCCCCCGACCCCGACCTCGATGTCGTAGCCGACCCCGACCTCGACGCCACCCTCTGCTGCGCGCCCGAGCCCTGACCCCGACCTCGACGCCGCCTGCCCCTCCCTCGCCGCCGGCACCCGAGGTCAGCATGCCTCCTGCTCCCCCTCCCCTACCTCTACCTAGCTAATGTTCCTAGGGTTCATCAAATTGTAGATTGCATCAAAGTAGTTAGTGTTCATCAAATTAGATGCTAATTAGGACAATAGTTCCTAGGTAGGTTCATCTAATTAGTTAGTAAGAACTAGGGCAGTAGTGTTTAATAGAATTACTAAGAAAATTAATAGAACTAGTTGAACTAGTTTATTTTTAGTAAGAACTAGTTGAATTAATAGAACTAGTGTATTTTTAGTAAGAAAATTAATATAAAAAGTTGAACTAGTTTATTTTTAGTAAGAACTAGATTATTTTTATTTATAATAAGTTTATTTTTAGTAAGAACTAGTTGAATTAATAGAACTAGTTGAACATGTCACATTTGTTGTTATTTTTTTAGTTAAAGCAATTATTCCCGCATCGACGTCGATGATGCCTATCCCGCATCCTCGTCATTGACTCGGCGGAGGACACCTACTTGATCAGATGGGCCATGTCCAGGACTGGGCTCCACCGGGCTGGTACTTGGAGGCGCTACCTATCGGGGGCGCAGCTTATTGAGGAGCCAGCCCGTCGTTGACACGAAGCTTCTTTGGTGGCGGTCGCGTGGGCCAGTGACGGTGCAGAGGCTTGAGGACCCCTCGGAGGTGGTACGTCACCGTGTCAGCGAGGAGGACGCGCACGTCCGTCGCTACATGGTTGCGTTGGAGCGCAGGTTCTCTAATACCTGGTAGGTTCTTTAGGGATCTCACTGGAGCTATGGTCCTATGATGGTTCCTCCTCTTTGGGTGTCCACCGCCTGCGCCGATACCCGTCGTTCGCTAGGGTTTTAGTTGTATTAGTGATGTTATATGTATGATACTATTCAGGATGTATTCGTGATAATATTCAAGGATGTACGGACGCAAGAGATGATTTACTTTTGCTTATCGGATGCATGCTAATTTGAATACTTATTTATTTTACGATTTGGTTTTGCTTATTGAATGCTCAAATTGGAGAAGTACTCCTATTTTGAATGCTCAAATTGGACCCCACTATGCAAGGCGTATGCATTTGATTAGTTGATAGCTTATAGGGTTTTTGTTTTTGCAGAAATCTAGGAGCCCCTCCATCATCCCCACTGTCGTCCTCGTCACCGACCCCCTCCGACCTCGAGGTGAGACCAGCGAAATCTCCATGTCAATATGAGTCCTATAAGATATGTTGAAATGTTTTTGCTCATATTTTCAACCATGTTTGAATGCTCGTATGATGTAGATAAAAACATGTGTATCTTGTGTTTCTCAAATAGGATATGTGCTTGCCCAAGTGGCCGATCATGTTTGCAGGTTACACCTCCAAGTGGCCTATGTTTTGCCGGAGTGTTGAATAATTTCCGTTCCGGCAAATTTCAGGCGCTTGATATGTCCTTTTTTAGCAAAGGTCATGCCGGTATTTTCCGTGAATTTTGGCATGACTTGTGCTAGAATATGTAGGAAATATCGAGTGGCCTGGATTTTCTAGAAAGATAATTAAACGATATTTCGGGTTGACTTTAAGTCTGTCGTGGCTGCACCATATATGAGAGGACGAAGAATCCCAACTGTTGTCGTGGGGGTCATTTCTGCTTCTTCTCCCTGTGCTAGACCTTTGTTATGCACTAGGGGAAGGAGGAGTAACGACCATCACCGACGGTTGCAAATGTCAGAGAGGAATCAGTGAGGGAGAGTCTCTGCCATATATGAGAGGACGAAGAATCCCGACTGTTGTCGTGGGGGTCGCTTCTCCTTCGTTCCCGTGTGCTAGACATTTTGGTGTAATGCACTCGGGGATGAAAGGAGGAGCGATCATCACCAACAGTCGAATGTATACACCACGTGAGCTGAGAGTTTTCAAGAAAAGACTCGGCAAACCGATAGTCAACCCGTGATGAATAATAATGATCTAATTTAGTTTTTGTAGTACATATATTTAAGTGTACAAGTTTAATCTTTGAATTATGAACATAGGAAATGTCGTACTCGGACGACGAAAGTCTCCCGGGGGAGTGCGACTAGTGCAACGACGACCGTGGTCTGTGCGACAGGCCTCACCTGGACGAAGATCGGTGGTTCAGCATTAAGCTCCAGGCGACCTTCGATATTGAAACGGTACGCAACGACGACAAGTGTCTTTTTCGTAATTAAGCACGACTTCAACTATTTCAATGTGTAATTTTCATCTTTTACAATTCGACTAGCTTATCCCATGCCATGCAAGACGCTATGTCTTGTAGAGGATGGGTTTTGAAGACCATGAAAGTTTCGAAACAAAGAAAATTCACCTAAGGACCCATCATGGTATGGATTTTCAAGTAAATCTGTACAATTCTCAAAGCGTAACCCATTTTGGTTGAACAAATTGGGAAGCACTTTGCAAGATGTATCGTTTTTATGAAGATATGCTTGTTACCATGGATCTTGGTGATCCTGACATCGAGCAAGACAATACGGAGATTTGGGTCCTTGTTGATATGCTTCCAAATGTACCGTTATGTGAGTTTCTCATACATAGTCATTAACTAATTTATATTGTTTATTTCAAAATAGTTGACAACTTATTTCCATTGACAGCTTATTTTCATTCTTCAAACAATGTGCGGAAGATGGTAGACAGAACCTACTACACCGATGGCTCCGAATTAACTTATCAGGAGAAAAATCATCTGATCGCATTTTGTACTGAACTTGAGAATTACAATATCTATTATCAAACTCCTCCACATTATGGTCAATACGTGCCACTAGCGCACGTGTTGAACCATGGTAACATCCATGGAGATGCCATGGTAAGATTTTTTACTATTATGACATCCGTGCATCTTTTGCATACTTCTAAAACTGAACTACATTGCTAACTACAAAGTTATTACTATGCTTTTCAACAGAAAATCCCAAAGGATTGTGTGCCTCACCTGATGTATCAGAATGGTCACCTTGATGTTTTGAACATACAGCCAGGTCATCTTAGGAATCTCACCTGTCCATATCGGATTTCTAAAACCGGTGAACACATGGTAATCAAAGAATGGAAAAATGTATGGAGAGTCGTAATGAGGTTCTTGGAAGCAACATTGTGCAGAAGGCAAGAATTGGAGACAGGATAATCTCCATTCTCCATAATGGAGAGTCAGGGGCTATCTTGTTTTATGCTATTTTACCTAAGAGAATATAATAGGTCCTAAGAGAATGTAGTAGGTCCTATGAGGTACAATGTTTATTATGTGGTACAATGTGTGAGAGTTGATGATGAGGAGTAGTTCTGATTATGACTAGTGACCAACTTGCTATGTGATATCTCATTGATGAAAACGATGATCATGAGGAGGTGTTATATGATAATGATGTATTATGATGATAAGTTGTTAATGATATGATGATGATGATGATGATATTTGTTATATCACCGAGTGAAAGAACCGCACATGAGTTTTAAGTGGATGTCCATCCACTTGAAACTAGTACAAGGTTCTTTCACCCAGTGATGTAATAACTCATTATGATGTAAAAACAATCTCTAAATTGCCGTTGTATGAAAACTTGTATAAAGGTGTATGAATACAACATGAAATAAAAAAGAAATAAAATACGGTATAATAGTAGTAGCGCGGGATGGGAGAAGCGCTACTAGTAATTACCAGTAGCACTCTTTGGAGAAAGCGCTACTACTAAGTCGATATAGCAGCAGTGTGTGTTAACCCACGCTACTGTTAACCTTTGGCTGTAGCGCCGTACTAGTAGCGCTTCTGCCCGCGCTACTGATAGGCCTAAAACACGCGCTACTGCTAAGATTTTCCCAAGTAGTGGAAATAAATGACTCTCTAAAACTTCCGGGTTGTCTCCCTGGCAGTGCTTTTTTTAAAGCCATTAAGCTAGGCATAAAGTGCTCAAGTAATGGATCCACCCGGATCCCAAGGTATATCCAAGCCAATTTTAATTAGCTTTGATTTGGCATTTAGTAGTGAGCACAAAGCAACATATATCATGCAATGATGAAGTCTAACTCTCTTCCTATGCATCGACATGTCATACAAGAACAATTCATGCACATCAAGTAAAGGCCAATACATAGCATGAGTAGTTTCTTGCAATTTATCGTGTTAGAAACATAGAGAGATGGAGATATAGTTCCTCTCTCATAATAATTGAAAGTAGGAGAAGCAAGCACATGCATATTATATTCATCAAAATCATCATGTGCAATGGGAAAAGGCAACCCATCAATGTAATCCTTAATAAGTGCAAACTTCTCCTATATAGTGTAGTTCGGAGAATTCAAAAAGATAATAGGACTATCATGTGTGAGTGCAGTAGCAACAATTTCATTCTTAACATAAGGAACTATAGCAAGTTCATCTCCATAAGCATAATTCATATTGGCATCTTGGCCACAAGCATCAAGTTCATCAAAAAGGGATATTTCAAATGAATCAACGGGATCATAGCAATTATCATTGCATTCATCCTTCGGTAAGAACAAAGGGGCATTAAATAATGTATGAGTTGAAGAGTTACTCTCATTGGAAAGTTGGCACAGGTACCTAATCCGCTCTTCCTCCGTTTGTTCTTCGCTCTGCTCATCATCTTTTTCATCCAATGAGCTCGCAGTTTCATCAATTTCTTCTTCCATAGACTCCTGCAAAATATTAATCTCTTCTTGAACAACGGAGTTATTCTCAATAAATACATCAATATCATAATTGTATTTATAATTATCATAGCAATATTTAAGGATAGCAAGATTTCCAGGTCTATAAACTGAAACATCAAAATCTTCAAACTTTTCAAACAAAGATTCAATTTCATGTGCACCCTTAAAAGCAACAAATTCTTATATTCGTTCCGCATAGTAATCATATATACCATTAGCATAAGAAGCTAAGGTTTCATTATCATTAAATTTGCATGAAAAGGGAAGATGTAGAGCATTCATTCTAGAGCAATAAGTATAATCATGTCTCAAGCATAGATCCCGAGCATACCAACACAACATATAAATTTGATCCCATAAAAGTCTCCCTTTTTATGTCAAGCGATAATCCCTAAAGTATTCACGTTGATCCAACGTTACTCCCATTATCATGTTGAATGGGGTTTTCTCAGGATTATCAAAGTAGTGCATAATATCTTTCACATAATGAGCATTGAGGGTTTTAGGAGGTTCCCCATCTCCATGAGTAGCAAGTACAACTAACTTTTTTGGTGTTTCATGTTCCATATCCATAACTAAAGATAGAGAACAACTTAGAACAGGAAATAAAAACTACTTGGTGATAAACCAAACAAGCACAGATGAGAATATTCACCCCATGTTATAACTCTCCGGAACGGCGCCAGAAAAAGGTCTTGATAACCCATGAGTATAGGGGATCGTTTGTAGCCTTTTTGATAAATAAGAGTGTTGAACCCAACAAGGAGCTAAAGGTAAACAAATATTCCCTCAAGTTCTATCAACCACCGATACAACTCTAGGCACACTTGACGTCTGCTTTATCGAAAACAAGTATGAAACTAGTATGTAGAAGTGATGCTACAACTACTTTGCAAGGACAAAACTAGAAGTACTTTGCAAGATAATAAAAGTTAGGTGTTTAGTAAAATGGGTTTGTGTCAACAAATAAGTTATTTTTCCCTAGGCAATCGATAACAAGTACCCGTAATCATTCTTGCAATTTTATATGAGGGAGAGGCATGAGCTAACATACTTTCTCTATTTGGATCATATGCACTTATGATTGGAACCCTAGCAAGCATCCGCAACTACTAAAGATCATTAAGGTCGGGCAACCATAGCATTAAGTATCAAGTCCTCTTTACTCCCATACGTCACACCCCACTTACTCGGATTTAAGCTTGTCACTCTCGCAACCCACCATAAGCGAACCATGAACATATTGCAACACCCTACAGCGGGGGCCCCTCACATTTGCGCGAGAATGGAGGGCACCGTAGGACAACACCATAAATAAAATATAAAATCATACCAACCAAGATCACGATTAACCCATAGGACAAAACGGATCTACTCAAACATCATAGGATAACCATAGATCATTGGGAAATAATATATGGAGTTGAGCACCATGTTTAAGTAGAGATTACAGCAGGGAGAAGAGAGGTTAGAGCGCTGCATAAAGGGGGAGAGAGTTGGTGTTGACGATAGCAAGATTGTTGACGTAGATTGCCATCCCGATCGTTGCCCCGACGGCACTCTGGTGCCACCAGAAGCGAGGTGGAGAGAGCCCCCCTCCTTCTTCTTCTTCTTCCTTGGCCTCCCCCTAGATGGGAGGAGAGTTACCACTCTGATCCTTGGTCTCCAGGGTGCCGGAGGGGCAGGAGCCCCTCCGAGATTGGATCTCCCTCTCTGTTCTCTTTTGTTTCGCATTCCGTAGATCTGGCCGAAAACCAGTTCTTATATTCCTGGAGATCTGTAACTCCGATTGCGCTGAGATTTTAACACGATTTTTTCCGGATATAAGCTTACTTGTGCCCAAAGTAGAGCTCCAACCAATGTTCGAGGAGGGCACAACCCACCACCACGCACCAGGGGCCTCTGGCGCGCCCTGATGTCTTGTGGGCTGTGTGGGCCTCCATTTGCGATGATTCCAACTCCTAGAAATCACATATATTCCAAAATTATTCTTCCTGAAATTTTATTGCGTTTGGACTTTGATTGATATGGATACTCTGCGATACAAAAAACATGCAGAAATCAGGAACTGGCTCTGGGCAATGGATCAATAGCTTAGTCCAATAAATCATATAAAAAGTTGCCAAAAGTATGTAAAAGTTGTATAATATTGGCATGAAACAATCAAAAATTGTAGATACAACGGAGACGTATCAGGTGGCATCTATATATGGAGGTTAGATCCCCAAATGCCATCCAACATCGTGCAAATAGCATTAGAGCAATCCACGAAAAACTTCAAAACATGGCAAGCGCTCCTAGCTCCTCCTCGCGCCCTCATGGCCCTCAAGAGGGTGAATGGCGAAGATGCTCAATGTCTCACCTTCAGCTGTATCGACTTCAGACGCAGGGATATCTCCCTCCCCCCCCCCCCCCCCCCCCCCGTAGATCTAGTCTCCGTGCGAGCAGGATTGGCCTCGATTGGTAATGATGTACTAGCAGAGAATTTCCCCAACCCCAACAAGGGGGAGAGGGTTTGCTTCGTCTCGTTTCTTCTGAGGGGCTTAGGATTCCCGAGCCACCCCTTCCTCAGAGGTCTATTGGAATTCTACGGGATCCAGCTGCACAACCACACACAAGGTTCTCTCCTGCACATATCAGGTTTTGTCGCTCTCTGCGAACTGTTTTTAGGCTGCGAGTGTGACACCCAAAAATTTTATTTTTGGTTTTATCAAAATGTTTTATTTAATTTGAGGAGGGTATTTAAATTTTCTTCTAAAAGAACTTTCCCTCTCAAAAATTTCCTTTCTTTGACAAATGTTTTGTTTGGTTTCATCCTAGACTTGACAATTGGTCTTGGAGGTTTTTCATCTCATGTTGGCTCAAATGTTTTTCATTTGGAAAAAAAAATATTTGAAAATCTTTTAAATAGCCCTATGGCTTTTGGAGTGATCTTTTCCCCTTTAAAAAATCGCTCTTGCCATGACCTAAGTGGAAATCCCCTCCCATAAGCCTTTCCCCATCTTTGGATCATGATATACTTCAAATCCAGCAGTTTGAACCTCCCCATAAATTTTTCTTTCATTTATTTCTCATCAAAAATAATTTCTGCCCTCTACTCTAGCTATTGGAGATTTACAAAGGAGCTACCCTTTCTACTTTGAATTTTGCCTCCAAACCAATTTCCCTAGCTAGTCCTTAGAGCCCTCAACCAAGATCCATGAAGATCCACTGATCTCCAGTTCAAATATTTCAAATTGTGCTTGCTGCAAGTTTGGACCATATTTGCCAAATTTGATGAAATTCATTTGTTTTCTCCTCCTAAATACCAGAGAAAATTCAGGCAGCCTCTAGATACATTGAGAGGTCACCTCACCAAGTCCCAGCTCCAGAAAAAAATTTCTTCATGCCAAATCATTTCGTCGAACACCTGCAGAGCATTGTCACTGTCAGGTTCAGAGTTCAGATAAACAGTTTCAGTAAACTGCTGTCGTTTTCTTCAGAGCCCGGTGTCGATCTCGCCAGTACCGCGGTGGCGCCTTGCTCCCTGTCCCCTCCTTCTTATCCCAGCGCCGCATGATCGCCTGGAGGTTTGCGGGCGTCGGCGACGAGCAGGAGGAGGTGCGCCACCCCGTGAGCGACGGAAGCAGCGGCTTTGCGGCTGCCAGAGAGAGGCGCAGCATGGACGGCGCTGTCCAGCGCCGCCCAAGCCACCGGAGGCCGCCGCGTGGCCACCCACTCGCTCGTGCGCGCTGCCATCCGTTGTCGTGAACTGCTAGGCACGGAGCGCGCTCTCTGCCGCCGCCGTGCCTGTACGGCCGCCCCGTCGAGGATCGGCGCATTACGCCAAGCCCGACCAAGGTTTAGTGGGGGAACGGCAATAGTGAACCACCCTGATGGTGCCTAGCCTCCCAAATCCCCTTCCCAACCCCTGCCTCGCCGTAATCGCTCGCCGGAGCTACCCCGTTCACGGCCACCCCCTTGGATCGCCTATAAATAGAGGCCCCGAGCTCGAACTCGAACCCACACCACCTCTGCACTCCACCAATACCACGCCAAGCCACTGGAAGAGCCCCGAGGGAGCCTTCTTCCCCAACTCCGGCCGCCTCGACCCGCCACGGGGTCCAGCTCAATTCACCCCCGTGCGTGCACCTCTACCTCTCAGCTCTTGCCAGTAGCTTCCTAATGCATACACTCTCCTGACCCGCGCTTCAATTTGGAGTTTGCAGCGCCCACCGGAGTACTCCGCCATCGGCCGAACCACCGTCCGCCGGAGAAAGTGTCGTCGTCGAGGTGGTGCTCTCCGACGACCAAGTCCACCACCCACCGACACGGAAGAACACCCTGAAACTCTTGGTACCCTCCGATCTCTCTGCCTCGCCGTGGTTCGACGCCGACGACCACCGCAACCTTCGGGAGCCGGCGAGCTCCTTTGGAGGTTTAAACCTGACGGGTGGACCCCCCCCCCCGTCAGCCTCTCTTCTTTCCCACCCCTCGAACCGTTTTCTGTTGGCGCCTTCGGGCAAATGCGTTTTCTCTTTGGGCTGGCGCCTTTTACTCGGAACCGTTTTCTGTTTTCTCAAACAAGTCCCTGGTTCTTTTCTGTTTCATCACAGATCAGTCCCTGGACTAAAACCCTTATAACTTTTTAATAAAAGATGATTTTTGAATGATTCTTTTTCTGTCAGTCTTGTATTTTTGTCTAGTTTTTTATAGTATTTATTTGGAAAAAATTTGGAACAATTTTTTTGCGCGCGTCGATATTCACGTTAGTATACGGTTTCTTTATATCGTAGGTTCCGGAAGAGGTGACGGAGCCGCGAACTTCGCCGAGCTAGACTCCGACTTCTCCGAACCAGGCAAGCATGTTTGAACCTTTGATATGATGGGTGTTTTGCATGTTTGCTTGGATGGTTTGTGCATGGCATAGGAGCATCGGTGAGTATTTCATTGCATGCAAGGCAGCTGACCGTGTGTTTCAAAGTTATTATGATCTTTGTTGAGAGATGACCTGATCATGTGGTGACATGAAAGGTAGCAAGATGGTATTGTTGTAGCATGCCAGTCTTACATCATCTGACAAACTCCGACGTTAACGTGGACTGAGCCACGTTACCGTCCTTCCCCTTTCGTGCTGCCACATGTTTTATGCAAAGGATACGGTTTAGTAAGTTGTTAACCTCTTTCCGTGTACACACCAAATAGAGGGGCCGGGATGAGGGTTCCATGGCCCTGGGTTAAAGCCAGTCATCTGGTCAGGGGGCATTGGTGTTTCCGGTTGGGACCGAGAGGGGGGCACCCCTTAGAGCGCGCGTATATAAATTTGATCCCATGCTACGCGAGGTTGTAGCCTCCCCGTCTCAAAGTTTTTCTTGAACGTTGCCGAGGGTGATTCCTGGCATCGGAATGTTGAATGGGTGTGTACTGGTTAGATGTGTTTCTTCCAAAACACCGTAAACGGAACTAGTACCTGTGACTACTGAAATCCGTTGGCTGTGGTTAAAGTACAAACTCTGCAGAGTCAAATCCTTCCGAGTCATCGTGTCTATGGTCAAGGACCATGGCCAGAACATCCATATCTATGTCAGTCCTCGTGGCCAAATCCCCGGTGATCAAGCTTGAGTGGTGTACCCGTTGAATTGTTGTTCCTATGGATGGACTAACCTTTTATTTATCTCGTACCTGAATATTCCTTTGAAATGATTTAAATTCATGAGCTACTGAGATATTAAGTTATGAAATATAAGCCCTTTATGTGATCTCGCTCAGACGTCCGACTGTGGCACTCTTGTCATTTACTTTCGATATAAGCCCTTTATGTGATGTCGCTCAGACGTCCGACTGTGGCACTCTTGTCATTTACTTTCGATATAAGCCCTTTATGTGATGTCGCTCAGACGTCCGACTGTGGCACTCTTGTCATTTACTTTCGATATAAGCCCTTTATGTGATGTCGCTCAGACGTCCGACTGTGGCACTCTTATCGTTTACTTTCGATATAAGCCCTTTATGTGATGTCGCTCAGACGTCCGACTGTGGCACGCACTATCATTTATTTTCCATTATAAGCCCTTTATGTGGTGTCGCCTTGACGCCTGACTGCGGCATTGTTATTTCATTTTGTATCCTTTCGAGGAGTCATTCAGACACTCGATTGGCCTTCAGTACTGCATTGGGATTTCGGGAGGACTACCGCCCGACTTCCCTTTTATTTTTCCCACGTAGTACTATCTCATGGTCTGAGTGCGCTTTGTTAATCTGTTCATATGCATCATGTTTACATTTGTTATATCTTATGTCCGAACTATCTTGCGAGTACTTTCATAGTACTCACCTGGCTTGTTGATTTGGCCAGATGTTGACGAAGGCGATCTCATGGATGAAGAGTTTGATAGTGAGTCCGACGCCTAGAGGAATCCCAGTTAGTCCCGTGCGATCCTGGATATTGGTCACTTGTATTATATACGCTTCCGCCACCCACACTAAGTATCCTCGAGCCTCACTCCGACGCTCGAAGAGCTGTTAGATTCAGGAGTCATGTCACCCACTTCGCTGTGATGTTTCCACCACCGCTTTTATCGTGAGTTAGTAGTTATGCCACCCTATCCGCCTTTATGTGTCATTGGCGTGTTTGTAATAAGTTGTTGAGCAGTCTCCGCTCAACCTTGTATTATATTTAGTACTCCTGGTTTTTCTTCTGTGATCAAGAAATTTTCTACCCGTGAGAAGGAATTCTTCTCTACTGGTCCGTAAAAGGGATCGGTTTCTCAATAAATATTTTTATTGGAAAACCGGTCGTGACAAGCTTAGTATCAGAGCCAGGCTGACTGTAGGAAGCCACTAAGTGCGATCGCTAATCGGTTATTAGCGTCTTTAGTGCTTTTTTAGCATTTTGCAAATGTAGCTATTTTCTGTTGGTCATCATAAATTTATGACATGACTACTCAGAATTTTTGCCTACTTTTGTAGATGGCTGGCAGCAACTGCGAGACTCGGGTGTTCACTAATGTGCCCGAGGGGTTTGTCAAACTCCTTGTCTCCATCACCAAGCTCGCGATCGGGCCAACGACTCGTCCGGAGTTCACGCTTTACCAGCACAAGCTCAGCGACGGCGTGTCTATGCACCAGGCCGTGGTGCAATTCAAGGGAGGACGTTCTGCGTCTCGCCACTTCCGTTTTGTGGGAAGGGCCATGCCTACGGAGAGGCATGCCATGCAGATGGCTGCCCGTGAGGCGATAGCTCACCTTCGGGACATTCTTCCTTCAATGAAGACTCGTCGCTACCGCTACCTCCCATGCCATGTGCCATATACTTGTCACTATGCATTCGCTTGCCATAGGGGAGAGCAGGATGAAGCTATCGAGATGCTTGTTGAGTATCTCAAAGCTCTGGAGGAAGATTTCGACAACCTCGTGGAGGATCTTGTGGCTGCCCGCATGGACTTAGTTCGGGGTGGTTCTGCCAGCAGGAAGGAGCTTCTCCACATGGCACCGCCACTGACGTTCGTCTCGTCCTCAGCATCCTATTCGCCGGCCATTTTGGCCACCGCTCGCCGTCTGCCTACCACTGAGGAGTTCGACCGGGTCATTGCTCCTACTCCAGTCAGAGCTGCACCGCCTGCCGCACCGGCACTACCGCCTGTCGCACCCGCGCCATCACCTCAGCGCAGTGCTACACGCCTGGAGCATATTAGGGAGGAGGTGGAGGTTGAGTCTCCTGCACCGCTGGGTCTTACCCTCGGCAAGGGGAAGGACACCTTCACCATCTCCGACTAAGTGCGCCTAGTCGCCGCGCGTTGTGCCTGCATGTATGATATGTTTTATATGTACGTTAGTTTGTAGTATTTGTGTGCGCGTCATGTAGGGTCCCAGAGGAGTATGCTAGCCTAAATAACATGTCAGGAGTGTGTGCGCACATCCTGAGTGATGTATCGTATGTTTGCGTATCGCGTGTAAGATATGTGCTAAGCGGTCCTTCTCCTTGCGAAATCGTTTATGTCCTTGAAAAATCTTGAGGTCTTTTAAATTTTTGTCTCTGCAAGATTTTCCTTGTGCCACACAGTTTTTCTCATAAATTTTGCAAAATAATACCCTAGAGTGGAAAATGTCTCGCCCGTGGACTCATTCCATGCCAAATCCCCCAGAAGAAGTTTATGGAACACAAACAAGCAACAACTTCACTCAGGGACAGTCTAGTCAACAGGACAGCGAGGCAGCCTTATCTCAAGTATGCCGCCTTTTCGAACAAAGCCAACAGCAACACCAAGAAATGATGAATCACGTCATCAATATGGGGAATCACCGTGAGCCATACCAACCACACTCCAAGTTGTCTGAACTACAGAAGACACGCCCTCCAACGTTTGCTCACACTGATAGGCCGCTAGAAGCCGATGATTCTTTTCGTGACATCGAAAGAAAGTTGATTATTGCCCAATGTTCTGACCATGAGAAGGTGCTTTATGCACCTCACTACCTCACTGGAGCAGCTGCAGCATGGTGGGAGAACTTCCTACACATGCATCCCAGCGAACATAACATCATCTGGGAGGAGTTTAAGGAAGGCTTTCGTGGGGCACACATCCCCAGGAGCATCATAAAAATCAAGAAAAGAGAATTTGATGACCTCAAGCAGAGAGGCATGACAGTGACGGAATACAACAGTCAGTTTACCCAGCTATCTCATTATGTCTACGACGAGCATATGACCGAGAACAAGAGGATGGAAAAATTCTTGGACGTCCTGGCACCGGCACTAAGATGCCAACTGGTTGTACACACTTTCCCAGATTTCAAAACTCTTGTTGACAAGGCCATTACTTTGGAGAATGAGCGCCACTGTCTGGAAGATATTCGTAAGCGAAATAGGGACAAGACGACTCTTGCTTGCAACAACCGAAGCAAGATTGATGTTCAGAGGAATGAAGCGGGAAAATCCACAACTACTGCTCTAAGGCCAACCAGACAGTTTCATTCAAGGGACAAGGACTTTACATACCGTCCAGGGGTCACTTGCCATGCTTGTGGTGAAGAAGGGCACTATGCCAAACAGTGCCCAAAGCCAAGGAACTCGGTCCCCAAGCCGAACAATGGTGGGAATAATCCAGCCCCCAAGCGCAACAATTTCAACCCCAACAACAATCACAGGAAGGGTCACCTGAACCATGTGACTAGGGATGAAGCGCAGAATGCCCCAGACATCGTGCTCGGTACGTTCCCTGTCAACACAGTACCTGCCACGGTTTTGATTGATTCTGGAGCTTCTCACTCGTTCATTTCGAAGAGTTTTGTTTTGCAACATGGTTACTTCCTTTGGAAAAATCTATGATCATCATGTCCCCCGGAAATAAGAAGATCACTCAGAGTTACTGCCAAGGAGTGATTATTGAGTTCGAAGGACTAAAGTTTCAAGCTAATCTCATCGTGTTGGAAAATAAAGGACTGGATGTCATCCTAGGGATGGACTGGTTGACCACCAACAAGGGATTTATTGACTGTTTCAATCGGACCGTGATTCTCACTCACCATCACGGCAAGACAATAAAAGTTACCGCTCAAGAGAGACCACGGTCACGGCAACCAAAATTGAACAAGTGGACATTTCAGAACTGAGAAAAGTTCTAGTGCTGTGCGAGTTTCCTGAGGTGTTTCCTAAAGAACTACCAGGCATGCCACCAGACCGAGAGATAGAGTTCAGCATTGAACGAGAACCTGGCACCACTCCCATCTATAAGAAACCTTATAAAATGGCACCCTCAGAATTGGTAGAATTGAAGAAGCAGATAAAGGAATTACTGGACAAAGGATTTATTCGAGCCAGCTCCTCACCTTGGGGTTCGCCAGTATTATTCGCCAAGAAAAAGGATGGGACACTGAGATTGTGTATAGACTATCGAGCTCTCAATATGGTCACCATCAAAAACAAATATCCGAAGCCACGGATAAATGATTTGTTTGACCAGCTCGCACAAGCCAAGGTGTTCTAAAAATTGACTTAAGATCGGGATATCATCAATTAAATGTACGGACAGAAGATATCCCTAAGACAGCATTCACCTCCAGATACGGTTTATATGAGTTTACAGTAATGCCGTTTGGACTGACGAACGCCCCCGCATATTTCGTCCACCTCATGAACAAAGTGTTGATGAAATTTATGGACAAATTTGTTGTGGTGTTCATTGACGATATTCTGCTATATTCAAGGACACCAGAAGAGTATGCTACACATCTCAGAATTGTTTTGGGAGAATTAAGGAAACATCAATTGTACGCCAAATTTAGCAAGTGTGAATTTTGGCTAAGGCAAGTTGGTTTCCTAGGCCATATCTTAACCCAAGAAGGCGTGGCCGTAGACCCAGAAAAAGTCAAAGCCATACTTGACTGGAAACCACCAGCCAACGTGACAGATGTGCGGAGTTTCCTGGGAATGGCCGGGTACTACAGAAGGTTTATTGAAGGATTCTCCATTGTGGCAAAACCAATGATACAGTTGCTCAAGAAAGACAAGAAGTTTGTATGGACGGAAGCGTGCGAGAAAAGCTTCCAAGAACTCAAGAAGAAACTAACAACAGCACCAGTTTTGACTGTGCCAGATTTACACAGGAGTTTTGAAGTGTATTGTGATGCATCCCGGAAGGGCCTCGGGTGCGTACTGATGCAGGACGGCAAAGTTGTCGCGTATGCTTCCAGGCAACTACGGAAGAATGAGGAAAATTATCCAACTCATGACTTGGAGCTAGCAGCGGTCATCCATGCACTCAAGGAGTGGAGGCACTTTCTGTTGGGAAATCGTTGTGAAATATATATGGACCATAAGAGCCTTAAATATATTTTCACACAACCAGAGCTAAATTTACGCCAACGGCGCTGGTTGGAATTGGTCAAGGACTATGATGTCGGCATTCACTACCATCCAGGGAAAGCAAATGTAGTGGCAGATGCTCTTAGTCGGAACCCCAGCCCGGGCAACGACGGTCCACAAAACTTGAGGCCTGAGTTTCAGCAGGAGTTCGCTAGACTCAACATGGTGTTAGTCTCTGAGGGCAACGTATCAAATCTGGAGATACATCCCACCCTAATGGAACAAGTTAAGAAGGCTCAGCATGGACATCCCAGCATCGAAGGTATAAAGAGGAAGATGAGCCTTGGCAAGGGTTCAGAGTTCGTCACAGACAATGAAGGAATATTATGGTACGGGGACAGACTTTGCGTACCTAACATTGAGGAACTCAAGCAACAAATCCTAACCGAAAGCCACACCGCTCCATACTCGATCCACCCTAGAGGAACCAAAATGTACAAAGACATTCAGGAAAGATTTTGGTGGCACGGTATGAAAAGGGATATAGCCGCATTTATTGCTTGTTGCGATTCATGCCAGTGCATTAAAGCCGAGCATCAAAAGCCAGCAGGGCTACTCCAGCCAAACAGGATACCTGAGTGGAAATGGTATGAAATTATAATGGACTTCATCGTCGGACTACCTAGATCGCAACGTGGAAATGATGCCATATGGGTCATCACAGATAGGCTAACCAAGGTAGCACATTTCATTCCCGTAAGGACGACCTACTCCACTCAAAGGCTAGCCAAGCTTTATCTCTCCCTTATAGTTTGTCTGCATGGAGTCCCAAAGACTATAATATCCGACCGAGGCACTCAATTTGTCTCTAAATTTTGGGATCACCTGCAACAAGCTCTGGGCACGCAACCAGCTTTCAGTACAGCGTACCACCCTCAGACTGATGGACAGACGGAATGCGTGAACCAAATCCTAGAGGACATGCTGAGAGCCTGTGTGCTCACCTATGGATCCAGTTGGGAAGAAAGTTTGCCGTATGCCGAGTTTGCTTACAACAACAGTTACCAAGCCAGCCTGCAAATGGCACCTTTTGAAGCACTGTACGGACGGAGGTGTCGTACCCCACTAAATTGGTTAGAAACAGGTGATAGTCGTATCTTCGGCCCAGACATGCTCAAGGAAGCCGAGGAGAAGGTTAAACAGATCAGGGACAGACTCAAGACAGCTCAAGCCGACAAAAGAGCTATTACGATCGAAAACATCGTGAGGTCAGCTTCAAACCCGGTGATTACGTATACCTCCGAGTGTCTCCTATGAGGGGCCTGCAATGGTTCAAAATTAAGGGGAAGCTAGCCCCGAGATTTATTGGACCCTTCTGTATAGTTGCACGAAGAGGCATAGTAGCCTACCAGCTAGACCTACCCAAGGAACTGTCAGACATCCACAACGTGTTCCACGTCTCACAGTTGAGGAAATGTGTGAACAGCCTGGAAAAGCAGGTATCTCATGAAAGCATTGATGTGCAACCAGACCTCACCTACAGAGAGCGACCAGTAAAGATATTGGAAGAGTCTGAAAGGAGGACCCGTCAGAAAACGATAAAAATTTTCAAGGTTCAGTGGAGCAATTACACCGAGGATGAAGCTAAGTGGGAAAGAGAAGATTTTCTCCTGGAAGAGTACCCACATCTATTTGAGGATCAGCTGAAATCTCGGGGACGAGATTTTTCCTAAGGGGGTAGGTGCTGTGACACCCAAATTTTTATTTTTGGTTTTATCAAAATCTTTTATTTGATTTGAGGAGGGTATTTAAATTTTCTTCTAACAGAACTTTCCCTCTCAAAAATTGCCTTTCTTTGACAAATGTTTTGTTTGGTTTCATCCTAGACTTGACAATTGGTCTTGGAGGTTTTTCATCTCATGTTGGCTCAAATGTATTTCATTTGGAAAAAAATATATTTGAAAATCTTATAAATAGCCCTATGCTTTTGGAGTGATCTTTTCCCCTTTCAAAAATCCCTCTTGCCATGACCTAAGTGGAAATCCCCTCCCATAAGCCTTTCCCCATCTTTGGATCATGATATACTTCAAATCCAGCAGTTTGAACCTCCCCATAAATTTTTCTTTCATTTATTTCTCTTCAAAAATAATTTCTGCCCTCTACTCTAGCTATTGGAGATTTACAAAGGAGCTACCCTTTCTACTTTGAATTTTGCCTCCAAACCAATTTCCCTAGCTAGTCCTTAGAGCCCTCAACCAAGATCCATGAAGATCCACTGATCTCCAGTTCAAATATTTCAAATTGTGCTTGCTGCAAGTTTGGACCCTATTTGACAAATTTGATGAAATTCATTTGTTTTCTCCTCCTAAAAATCTGAGAAAATTCAGGCAGCCTCTGGATACATTGAGAGGTCACCTCACCAAGTCCGAGCTCCAGAAAAAAATTTCTTCATGCCAAATCATTTCGTCGAACACCTGCAGAGCATTGTCACTGTCAGGTTCGGAGTTCAGATAATCAGTTTCAGTAAACTGCTGTTGTTTTCTTCAGAGCCCGATGTCGATCTCGCCAGTACCGCGGTGGCGCCTTGCTCCCTGTCCCCTCCTTCTTATCCCTGCGCCGCACGATCGCCTGGAGGTTTGCGGGCGTCGGCGACGAGCAGGAGGAGGTGCGCCACCCCGTGAGCGACGGCAGCAGCGGCTTTGCGGCTGCCAGAGAGAGGCGCAGCGTGGACGGCGCCATCCAGCGCCGCCCAAGCCACCGGAGGCCGCCGGGTGGCCACCCACTCGCCCGTGCACGCTGCCATCCGTCGTCGTGAACTGCTAGGCGCGGAGCGCGCTCTCTGCCGCCGCCGTGCCCGTACGGCCGCCCCGTCGAGGATCGGCGCATTACGCCAAGCCCGACCAAGGTTTAGCGGGGGAACGGCACGAGTGAACCACCCTGATGGTGCCTAGCCTCCCAAATCCCCTTCCCAACCCCTGCCTCGCCGTAATCGCTCGCCGGAGCTACCCCGTTCATGGCCACCACCTTGGATCGCCTATAAATAGAGGCCCCGAGCTCGAACTCGAACCCACACCACCTCTGCACTCCACCAATACCACGCCAAGCCACTGGAAGAGCCCCGAGGGAGCCTTCTTCCCCAACTCCGGCCACCTCGACCCGCCACGGGGTCGAGCTAGATTCACCCCCGTGCGTGCACCTGTACCTCTCAGCTCTTGCCAGTAGCTTCCTAATGCATCCACTCTCCTAACCCGCACTTCAATTTGGAGTTTGCAGCGCCCACCGGAGTACTCCGCCATCGCCCGAACCACCGTCCGCCGGAGAAAGTGTCGCCGTCGATGTGGTGCTCTCCGACGACCAAGTCCACCACCCACCGACGCGGAAGAACACCCTGAAACTCTTGGTACCCTCCGATCTCTCTGCCTCGCCGTGGTTCGACGCCGACGACCACCGCAACCTTCGGGCGCCGGCGAGCTCCTTTGGAGGTTTAAACCTGACGGGTGGACCCCCCCATCAGCCTCTCTTCTTCCCCCCTAGAACCGTTTTCTGTTGGCGCCTTCGGGCAACTGCGTTTTCTCTTTGGGCTGGCGCCTTTTACTCGGAACCGTATTCTGTTTTCTCAAACAAGTCCCTGGTTCTTTTCTGTTTCATCACAGATCAGTCCCTGGACTAAAACCCTTATAACTTTTTAATAAAAGATGATTTTTGAATGATTCTTTTTCTGTCAGTCTTGTATTTTTGTCTAGTTTTTTACAGTATTTATTTGGAAAAATTTTGGAACAATTTTTGTGCACGCGTCGATGTTCACGTTAGTATACGGTTTCGTTATATCGTAGGTTCCGGAAGAGGTGACGGAGCCGCAAACTTCGCCGAGCTAGACTCCGACTTCTCCGAACCAGGCAAGCATGTTTGAACCTTTGATATGATGGGTGTTTTGCATGTTTGCTGGGATGGTTTGTGCGTGGCATAGGAGCATCGGTGAGTATTTCGTTGCATGCAAGGCAGCTGACCGTGTGTTTCAAAGTTATCATGATCTTTGTTGAGAGATGACCTGATCATGTGGTGACATGAAAGGTAGCAAGATGGTATTGTTGTAGCATGCCAGTCTTACGTCATCTGACAAACTCCGACGTTAACGTGGACTGAGCCACGTTACCGTCCTTCCCCTTTCGTGCTGCCACATGTTTTATGCAAAGGATACGGTTTATTAAGTTGTTAACCTCTTTCCGTGTACACACCAAATAGAGGGGCCGGGATGAGGGTTCCATGGCCCTGGATTAAAGCCAGTCATCCGGTCAGGGGGCATGGGTGTTTCCGGTTGGGACCGAGAGGGGGGCACCCCTTAGAGCGCGCGTATATAAATTTGATCCCATGCTACGCGAGGTTGTAGCCTCCCCGTCTCAAAGTTTTTCTTGAACGTTGCCGAGGGTGATTCCTGGCATCGGAATGTTGAATGGGTGTGTACTGGTTAGATGTGTTTCTTCCAAAACACCGTAAATGGAACTAGTACCTGTGACTACTGAAATCCGTTGGCTGTGGTTAAAGTACAAACTCTGCAGAGTCAAATCCTTCCGAGTCATCGTGTCTATGGTCAAGGACCATGGCCAGCATATCCATATCTATGTCAGTCCTCGTGGTAAAATCCCCGGTGATCAAGCTTGAGTGGTGTACCCGTTGAATTGTTGTTCCTATGGATGGACTAACCTTTTATTTATCTCGTACCTGAATATTCCTTTGAAATGATTTAAATTCATGAGCTACTGAGATATTAAGTTATGAAATATAAGCCCTTTATGTGATGTCGCTCAGACGTCCGACTGTGGCACTCTTGTCATTTACTTTCAATATAAGCCCTTTATGTGATGTCGCTCAGACGTTCGACTGTGGCACTCTTGACATTTACTTTCAATATAAGCCCTTTATGTGATGTCGCTCAGACGTCCGACTGTGGCACTCCTATCATTTACTTTTGATATAAGCCCTTTATGTGATGTCGCTCAGACGTCCGACTGTGGCACTCACTATCATTTATTTTCCATTATAAGTCCTTTATGTGGTGTCGCCTTGACGCCCGACTGCGGCATTGTTATTTCATTTTGTATCCTTTTGAGGAGTCATTCAGACACTCGATTGGCCTTCAGTACTGCATTGGGATTTCGGGAGGACTACCGCCCGACTTCCCTTTTATTTTTCCCACGCATTACTATCTCGTGGTCTGAGTGCGCTTTGTTAATCTATTCATATGCATCATGTTTACCTTTGTTATATCTTATGTCCGAACTGTCTTGCGAGTACTTTCATAGTACTCACCTAGCTTGTTGATTTGGCCAGATGTTGACGAAGGCGATCTCATGGATGAAGAGTTTGATAGTGAGTCCGACGCCTAGAGGAATCCCAGTCAGTCCCGTGCGATCCTGGATATTGGTCACTTGTATTATATACGCTTCCGCCACCCACACTAAGTATCCTCGAGCCTCACTCCGACGCTCGAAGAGCTGTTAGATTCAGGAGTCATGTCACCCACTTCGCTGTGATGTTTCCACCACCGCTTTTATCGTGAGTTAGTAGTTATGCCACCCTATCCGCCTTTATGTGTCATTGGCGTGTTTGTAATATGTTGTTGAGCAGTCTCCGCTCAACCTTGTATTATATTCAGTACTCCTGGTTTTTCTTCTGTGATCAAGAAATTTTCTACCCGTGAGAAGGAATTCTTCTCTACTGGTCCGTAAAAGGGATCGGTTTCTCAATAAATATTTTTATTGGAAAACCGGTCGTGACAAGCTTGGTATCAGAGCCAGGCTGACTGTAGGAAGCCACTAAGTGCGATCGCTAATCGGTTATTAGCGTCTTTAGTGCTTTTTCAGCATTTTGCAAATGTAGCTATTTTCTGTTGGTCATCATAAATTTATGACATGACTACTCAGAATTTTTGCCTACTTTTGTAGATGGCTGGCAGCAACTGCGAGACTCGGGTGTTCACTAATGTGCCCGAGGGGTTTGTCAAACTCCTCGTCTCCATCACCAAGCTCGCGATCGGGCCAACGACTCGTCCGGAGTTCACACTTTACCAGCACAAGCTCAGCAACCGCGTGTCTATGCACCAGGCCGTGGTGCAATTCAAGGGAGGACGTTCTGCGTCTCGCCACTTCCGTTTTGTGGGAAGGTCCATGCCTACGGAGAGGCATGCCATGCAGATGGCTGCCCGTGAGGCGATAGCTCACCTTCGGGACATTCTTCCTTCAATGAAGACTCGTCGCTACCGCAACCTCCCATGCCATGTGCCATATACTTGTCACTATGCATTCGCTTGCCATAGGGGATAGCAGGATGAAGCTATCGAGATGCTTGTTGAGTATCTCAAAGCTCTGGAGGAAGATTTCGACAACCTCGTGGACGATCTTGTGGCTGCCCGCATGGACTTAGTTCGGGGCGGTTCTGCCAGCAGGAAGGAGCTTCTCCACATGGCACCGCCACTGACGTTCGTCTCGTCCTCAGCATCCTATTCGCCGGCCATTTTAGCCACCGCTCGCCGTCTGCCTACCACTGAGGAGTTCGACCGAGTCATTGCTCCTACTCCAGTCAGATCTGCACCGCCTGGCGCACCCGCACTACCGCCTGTCGCACCCGCGCCATCACCTCAGCGCAGTGCTACACGCCTGGAGCATATTAGGGAGGAGGTGGAGGTTGAGTCTCCTGCACCGCTGGGTCTTACCCTCGGCAAGGGGAAGGACACCTTCACCATCTCCGACTGAGTGCGCCTAGTCGCCGCGTGTTGTGCCTGCATGTATGATATGTTTTATATGTACGTTAGTTTGTAGTATTTGTGTGCGCGTCATGTAGGGTCCCGGAGGAGTATGCTAGCCTAAATAACATGTCAGGAGTGTGTGCGCACATCCTGAGTGATGTATCGTATGTTTGCGTATCGCGTGTAAGATATGTGCTAAGCGGTCCTTCTCCTTGCGAAATCGTTTATGTCCTTGAAAAATCTTGAGGTCTTTTAAATTTTTGTCTCTGCAAGATTTTCCTTGTGCCACACAGTTTTTCTCATAAATTTTGCAAAATAATACCCCAGAGTGGAAAATGTCTCGCTCGTGGACTCGTTCCATTCCAAATCCCCCAGAAGAAGTTTATGGAACACAAACAAGCAACAACTTCACTCAGGGACAGTCTAGTCAACAGGATAGCGAGGCAGCCTTATCTCAAGTATGCCGCCTTTTCGAACAAAGCCAACAGCAACTCCAAGAAATGATGAATCACGTCATCAATATGGGGAATCACCGTGAGCCATACCAACCACACTCCAAGTTGTCTGAACTACAGAAGACACGCCCTCCAACGTTTGCTCACACTGATAGGCCGCTAGAAGCCGATGATTCTTTTCGTGACATCGAAAGAAAGTTGATTATTGCCCAATGTTCTGACCATGAGAAGGTGCTTTATGCACCTCACTACCTCACTGGAGCAGCTGCAGCATGGTGGGAGAACTTCCTACACATGCATCCCAGCGAACATAACATCATCTGGGAGGAGTTTAAGGAAGGCTTTCGTGGGGCACACATCCCCAGGAGCATCATAAAAATCAAGAAAAGAGAATTTGATGACCTCAAGCAGAGAGGCATGACAGTGACGGAATACAACAGTCAGTTTACCCAGCTATCTCATTATGTCTACGACGAGCATATGACCGAGAACAAGAGGATGGAAAAATTCTTGGACGTCCTGGCACCGGCACTAAGATGCCAACTGGTTGTACACACTTTCCCAGATTTCAAAACTCTTGTTGACAAGGCCATTACTTTGGAGAATGAGCGCCACTGTCTGGAAGATATTCGTAAGCGAAATAGGGACAAGACGACTCTTGCTTGCAACAACCGAAGCAAGATTGATGTTCAGAGGAATGAAGCGGGAAAATCCACAACTACTGCTCTAAGGCCAACCAGACAGTTTCATTCAAGGGACAAGGACTTTACATACCGTCTAGGGGTCACTTGCCATGCTTGTGGTGAAGAAGGGCACTATGCCAAACAGTGCCCAAAGCCAAGGAACTCGGTCCCCAAGCCGAACAATGGTGGGAATAATCCAGCCCCCAAGCGCAACAATTTCAACCCCAACAACAATCACAGGAAGGGTCACCTGAACCATGTGACTAGGGATGAAGCGCAGAATGCCCCAGACATCGTGCTCGGTACGTTCCCTGTCAACACAGTACCTGCCACGGTTTTGTTTGATTCTGGAGCTTCTCACTCGTTCATTTCGAAGAGTTTTGTTTTGCAACATGGTTTTCCGATACTTCCTTTGGAAAAATCTATGATCATCATGTCCCCCGGAAATAAGCAGATCACTCAGAGTTACTGCCAAGGAGTGATTATTGAGTTCGCAGGACTAAAGTTTCAGGCTAATCTCATCGTGTTGGAAAATAAAGGACTGGATGTCATCCTAGCGATGGACTGGTTGACCACCAACAAGGGATTTATTGACTGTTTCAATCGGACCATGATTCTCACTCACCATCACGGCAAGACAATAAAAGTTACCGCTCAAGAGAGACCACGGTCACGGCAACCAAAATTGAACAAAGTGAAAATTTCAGAACTGAGAAAAGTTCTAGTGGTGTGCGAGTTTCCTGACGTATTTCCTGAAGAACTACCAGGCATGCCACCAGACCGAGAGATAGAGTTCAGCATTGAACGAGCACCTGGTACCACTCCCATCTATAAGAAACCTTACAGAATGGCACCCTCAGAATTGGTAGAATTGAAGAAGCAGATAAAGGAATTACTGGACAAAGGATTTATTCGAGCCAGCTCCTCACCTTGGGGTTCGCCAGTATTATTCGCCAAGAAAAAGGATGGGACACTGAGATTGTGTATAGACTATCGAGCTCTCAATATGGTCACCATCAAAAACAAATATCCGAAGCCACAGATAAATGATTTGTTTGACCAGCTCGCACAAGCCAAGGTGTTCTAAAAAATTGATTTAAGATCAGGATATCATCAATTAAAAGTACGGACAGAAGATATCCCTAAGACAGCATTCACCTCCAGATACGGTTTATATGAGTTTATAGTAATGCCGTTTGGACTGACGAACGCCCCCGCATATTTCGTCCACCTCATGAACAAAGTGTTTATGAAATTTATGGACAAATTTGTTGTGGTGTTCATTGACGATATTCTGGTATATTCAAGGACACCAGAAGAGCATGCTAAACATCTCAGAATTGTTTTGGGAAAATTAAGGAAACATCAATTGTACGCCAAATTTAGCAAGTGTGAATTTTGGCTAAGGCAAGTTGGTTTCCTAGGCCATATCTTAACCCAAGAAGGCGTGGCCGTAGATCCAGAAAAAGTCAAAGCCATACTTGACTGGAAACCACCAGCCAACGTGACAGATGTGCGGAGTTTCCTAGGAATGGCCGGGTACTACAGAAGATTTATTGAAGGATTCTCCACTGTGGCAAAATCAATGATACAGTTGCTCAAGAAAGACAAGAAGTTTGTATGGACGGAAGCGTGTGAGAAAAGGTTCCAAGAACTCAAGAAGAAACAAACAACAGCACCAGTTTTGACTGTGCCAGACTTACACAGGAGTTTTGAAATGTATTGTGACGCATCCCGGAAGGGCCTCGGGTGCGTACTGATGCAGGACGGCAAAGTTGTTGCGTATGCTTCCAGGCAACTACGGAAGCATGAGGAAAATTATCCAACTCATGACTTGGAGCTAGCAGCGGTCATCCATGCACTCAAGGAGTGGAGGCACTTTCTGTTGGGAAATCGTTGTGAAATATATATGGACCATAAGAGCCTTAAATATATTTTCACACAACCAGAGCTAAATTTACGCCAACGACGCTGGTTGGAATTGGTCAAGGACTATGATGTCGGCATTCACTACCATCCAGGGAAAGCAAATGTAGTGGCAGATGCTCTTAGTCGGAACCCCAGCCCGGGCAACGACGGTCCACAAAACTTGAGGCCTGAGTTTCAGCAGGAGTTCGCTAGACTCAACATGGTGTTAGTCTCTGAGGGCAACGTATCAAATCTGGAGATACATCCCACCCTAATGGAAACAGTTAAGAAGGCTCAACATGGACATCCCAGCATCAAAGGTATAAAGAGGAAGATGAGCCTTGGCAAGGCTTCAGAGTTCGTCACAGACAATGAAGGAATATTATGGTACGGGGACAGACTTTGCGTACCTAACATTGAGGAACTCAAGCAACAAATCCTAACCGAAAGCCACACCGCTCCATACTCGATCCACCCTAGAGGAACCAAAATGTACAAAGACATTCAGGAAAGATTTTCGTGGCACGGTATGAAAAGGGATATAGCCGCATTTATTGCTTGTTGCGATTCATGTCAGTGCATTAAAGCCGAGCATCAAAAGCCAGCAGGGCTACTCCAGCCAAACAGGATACCTGAGTGGAAATGGTATGAAATTAGAATGGACTTCATCGTCGGACTACCTAGATCGCAACGCGGAAATGATGCCATATGGGTCATCACAGATAGGCTAACCAAGGTAGCACATTTCATTCCCATAAGGACGACCTACTCCACTCAAAGGCTAGCCAAGCTTTATCTCTCCCGTATAGTTTGTCTGCATGGAGTCCCAAAGACTATAATATCCGACCGAGGCACTCAATTTGTCTCTAAATTTTGGGATCACCTGCAACAAGCTCTGGGCACGCAACCAGCTTTCATTACAGCGTACCACCCTCAGACTGATGGACAGACGGAACGCGTGAACCAAATCCTAGAGGACATGCTGAGAGCCTGTGTGCTCACCTATGGATCCAGTTGGGAAGAAAGTTTGCCGTATGCCGAGTTTGCTTACAACAACAGTTACCAAGCCAGCCTGCAAATGGCACCTTTTGAAGCACTGTTCGGACGGAGGTGTCGTACCCCACTAAATTGGTCAGAAACAGGTGATAGTCGTATCTTCGGCCCAGACATGCTCAAGGAAGCCGAGGAGAAGCTTATACAGATCAGGGACAGAGTCAAGACAGCTCAAAGCCGACAAAAGAGCTATTACGATCGAAAACATCGTGAGGTCAGCTTCGAACCCGGTGATTACGTATACCTCCGAGTGTCTCCTATGAGGGGCCTGCAATGGTTCAAAATTAAGGGGAAGCTAGCCCCGAGATTTATTGGACCCTTCTGTATAGTTGCACGAAGAGGCACAGTAGCCTACCAGCTGGACCTACCCAAGGAACTGTCAGACATCCACAACGTGTTCCACGTCTCACAGTTGAGGAAATGTGTGAACAGCCCGGAAAAGCAGGTATCTCATGAAAGCATTGATGTGCAACCAGACCTCACCTACAGAGAGCGACCAGTAAAGATATTGGAAGAGTCTGAAAGGAGGACCCGTCAGAAAACGATAAAAAATTTCAAGGTTCAGTGGAGCAATCACACCTAGGATGAAGCTATGTGGGAAAGAGAAGATTTTCTCCTGGAAGACTACCCACATCTATTTGAGGATCAGCTGAAATCTCGGGGACGAGATTTTTCCTAAGGGGGTAGGTGCTGTGACACCCAAAATTTTTATTTTTGGTTTTATCAAAATCTTTTATTTGATTAGAGGAGGGTATTTAAATTTCTTCTAAAAGAACTTTCCCACTCAAAAATTTCCTTTCTTTGACAAATGTTTTGTTTGGTTTCAGCCTAGACTTGACAATTGGTCTTGGAGGTTTTTCATCTCATGTTGGCTCAAATGTTTTTCATTTGGAAAAAAAATATTTGAAAATCTTTTAAATAGCCCTATGGCTTTTGGAGTGATCTTTTCCCCTTTCAAAAATCTCTCTTGCCATGACCTAAGTGGAAATCCCCTCCCATAAGCCTTTCCCATCTTTGGATCATGATATACTTCAAATTCAGCAGTTTGAACCTCCCCATAAATTTTTCTTTCATTTATTTCTCATCAAAAATAATTTCTGCCCTCTACTCTAGCAATTGGAGATTTACAAAGGAGCTACCCTTTCTACTTTGAATTTTGCCTCCAAACCAATTTCCCTAGCTAGTCCTTAGAGCCCTCAACTAAGATCCATGAAGATCCACTGATCTCCAGTTCAAATATTTCAAATTGTGCTTGCTGCAAGTTTGGACCATATTTGACAAATTTGATGAAATTCATTTGTTTTCTCCTCCTAAAAATCTGAGAAAATTCAGGCAGCCTCTGGATACATTGAGAGGTCACCTCACCAAGTCCCAGCTCCAGAAATTTTTTTCTTCATGCCAAATCATTTCGTCGAACACTTGTAGAGCATTGTCACTGTCAGGTTCAGAGTTCAGATAAACAGTTTCAGTAAACTGCTCTTGTTTTCTTCAGAGCCCGATGTCGATCTCGCCAGTACCGCGGTGGCGCCTTGCTCCCTGTCCCCTCCTTCTTATCCCTGCGCCGCACGATCGCCTGGAGGTTTGCGGGCGTCGGCGACGAGCAGGAGGAGGTGCGCCACCCCGTGAGCGACGACAGCAGCGGCTTTGCGGCTGCCAGAGAGAGGCGCAGCGTGGACGGCGCCATCCAGCGCCGCCCAAGCCACCGGAGGCCGCTGCGTGGCCACCCACTCGCCCGTGCGCGCTGCCATCCGTCGTCGTGAACTGCTAGGCGCGGAGCGCGCTCTCTGCCGCCGCCATGCCCGTACGGCCGCCCCGTCGAGGATCGGCGCATTACGCCAAGCCCGACCAAGGTTTAGCGGGGGAACGGCACCAGTGAACCACCCTGATGGTGCCTAGCCTCCCAAATCCCCTTCCCAACCCCCGCCTCGCCGTAATCGCTCGCCGGAGCTACCCCGTTCATGGCCACCCCCTTGGATCGCCTATAAATAGAGGCCCCGAGCTCGAACTCGAACCCACACCACCTCTGCACTCCACCAATACCACGCGAAGCCACTGGAAGAGCCCCGAGGGAGCGTTCTTCCCCAACTCCGGCTGGCTCGACCCGCCACGGGGTCCAGCTTGATTCACCCCCGTGCGTGCACCTCTACCTCTCAGCTCTTGCCAGTAGCTTCCTAAGGCATCCACTCTCCTGACCCGCGCTTCAATTTGGAGTTTGCAGCGCCCACCGGAGTACTCCGCCATCGCCCGAACCACCGTCCGCCGGAGAAAGTGTCGCCGTCGACGTGGTGCTCTCCAACGACCAAGTCCACCACCCACCGACGCGGAAGAACACCCTGAAACTCTTGCTACCCTCCGATCTCTCTGCCTCGCCGTAGTTCGACGCCGACGACCAC